>NW_023270320.1:5029944-5427197 GCF_011800145.1 Mirounga leonina
AAACAGGGTTCTGGAGGGGAGGGGGGTGGGAGGATGGGTTAGCCTGGTGGTGGGTATTGAGGAGGGCACATTCTGCATGGAGCACTGGGTGTTGTGCACAAACAATGAATCATGGAACACTTCATCTAAAACTAATGATGTAATGTATGGGGATTAACATAAGAATAAAAAAAATAAATTAAAAAAAATATGAAAATGAACCCCAGAAAAAAAGATACAACTATTACATTTCCCAAATAATTTTTCACACTGTATATCCGGATCTTGGCATACTCCATTAAAGCAATAGGCAGTCTTATTATTGCATGGTTCTAAATCAGCAGATTTCACATCAGGTACACAATATTCATTTCTTCCATTGCAAAATTCTGGAAAATCACATGGATCTGTCATTTTCCTACATAAACGTCCTCTTTCAGCTATCTGTGAGACAACGAAAAATCAGTATTTTTTTAAAGTAGTAAACCAAAAATGTAAAACACTTAAGAGCAATGTATTTCTGTCATTTCCATTATTATTACATTTTTAACTAAAGTCAAATTATGAGTTTACTTAAAAGCTCCAGTGAAATGGATTGGAAAAAACCCAAATGTCCATCAATGGATGACTAGATTAACAAATCGTGGTATATTCATTCAATGGAATATTTTCAGCCATATAAAGCAGCACTGATACATATGTTACAAGGTGGATGAACCTTCAACACTATGTTAAGTGAAGAAAGCAGACACAAAAGGTCATGTATTCTATGCTTCTACTTATATGAAATATCCAGAATAGGTTACTCCAGACAGAACACAAATTGGTGGTTGCCAGGGACTGAGGGGAAGGGAGAAAGGAGAACAAGGGCTTAAAGGGCTCGGAGTCTCCAGTTTTAGTGAGGAACATGTTTTGGAACTAGATAGAGGTGGCAGTTGCACAACATTGTGAATGTACTGAATGCCACTAAATTGTTCACCTGAAAATGGTAAATGTTATGGTACATGATTTTCACCTTAATGTTTTTAAAGGCTCTACCAAATGTAGGAATTATCCCTGTGTGTAAGGGAAGGGGCAAGGGACTTTGTAGAAAAGCCTTATTGCTCAATCCTGCTCATTTGGAGACAAAGGCCAAGATGAGAGCTCTGGTGACGGGAAGAGCAACAAGGTTTATTGCTAAGTGGCAGAAACTCTAGGCTTGCCTCTATATTCATGCTCCTTGAAGACAAGTACCACTGGCTTTAGTTACTAGAACATAGAGTGAAAAAGAACACACATAGAACAAAGTAGAATGACGTTAGAAGAGATTTCATTGACAGAGAACCTGGCAAATCTGAAATCTGGCAATCAAGATCTCTAATTAATCAGCTTCTATAATTGTTGTTGACTCCTGGAAGTGACACAGAAAAGGCAAGATGCTACAATGAAGTGATCCCCAAAAGACAAATCTTACTCATTCTCCTTTCAGGTGTGGCTATAAAGAAAAATTGAATGGAAAACGTCCCGAGGGAAGTCAAGGATTCAATCTACTTCTGGGACCAGGAGTCCTTGCAAAGTTAAACTTCAGTATTAGACATGCTACATGTTGTTGACTATTCTACATGGACTCCTTTTCTGCTGTTCTCAAAATGAGATTATTATTATTATTGTTTGTTTATTCAAACATTGTATGTCAACTTTGTGTTGGGTGGCTTATTTGTAATTTTGTCATAAGTTGCCTGATCATGAAGAGCTACATTCAGGTATGACCAATAGGAATTCGTAGTGTCCAAATAATCTGGAATTAATATTGAATAACAACGGATGGGGCCAAAGTAGATTAAAAACAATGCAGTGAAAGGCACAGCTAAGGAGGTTGGAAAAGATCTAAAGACATCCTCAGAACTTGGAAATCAACTATGTATGAGTCAGGTATATAAAGTTACATATTTGAAAGCTGTGTAGAAAAAAACAGTTTAAAAAACTCTATAAAAATGAACACATAAGAATACAAAAAATTATGGAAAGTAATCATGTAGTATTTTGAAAGCTTACCAGACAAGTTTTTCTATCACAGCATGGTCCATTGCCACACTCTGCATATCCAATCAGAGTACAATCATTAGGATTACAACATTTTTTATGACTACATTCCTACAAGCAAATATAAGAGTTAAGTAGTAGGAATTTTCAATCAAATAAATAATTGTACTTATTGTCAAAATATACAAAATATTTCACCAAGTTAATTACTTGGGAAATACTTTTTTATTTTACCAGACCTCCTCAAGATATCATCTTGGGAGTATATAATAATTTATGGACGTGACAGAATAGAGATTCTAAATTATAACATTTTATTAACATAAATAATGTTTCAAAGAAAAAAGTTTGTCATTATATTTTTAGCTCTAAGACCTTACATTAAACATTAATTCTAGAAATTACTAGATAATAGAGTACAAAAATGATAATGACTCTTTATAATATACTATTTTCTTCTTCCTATACAGTAAAAGAGTGATGTTTCACAAGACTGATAGTAATATTTAAAAATTAGTAAAGTGGATAGGCACAAATAACTTTGTATTTGTTTCAATATTATTTTTATTACTCGTGTGCTGAAAATTTTACATATCTGCACATTATGATTTATTTTATATTTCTGTTGATGAATTACTCTGTTTATTTCCTTTATAAGCATTATATTAATGATATTAATTCCTAGCCACCAACATATTATCACTACATTTTAAAATTTGTCATGACAATTTACTTTTGATTTTTTTTTTCTGGTAACTTCTTGATATTGTGATATTTTGAAATGGTAGACTCATGAAATCTGAGTACCACAATCTTTTTTATTTTTTTCTGGTTTTGTTCTTTAATTTTATGGATAAAACTTTACTCCACCCTGACTCCACTAAATATGTGAGTTTATAGTATGTGTGTAAAATGTTAGTGTTATACATATGTATTCATTTATTTTCATTTTATGTTGAATATTTTTGAGTATAGCTCACAGCATGTTACACTAGTTTCAGATGTACAAGTTTGTGCTTTGACAAGTTTATACATTATGCTAGGTCAATAAGTGTAGCTACCATCAGTCCCCATACATCATTCTAACAATATCATTGACTATATTCCTTATGCTGTGACTTTTATTCCTGTAACTTATTCATTCCATAACTGGAAACCTGTATCTCTCTCTCCCCTTCACCCATTTTGCCCAACCATTCACCATCCACCCTTCTGGGAACCATCAGTTCTCCGTATTTATAGGTCTGATTTTGCTTTTTGTTTGTTTATATATTTGTCTTTTTTTTAATATATTCCACTTATGAGTGCAATCATATGGCATTTGTCTTTCTCAGTCTGACTGATTTCACTCAGAAAAATGCCCTCTAGGTATATGTATGTTGTCTCAAATGGCAGAATCTCAACCTTTCCTACAGCTGCAGAATATCCCATTGTGTATGTGTGTTTGTGTATACACCATTTTTCTTTATCCATTCATGCATTGATGGACACTCAAATAGCTTCCATATCTTGGCTATTGTAAATAATGTGATAAATGTAGGGGTGCGTGTATCTTTTTGCATTAGTGCTTTTGTTTTCTTTGGGTAAATAACAGTAGTGGAATTATTGGATCATATGAATTTCACTTTCAATTTTTTCGAGGAACCTCCATACTGTATTTCACAGTGGCTGCACCAATCTCAATTCCCACCAACAGTGTACAAGTGTTCCTTTTTCTCCACATCCTCACCAATAATTGTTATTTCTTGCCCTTTTAATTGTTGCCTATTCTTTCTGGTATAAGGTGATATGTCACTGTGACTTTGATTTACATTTCCCTGATGATTGGTGATGTTGAGCATCTTTTCATGTGTCCATTGTCCATCTGGATATCTTCTTTGGAAAAATGTCTATTCAACTTTAAAGCAGATTATTTATTTTTTTGGTGTTTATATAAATTCTATATATATTTTGGATATTAACCCCTTATCAGATATATCATTTGCAAATATCTTGTCCCATTGAATAGGTTACCTTTTTGTTTTCTTTTTTCTTTATTTTAATTCCAGTATAGTTAACATGCAGTGTTATATTAGTTTCAGATTCCATACATCACCCAGTATTCATCATGACAGCACTCCTTAATCCCCATCACCTATTTAACTCATCCCCCCACCCACCTCCCCTCTGGTAAACATCAGTTTCTTCCATATAGTTAAGAGTCTGTTTCTTGGTTTGCAAGGATGTGGAGAAAGGGGAACCCTTTTGTACTGTAGGTGGGAATGAAAACTGGTGCAGCCATGCTGGAAAACAGTATGGATGTTCTTCAAAACGTTAAAAACAGAACTAGCCAACAACCCAGCAATTATATTATATTTACCCAAAAAATACAAAAATACTAATTCCAAAGGATTCATGCACCCAATGTTAATAGCAGCATTATCTACAATAGCCAAATTATAGAAGCAGCCCAAGTGTCCATTGATTTATGAATAGATTAAAGATGTGTGGCATATATTTATGATGGAATATTACTAAGTCATAAAAAAGAATTAATTTTGCCAATTGCAATGACATGGATGGATCTATAGTATTATGCTAAGCAAAATATGTCAGAGAAAGAAAAATATATGATTTGGCTTATTTGTGGAATTTAAGAAACAAAACAAATGAGCAAAAGGGAAAAAAATAGAGAAAGAGTGAGGGAACCAAGAGACAGACTCTTAACTATAGAGAACAAACAGATAGTTACCAGAAGGGAGGTGGGTAGGGTGATGTGTTAAATAGGTGGTGGGGTTAAGGACTGCACTTATTTTGATGAGCACCAGGTGTATAGAATTGTTGAATCATTATATTGTACACCTGAAACTAATATTACTCTATGTGTTAACTGGAATTTAAATTTTTTTTAAAAAGTCTATTTTGTCTGATGCAAGTATTGCTACTCTGGGTTTCTTCTACTTCCATTTGCATGGTTAGTTTTCTCTATCCCCTCACTTTACAGTCTACAGGTATCTTTAGGTCTGAAATGAGTCCTTTGTAGGCAGCATGTAGATGGGTCTTTTTTTATCCACTCTGACACCCTCTGTCTCTTGGAGTTTTTAGTCCACTTATATTCAAAGTAATTATTTTGATAGGTATGTATTTATTGCCATTTTGTTACTTCATTTATAGTTGTTTGGGTAGCTTTTCTCTGATCTTTTCTTCTCTTTATCTCTTCCATGGCTTGTTGGTTTTCTTTAGTGATATACTTGAATACCTTACTCTATTTTTTGCATATCTATTACTGTTTTTTTGATTTGTAGTTACTATTCAATTTATATATAACATCTTCTGCATATAGCAGTCTGTATTAAACTGATGGTCACTTAATTTTGACCTCATTCTTTACTCTTCTCCCCTTCACATTTCAGTATTTGGTATCATATTTTATATCCTCTTATTTTATGCATACCTTGATTGACTTTTACAGAAACACTTATTTTTACTGCTTTTGTGTTTTTTATTTTTCATATTCTTACTTATAGTCTTTCCTTTCCATTCAAAGGGACCTCTTTAATATTTCTTTTAGAGCTAGTTCAGTGGTTATGAAATCCTTTAGTTTTGATTGTCTGAGAAACTACCTCTCCTTCATTTCTGAATAACAGCCTTACTAGATAAGAGTATTCTTGGATACAGATTTTTCCCTCCACACTTTGAATACATCATGCCACTCCCTTCTGGAAAATCACCTTATAGCCTTATGGGGTTTCCTTTATATGTAACTATCTTTAATTCTCTTGTAACTTTTAAAATTCTTTATCACTATTTTTTGCCACTTTAATTACTATGTGTCTTGGTGTGGACCTCTTTGGGTTGAATTTGTCAAGGGCTCTCTGTGCCTCCTGGAACAAGATGTCTGTCTCCCTCCCCAGATTTGGGAAGTTTTCAGCTATTATTTTTTCAAGTACATTTTCAGCCTCCCTTTTTTTCTCTTCCCCTTCAAGGATCCCTAAAATGTGAATGTGATTATGCTTAATGGGGTCACTGAGTTATTTAGGTGTATTCTCATTATGCCGTATTTGTTTGTCTCTCCCTTGTTCAGCTTGATTGCTTTCCATTCTATCCTCTAGGTCACTGATACATTCCTCTGCTTCCTGTAACCTACTATTCAATCCATCCATTGTATTTTTAATTTCATTTATTGAGTTCTTCATCTCTGGTATGTTATTTTAATCTCTTTGTCCAGGGTCTCACTGATACCGTCTACTTTTTTCCAAAGTCCAGTGAGTATCTTTATAATCATTAAATTCTCTATCAGGCATATTATTTCTATTCCACTTAGATCTCCTGCTGTTATTTTGCCATGTTCTTTCATTTGGGACAAATTCTTCTATCTCATTTTGTCTACCTCTCCATTTTTATGTGTTAGGAAAGTCATTTATGTCCTTTGCTCTAAAAAGTAGTGGCTTTACAAACTGTGGAAAGAGCCAAGATGTCCATCGACAGATGAATGGATAAAGAAGATGTGGTATATATATACAATGGAATATTATGCAGCCATCAAAAGGAATGAGATCTTACCATTTGCAACGACGTGGATGGAACTGGAGGGTATTATGTTGAGTGAAATAAGTCAAACAGAGAAAGACATGTATCATATGATCTCACTGATAAGAGGAATTCTTAATTGCAGGAAACAAACTGAGTGTTGCTGGAGTGGGGGGTGGGGTGGGAGGGATGGGGTGACTGGGTGATAGACACTGGGGAGGGTATGTGCTCTGGTAAGCGCTGTGAATTGTGCAAGACTATTGAATCTCAGATCTGTACCTCTGAAACAAATAATGCAATATATGTTAAGAAAAAAAAAAGAAGAAGAAGAAGGTAGCGGGAGGGGAAGAATGAAGCGGGGGAAATCAGAGGGGTAGACGAACCATGAGAGACGATGGACTCTGAAAAACAAACAGGGTTCTGGAGGGGAGGGGGGTGGGAGGATGGGTTAGCCTGGCGGTGGGTATTGAGGAGGGCACATTCTGCATGGAGCACTGGGTGTTATGCACAAACAATGAATCATGGAACACTTCATCTAAAACTAATGATATAATGTATGGGGATTAACATAAGAATAAAAAAAAAAAAGTAGTGGCTTTATGAAGAAGAGGTCCTGTAGTGCCCTGCAATGCAGTGTCCTCTGTTCATCAGAACCTGGCACTTCAGAGGAGTCTTCTATGTGTGTTGCTTCTGTCCTGCTATTGTGTCTGAGTATCTTTTCCTTTCAGTCTAGACTTCTGTACTGAATCTCTGCCTGTTGTGGGCAGTGCTTGCTCTCTGTGGTGTCAATGAAACCCAGACAGGCTAGCTCTCAGGAGACATAACTGCAGGAGGGCTCACAGTGGGGTGGTGCATTTGCACTGAGCTGTTAGTCCTAGGAATGCTCCCCCAAAGTGCAGCAGTGGCCAGGAGCATGGTGCATGTTAGTGGCAGCAGCCAGGGTGCAGTATGTGTGGCTGCCAAGGTGGCCAGGATCATGTCGTGGCTGGCCACAGTGTGAAGCATCTGTGAGCCCAGGGGCTGGGCATGGAGCAAGGTGGTGGCTGGATAAGGCACTCACAGCATTAGCAAAATTTGTGCTGAACCAGTAGTCTTAGGTTGGCTCCCCCAAAGCAAGGTGGTCACCAGGGGTACAGTGCATGTTAGCAGTAGCAGATGGGGATGCAGTGTGGTGTCTCTCTCTCAATCAGATGGAAGCCCCCAAATGTGGGGCAATGATTGGGTGAAAGCCAATGATCGGGCAGTGAAAGGATTCACCCAAGACAGAACAAAAGAGATAGAAGTTTATTGAATATACTGCGAGGGAATGTGGAAGGGGGGAATACACAGCAAAGGTGAGGCTGTCTGCAATGAGGCAGTGGATGGGGACCATATTTAAAGTGAGAAGGTGAGGAGGTATTTTGGTAACTGTGCCTAGTTGTAAGTAACCCATTGGTTAGTTAGGGCTTATGGATACTTTGAGGTGGGTCGCCTGATGGGCCTGTCTGTATTCAGCCAGGTGGTCACTGTGGGCCCTTTCTACATTCCATTGCTCAAGACTGTCAGCCTAAAAATAGCCTCTACAGGTGGCATGCTGCAGTGGTGACAATCTGGGGCATATGGTGTCTGTGTCTCTGCTAGCTGGGCGTGAATTGTGGCAGAAGCTGAGGTCTTATGGTGTCTCTACCTGTGGTGGGTGGGTGCGGCACACATAGCAGTGAGCAAAATTTACGCTGAGCCATTAGTCCAAAACTGGATCCCCTAAGCGACGGCCATGTCATGGGGGATGCAGTGCCTGGAGGCAGCAGTTGGGCGGGATGTGCAACATTAAAACAATTCACGCTAAGTCCAGTTCCGAGGCTAGAAGCCTTGGAGTGGGCCAGTCCTCAGTGGGTGGAGCACAGTGTTAGCAGGTTAGGTAGCAAGTATATATGTAGCACCACCTTCTGCAGGTGGCTCTGTGTTTATGCTGGGGGATTGGGGAGGAAAATGGCAGCTGCCAGCCCCTTTGTTCCCAGAAAAGACCCCCAACATGCTCTAAAATCCTTATTAAGGAATATCTCTCCCATTTGTCTCAGGTGTTGTGCAAACCGTCCATTCTATATTGCCTCTCTGCAGGCTGTTGTCTTTTTAAGGGTGGGGATTCAGCTATTACTTGCCCTCCAGGCTAGTCCAGTGCTGAGTCAGCTGACTTTTAAAGCTCTAGGCTCCAAGCCCCCCTGGTTATACAAACTCACAGAATTCAGTCCATCTGGTTTTCAAGACCAGACATTATGGGGATTCATTTTCCCCATGTGGGCTTGCTGGTGTTTTCCACTTTCCATGCCTATAACTCCCTCCTGCGGGCAGCTCCCAACCTCTGTTTCTACCCTTTCTAACCTCCCAGATTCAGCTTCTTCCCTACATTTAGTTGTGGAGTTTGTTCTGCCAGTCTTCAGATTGGTCTCTGGTTTATTGACTCAGATATGAGTGATATCTAGTTGTGACCATGGGACAAGGTGAGCTTAGGGTCCTACTACTCTGTCATCTTTCTGGAACCTCCTTGCCTTTTTGTTATCTTAATGGCTTCCTTGGCTACAAAAGCTTCTCATTTTGATGTAAGTCTCAACAGTTTATTTTTACTTTTGTTTCCCTTGCCTGAGGAAACATATCTAGAAAAATGTTGCTGTAACCAATGCCATAGCAATTACTATCTCTTCTAGGTTTTTTTTATGGTTTTAGATCTCACATTTAGGTCTTTAACTCACTTTTAGTTTATTTTTGTTTATAGTTTAAGAAAGTGGTCAAGTTTTATTCTTTTGCATTGTAGCCATCCAGTGTTTCTAATACCATTTGTGTAAGAGAGTGTCTTTACCCCATTGCATAGTCTTGCCTTCTTTGTCAAAGATTAATTGGCCATATATATCTGCATTTATTTCTGGGCTCTTGATTCTATTGATTGATGTGTCTATTTTTGTGCCAGAACCATACTGTTTTGATTACTACATCTTTGTAGTATATCTTGGAATCTGGGATTGTGATACCTCCATCATGGTTCTTCTTTCTCAAGATCACTTTGGCTATTCAGGGTCTTCTGTGATTCGAAATAAATTTTAGTGTTATTTGTGTTAGTTCTGTGAAAAATGCTATTGGTATTTTGATAGGAATTGTACTGAATCTGTAGATTGCTTTGGGTAATATTGACACTTTAACAATATGAATTTTTCCAATCCATGATCATGGAATATCTTTCCATTTGTTTGTGTCATCTTCAATTTCTTTCATCAATGTTTTTTCAGTTTTCAGAGTACAGCTCTTTCACCACATCTAATATCATACTCAGTGTGGAAAAACAGAACTTTTCTTCTAAGATCACACAGAAGACAAGGACCATTTTATTCAAACCCTTTTATTCAACATAGTACTAGAAGTCCTAGCCACAGCAATCAGACAAGAAATAAGAGGCATCCATATTGGTAAATAAGTTGAGCTGTCTCTATTTGCAGATAACATAATGCTATATTCAGAAAATCCCAAAAATTCCACTAAAAAACTACTAGAAGTAATAAATGAATTCAATAAAGTTGAAGAATACAAAATTAATACCTAGAAATAAGTAGTGTTTCTATATACTAATAACAAAGTAGCAGAAAGAAAAATTAGAAAACACCATTTATAACTGCACTCCCCCCCAAAAAAAACAGAACACCTAAGAATAAACCTGTACTCTGAAAACTATAATACATGGAACTGTTTAGAGTGGTATGTTGTAAGAGAAGCTGTAATGAGGGTCTTCCTTCCAA
The DNA here is from genome assembly GCF_011800145.1 of Mirounga leonina. NCBI lineage: Eukaryota > Metazoa > Chordata > Mammalia > Carnivora > Phocidae > Mirounga > Mirounga leonina. The sequence goes on from NW_023270320.1 coordinate 5,040,216, forward strand.
AATAGGAGATAAATTTATCAGGTGCTTTTATAAAATAACAATTTATTCCTGATCTTTTATAATACCTGGTTTATCATGTAATGTTTCATATAAAATTAGATACAATGTCTTCAATTATACTAACTACAAAGTTAGTGTATTATTAAAGTATAACAAACTTTTATTACTATATAACATGTTTTAAATTTACAGGAGTCAGATGATATTCTTTTGTCATTTTTATATTTCAATATTAACAAAAGTGTGTTATGGTTCACAATATAAATATTTTAATGAAAAATTATCAAGAGTACTCAAGGAAGATACACACTAAATATTAATGTGGGGGGGGAGCAAAAATCAATGACATCACAGGGAATTCCAAGGCTAGTTTCAAAGAGAGAGTCTATAGTAGAGAGCAAGTTTTCACAATACGCAATGAATAGTGTAAATCTAGACTATATGCCTGGCTTAGATATTGACTTGTAAGGACACCTGTGCTTTAGGAACAGAATTCCATCATGAGACTGGAAGCCAGAACTTTATAAAATAGGTAGCCAAGGTTCATCACTGAGAAATTTGAGATTCAAAAGGACGTTTTCTTTTCTCCTAGTTGTCCAAACCATTGTCAAATTCTCTTCAATATGTAATATCTTACAATTTTTCTTTTTAAATTTAATAATATATGTTGAAAAATACTGAAATGTTCCTCTATTTCTGGAATAAACTCCAGAAGCATATTCTTTTTCATACACTCATTTCTGTTGATAATTCTGATCCATATATTTTGTAAGTATTTTTCAAAATATAAATCAGTCATTCAAAATAACATTAATAGGAGGAGTGAACAACTTTCATGATTTAATTCTATTTCTATATGCCTGCAAATGATACTGGAATTAAAACTTTTACAAGTACTCACTTTACAGTAACATTCAAAAACATGAAATATTTAGGGTTAACTTTAAGAATTAAAGATACCTAAATAAATGGAACAATATGTCATGCTCACAGTTTGAAAATCATAACATTATGAATATGTCCATTCTCTACAAATTCTTCTATAGATTTTTAAAAATCCCAATCAAAATTCCATCAGAATTACTTTTTTCTTTAGGAGGTGTGAGTAGAAATAGAAAAGTTGATTCTAAATTTTACATAGTAATACAAAAACCTAAAATCACCAAATCCATATTGATAAAATTAAAAAGAAATACAAAATATGAAGATACATTTTACCTGATTTAATGAGTTAAGGTAAGAAGAGCTGGTATTGGTATAAGGATAGATATATGGAACAATGGAACACAAAGTATGTGGTATATTGTTTTCAACATAGGTACCAAGAAAAATATCATTTTTCAACAAATGGGCCTAGAACAATTGAAAATACATATAGAAAAAAAATACCCTTATACTTACAAATATTACTTAAAATGGATCATAGATATACACATAAAAGCTAAAATCAATAAACTTCTTGAAGAACACTTATGAGAAATCTTCACAATCTTGGGATGGATAAGGCACAAGTGGTATAATGCATAAAGGAAAAAAATGATAAACTGAACTTCATCCAATTAAAAACTTTGACTTTTTGAAAGATATCATTAAGAAAATACAAGCCAAGTCACATACTGGGAGAAAATCTTACAAAAGACTTGTATATAGTTTATATTAAGAATTTCTATAACTACATAATAGAAAAAGCAAACAACCCTATAAATATGTGCAAAATGTTTGAACAGACACTTTAAAAAGGAGAAATATGAATGTCCCATAATCATATGAAACATTGTCCAATATAATTAGTCATCAGAGAAATACAAATTAAAACCACAATGCACACATTCAAATGACTAAAATGAAAAAGACTGGCAATAACAGTCGATGATGATGTTGATGATGATAAGGAACAGCTACCACTCTCATACACAGATGTTTGAAATGTAAAATAATACAATATTTGGGAAAGCAGTTTGACATTTTATTATAGATTTAACAGTAAATTAACATATGACCCAGCAATCTTACTCCTAGATATTTACCGAACAGAAATGAAAACATAAGTCAATAAAGATTTGAACATGAATATTCTTTGGAAGCATTTTTCATAATAGTCACAAATGAAAACAACCTAAATGTTCATTAATAATTTCATGGATAAACACTCCATTATATAAATATAATGAAGACCACCTAGACACATCATAAGTTTTTTTGTTGAAAACCAAATATAAGGTCATAATGCCTTTGTAGATACAACACAGATGGGTTCTATGGATCATCTGGCTAGGTATGGCAGGCAGAAGCAGAATTAGGCACTGATGTCTTCAGTGACAATGGGACAGATGGTTAAAAATAGAACTACCTTATGATCCAGCAGTATCATACTGGGTATTTACCCAAGGATACAAAAATACTGATTTGATGGGATACAAGCACCCCAAGGTTTACAGCAGCATTATCAACAGTAACCAAATTATGGAGAGAGTCCAATTGTCCACTGACTGATGAATGGATAAAGAAGATGTGGTATATATACACAATGGGATATTACTCAGCCATAAAAAAGAATGAAATCTTGCCATTTGCAACAGTGTGGATGGATCTAGAGAGTATTATGTTATACCAAATAAGTCAGTCAGAGAAAAACATATGCCATTTGATTTCCCTCACATGTAGAATTTAAGAAATAAAACAGTGAACTTAGGGGGGAAAGAAAGAGGCAAACCATAAAAGAGACTCTTAACTATAGAAAACAAACTGAGAGTTTATGGAGGTAAGGTGGGCAGGGTATGGTCTAAATGGGTGATGGGTTTTAAAGAGGGCATTTGTTGTGATGAGTACTGGGTGTTATATATAAGTGATGAATCACTGAATTCTACTACTGAAACTAATATTACATTGTCTGTTAACTAACTGGAATTTAAATAAAAATTTGGGGAGAAAAAAACAATTTCACACAGTTTTAACAAAACATTAATGTAGATTTCTGAATTTCAGAATTATTTTAATTTTCTAAGAAAAGAAAAAAAAAAACTACATTTGACCAGATGGACTAATAGATCAACATTCCATCCAAAAGCACAAGAATACGTATTTTTCTCAAGTGCAAATGAAACAGTCTCCATTTTAGATCATGTGTTGTCCACAAAGGAAGTCTCAGTAGTTTTAAGAAGACTAAAATCTTGTCAAGCATCTTTTCTGACAAAGGTATGAAAGAAGAAATCAATTGCAAGACGAAAACTGGAAAAATTACAAATATGTGGTGGCAAAACAATATGCTAGTGAATAACCAATAGGTCAATGAAGAAATTTTTAAAAAATCAAAATATACCTTGAGACAAATGAAAATTTAAATGCAACACAGAAAAACGTATGTGATGCAGCAAAAGCAGTTCCAAGTGGGAAATACACAGCAGTATAGGCTTATCTCAAGAAACAAAAAAAATCTCAAACAATCTAACTTTATAGTTATAAAGGAGGTAGAAAAAGAAGAAAGTTAGTAGAAGGAAGAAAATTAAAAAATCAAATGGAAAAAAATTAAATGGAGACTGAAAACTCAATAGAAAAGATCAATGGAAACTAAGAGCCAATTCTTTCAAAAGATTAAAAATATGACAAACTTTTAGCAAGACTCACCAAGAAAATGAGAGGTTTCATAAATAAAATTAGAAATGGAAAAGGAGAGGTTACAACTGATACCAAGAAATACAAAGGTTCATAAGAGACTACTATGAACAAGTATATGCCCATAAATAGAACAACTTAGTAAAAATGGATAAATTCCTAGAAATACATATACTAAAACTGAATTATGAAGAAATAGAAAATATGAATAGATTGACTACTAGTAAAGAGATAGGGTCGGTAATCAAACCTCCTAAGAATCATAAGACCAACTCGACCATTCTCTAACACTGTACACAAAGATAAACTGAAAATGGATGAAAGACCTCAATGTGAGACAGGAATCCATCAAAATCCTAGAGGAGAACATAGGCAGTAACCTCTTTGACATCAGCCACAGCAACTTCTTTCAAGACACGTCTCAAAAGACAAGGGAAACAAAAGCGAAAATGAACTTTTGGGACTTCATCAAGATAAAAAGCTTCTGCACAGCAAAGGAAACAGTCAGCAAAACAAAGAGGCAACCCACAGAATGGGAGAAGATATTTGCAAATGACACTACAGGCAAAGGTCTGATTTCCAAGATCTATAAAGAACTTCTCGGGCACCTGGGTGGCTCAGTTGGTTAAGCAACTGCCTTCAGCTCAGGTCATGATCCTGGAGTCCCGGGATCGAGTCCCGCATCGGGCTCCCTGCTGAGCAGGGGGTCTGCTTCTCCCTCTGCCCTCTTCCCTCTCGTGCTCTCTGTCTCTCATTCTCTCTCTCTCAAATAAATAAATAAATAAATAATAAAATCTTAAAAAAAAAAAAAGAACTTCTCAAACTCAACACCCAAAAAACAAATAAGTCAAAAAATGAATAGAAGACATGAACAGACACTTCTCCAAAGAAGACTTACAAATGGCTAACAGACACATGAAAAAAATGTTCATCATTAGCCATCAGGGAAATTCAAATCAAAACCACATTGAGATACCACCTTACACCAGTTAGAATGGCAAAAATTGACAAGGCAAGAAACAACAAATGTTGGAGAGGTTCTGGAGAAAGGGGAACCCTCTTGCATTGTTGGTGGGAAAGCAAGTTGGCACAGCCACTTTCGAAAACAGTGGGGAGGTGCCTCAAAAAATTAAAAATAGAGGTACCCTATGACCCAGCAATTGCATTACTGGGTATTTACCCCAAAGACACAGATGTAGTGAAAAGAAGGGCCATATGCACCCAAATGTTCATAGCAGCAATGTCCGCAATAGCCAAATAGCCTGTGGAAAGAGTTGAGATGCCCTTCAACAGACGAATGGATAAAGAAGGTGTGGTCCATATATACAATGGAATATTACTCAGCCATCAGAAAGGATAAATACCCAACTTTTACATCAACATGGATGGGACTGGAGATTATGCTAAGTGAAATAAGTCAAGCAGAGAAAGTCAATTATCATATGGTTTCACTTATTTGTGGAACATAAGGAATAGCATGGAGGACATTAGGAGAAGGAAGGGAAAAATGAACAGGGGGAAATCAGAGGGAGAGATGAACCATGAGAGACTATGGACTCTGAAAATCAAACTGAGGGTTTTAGAGGGGAGGGGGGTGGGGGGATGGGTTAGCCCAGTGATGGGTATTAAGGAAGGCACATACTGCATGGAGCACTGGGTGTTATACGAAAACAATGAATCATGGAACACTACATCAAAAACTAATGATGTACTGTATGGTGACCAACATAACATAATAAAATTAAATTAAATTAAAAAATAAAAAGAATCATAAGACCAAGACCAGATGGCTTCAGTGGTGAATTCTTCCAAACATTCACAAAAGGTTTAATACTTACTTTCCTAAACTCTTCCTGAAAACTGTAGAGGAGGGATCATTTTCAAATTTACTTGATGAGGCCTGAATACAAATTATTCAGGCACTTAAGTATCTATCCTTTACACACTTATTCATCTTTCATGCATATATTTCATGTGTATTTTATATCACAATGAAATGATAAGTATGACATAAATATTTATTGTTAAAGTGGGCAGAGAACTTCCTTTCAAGGGAACTAAAATATACTAAAGTATGTTTTAAGAAAGAGAATATAATTTAAATGAAATTCTTTCAGAAGGGAACTGTGACATGCAAAGAAAAATACTAATAACCAAAAGGAACAATAGGTAAAATAAAGAAAGTATTTTGAGAATAAAATCTTCAGGGTATTTTCTAATGAAAAGCACAGAGGTGACAGAAATATACTATTTACAAGAATTTTATGTAAGTTAAATCCCATTATTTTGGAGGTGGCCTAGATATGGTTAAATATGTATGCTAAGAATGCAAGAATAATCACTAGAGGGAAAGAAAAAGTACAGATCCACTAAATTGTTGCAATAAATGGTGGAAGAAAGAAAAAGCATGAAGTTTCAAAAGAAATGAACAAAAATTCAATTAAAAAATAAACATGGCAAAATGAACATAGAAAATATGAAAATTTTGAGACAACTAAACATAAAAAGTATGCAATCTAGAGGAGTGTAAAGAGTCAAAACAGCTAAATGTAATGAGATATCCTAGAGAAGATCCTGGTATCAGAAAGAAGCTATTTGGTAAAAAGAAAAGACATCCAAATAAATTGTGGACTTTGGTTAATTAAAAATATGCAAAAATATTAATCACAATAATGTTTAAGAGGATAATATGATAAATCAAAGACAGATTGGATAGTAAATCAAAACCCAATGTAGATCTTGAGCTTACTAGTACAGAAAAACTAAATGAGAAGGGAAATATCAGGGAAATACTGACTAACAAAAGCTAATTTGTGCATAGATATATAGATATGTCAGACCAAATAGACTTTAAAACAACATTAGAGATAAAGAGATTCAGCATTTGAATATAAAAGTTAAATTTCTAGGAAGATATAACAATCATAATATGTCTCCACTGTAGAAAACAGCTTCAAAAAACAAAGTATAAATTGAAGAATATATACTGAGAATTAGGCAAATCCAACAGCATAATTGTAGGTATCAATATTATCTCTCAGGTACCAAGAGTTCAGGTGAATAAAATCCATAAAAATACAGAAGATTTGAGGCATTCACTTAAAAATTATCATGCAATCAAGTTCTATATATAGGAATTTTGTTTCTAATAATTCAAGAGTTTATATCTTCTCAAATGAACATGGAACATTCCAAAAACTCACCATGCATAAGTGTGTGAAAACAGGCACAACAAAATGCAGTGATTAGCCATCTTACCAAGCACAACTAATAAAAGGGTAAGAGCAAAAAGCTAAATATAACAATAAAAAACCAAGGATTATTATTAATCTAATTCTGTGAAGTCGATTTAAAATAAATGACATTCCCTCAGATGCAAGGATGGAAATTAGGAGATGAGGAGGTACAACATACATGTAGTAACAGTGAACCCATGCAGGCACTTTGAGGAATTCACATACTTGAGGTGATAATTACAGGATTGATGTTACCAATGTTTATGATACAGGAAGGCAGGTGTTACTATTAACCGTTACACCATAAAGAAAATCTACCTCTTTAATCCATGCTACACTTATGCTTTACTTAAACTTTTCAAATGCTTCAAATTCAGGATGAGTCAGTTATCACATGCCCATATCTCTGTATCTTGGATGTTTAATAAAATGGTAGCCACAAACTCTTTCAAAAAGGGTCCTCCTACATCACATCTACATTTATAAAACTACATGAAAAACACAAAAACAAATCTTTAGATTAATTAGAAATGTTTGTCACTAACCTCTGCAAGGCCGCAATCACATTGTTCGGGAGGTTCCACAATTCCATTGCCACAAGTTGCTGCTGTTCTTCCTTGGTAAACCACTTCTGAAACTGTTTGATTCCGAAGACATTCAAATTCAGGCTGTGAAACCATACGCTTAAATCTATCCATGCTGCAACTGCTAAAAAACTTTACACCATGGGAATGTCTAAAAATAAATTATATTCCTCAGATAAATGGAATAAAATGGAATAAAATCACTATCAAAATAACACTCTATGAATTACTGAAAAGTACCATAAATTCTGTAATACTGCACTTACAGAGGAGCCAAGAAGGAAGGGAGAGGATTTTTACCTTTAATACAAGTTGTAAATAAAAGCAATGTTTATTTCTATTGTAATTCAATATAATAGACATCTAGCAAGTAGAGGAAGTTAAGTGACATGAGTTAAAATATATTAAAACACAAATAATGTTTGCCATACAAAAAATCTCTCTTTAACTATGTTCTACTATTATTTTCATTATGATTGCCAACATCCCAATTATAATCATTATTATAAGCACTAATTATAAGAAAATGAAACATACTAGAAAAATTTATGTGGAAAACTGAAGAAATAATAAGTGTTACAGGAAAAATGAGAATCATTTGTATTTTGATAACAAAATTAATCAATTAAAATATCTCAACACTAATTATATAAAATATATAAGCCCTAGATTTGTTTTATTTTGTTACCTTTTGAAATATTTCTGTACTTCTACATGCACTATTTAATGAATTTTTATTTCATTTTGTAACAATCTACAACTTAGAGAAATGACAAAAAAATAGACCAAAAAATAAATTTTTCCCAAAACAATGAATAAGTTGCCAAACATGATCCTAATAACTCTAAATATTTTAATGTATAATTCCTACATAGACATTAATTCTAAAAAAAGACCCTTCAAAATCAGGAAATAATGTCATCCAAATTTCACCATCATCACAATATTGGCACTTTATAGCAAAAAGATCCAGTTGAGAGTCAACCATTGCATTTTTTCTTCAATTTTTTTCTCTCCAAATTTTTATTTAAATTCCAGTTAGTTAACATGCAGTGTAACATTGCTTTCTGGTATAGAATTTAGTTATTCATCACTTACATGAGACTCCCAGTGGTCATCACAATGCTCTTCTTAATATCCATCACCCATTTTAACCCATCCCCCCACACAACCTCCCCTTCAGCAAACCTGTTTTATTTCTATAGTTAAGAGTCTCTTTTATGGTTTGCCTCTCTGTTTTTCCCCTAAGTTCACTGTTTTATTTCTTAAATTCTACATGTGAGGGAAATCATATGGCATTTGTTTTTCTCTGACTGACTTATTTGGTATAACATAATACTCTCTAGATCCAGCCACACCATTGCAAATGGCAAGATTTCATCCTTTTTATGGCTGAGTAATATCCCATTGTGTATATATACCACATCTTCTTTATCCATTCATCAGTCAATGGCCACTTGGGCTCTCTCCATAATTTGGCTACTGATGATAATGCTGTTACATAAACCTCAGAGTGCATGTATCCCATAAAATCAGTATTTTTGTATCCTTTGGGTAAATACCCAGCTATGCAACTGATGGATCATAGGGTAGTTCTATTTTTAACTTTTTGAGGAAACTCTATACTGTTCTCCAGACTGGCTGCAGCAGTTTGCATTCCCACCAACAGTGTAAGAGGGTTCCCCTTCTCTGCATCCTTGCCAACACCTGTTTCTTGTGTTGTTAATTTTAGCTATTCTGACAGGTGTGAGGTGATATCTCATTGTTGTTTTGATTTATATTTCCCTGATGATGAGTGATGTTGAGCATCTTTCCATGTGTCCATTAGCCATCTGGATGTCATTTTTGGAAAAATGTCTGATCATGTTTTCTGCCCATTTCTTGACTGGATTATTTGTTTTTTGGGTGTTGAGTTCATTGATAGGTTCTTTATAGATTTTGAATACTAACCCTTTATCAGATATGCCCTTTGCAAATATCTTCTCCCATTCCGAAGGTTGACTTTTAGTTTTGTTGATTGTTTCCTTCACTGTGAAGAAGATTTTATCTTGATGAAATCCCAATAGTTCGTTTTTGCTTTTGTTTCCCTTGCCTCCAGCAATGTGTCTAATAAGAAGTTGCTATGGCTGAGGTCAAAGAGGTTGCTGTCTGCTCCCCTCTAGGATTTTGATGGCTTCAGGTCTCACATTTAGGTCTTTCATTCATTTTGAATTTATTTTTGTGTATGGTATAAGAAAGTGGTCCAGTTTCATTCTTCTGCATGTTGCTATCCAGTTTTCCCAGCACCATTTGTTGAAGAAACTTTTTTCCATTGGATATTCTTTCCTGCTTTGTCAAACATTAGTTGACCATATAGTTGTGGGTCCATTTCTGGGTTTTCTATTCTGTTCCATTGATCTCTGCATCTGTTTTGGTTCCAGTACCATACTATCTTGATGACTACAGCTTTACAATATAGTTTGAAGTCCAGAATTGAGATGCCTCCAGGTTTATTTTTCTTTTTCAAGATTGCTTTGGCTATTCAGGGTCTTTTGTGGTTCCATACAGACTTTAGGACTGTTTGTTATATTTTTGTGAAAAAGGCTGTTGGTGTTTTCATAGGGATTGCATTAAATGTAGAGATTGCTTTGGATAGTATAGACATTTTAACAATATTTGTTATTCCAATCCATGAGCATGGACTGATCTTCCACTTCTTTGTGTCATCTTCAATTTCTTTCATCAGTGTTTTAGAGTTTTCAGAGTACAGATAATTCCCCTCTTTGGTTAGGTTCATTCCTAGGTATCTTATGGTTTCTGGTGCAATGGCAAATGGAATCGATTCCTTGATTTCTCTTTCTGCTGCTTCATTATTGGTGTATAGAAATGCAACAGATTTCCATATATTGATTTTGTATCCTAACACTTTATTGAATATGTGTATCAGTTCTGGCAATTTTTTGGTGGAGTCTTGGGTTTTCTGTATAGAGCATCATGCTGTTTGCAAATAGTGAAAGTTAGACTTTTTCCTTGATTATTTGGATGCCTTTTATTTCTTTTTGTTGTCTGACTGCTGAGGCTAGGACTTCCAGTACTGTGTTAAATAACAGTGTTGAGTAGACATCCCCGTCTTTTCTTACCATAAAAGAAAAGCTCTCAGTTTTTCCCCATTGAGGATAATATTAGTGGTGGCTTTTTCATATATGGCCATTATGATGTTGAGGTATGTTCCTTCTATCAAGAATTGATGTTGTACTTTGTCGAATGCTTTTTCTGCATCTATTGAGAGGATCATATTGTTCTTCTCCTTTCTTTTATTAGTGTGATGCATCACATTGATTGATTTGTCTATATCGAACCACCCCTGCAGCACAGGAGTAAGTCCCACTTGGTGGTTGTGAATAATCCTTTTACTGTACTGTTGAATCTGATTAGCCAGTAACATGATGAGAATTTTGGCATCCATGTTCATCAGGGATATTGGCCTGTAGTTCTCTTTTTTAGTGAGTCTTTGTCTGGTTTTGGAATCAGGGTAATGCTGGCCTCATATAATGATTGTGAATGTTTTTCTTTAATTTTTATTTTTTGGAATAGCTTGAGAATAGGTTTTAACTCTTCCTTAAATGTTTGGTAGAGTTCGTCTTTGAAGCTATCTGGCCCTGGACTTTTGTTTGTTGGGAGATTTTTGATTACTGGTTCAATTTCTTTGCTTGCTTTTAGTTGTTTTAGTTTTCTATTTCTTCATGTTTCAGTTTTGGTAGTTTGTATGTTTCTAGGAATTTATCCATTTCTTCCAGGTTGTCCAATGTGTTGGCATATACTTTTTCATAATATTCTCTTATAATTGTTTGTATATTTGTGGTATTGGTTGTTATTTCTTCTCTTTCATTTGTGATCTTTTTTTTAATTTGGGTCCTTTCTCTTTCTTTCTTGATAAGTCTTGCTAGGGGTTTATTAATTTTATTAATTTTTTCAAGGAACTAGCTCCTGGTTTCATTTATCTATTTTTTTTTTTTTTTAGTTTCTGTATCATTTTTTTCTGCTCTAATTTTTAATGTTTTTCCTTCTTCCATTGGCTTTAAGCTTCATTTGTTGTTCTTTTTCTAGTACCTTTATGTGTAAGATTAAGTTGCTTACTTGAGATTTTTCTTACTTCTTGAGGTAAGCCTATATTGCTATGTATTTCCCTCTTATGACACTTTTGCTGCATCCCAAAGATTCTGGACCATTGTGTTATCATTTTCATTTGTTTCCATGTATTTTATTATTTCTACTTTAATTTCCTCATTAACCCATTCATTATTTAGTTGCATGTTGTTTAACCTCCATGTATTTGTGGTCTTTTCCAATTTTTTCTTGTGGTATACTTGAAGTTTCATAGAGTTGTGGTCAGAAAATATGCATGGTATGACCGCAGTCTTTCTGTATTTGCTGAGGGCTGATTTGTGACCCAGTATATGATCTATCCTGGAGACTGTCCCATCTGTACTCAATCCTGCTGCTTTAGGATGAAATGTATCTGTGAAGTCCATCTGGTCCAGTGTGTCATTCAAAGCTATTGTTTCCTTGTTGAATTTCTGTTTAGATGATCTGCTTATTGGTGTAAGTGGGGTGTTGAAGTCCCCTATTATTATTGTATTATTATTAATGAGTTCCTTTATGTTTGTTATTAATTGTTTTACTTATTTGGGTGCTCCCATGTTGGGGAAATATATATCTACCTTTGTTAGATCTTCTTGTTGGATAGTCCCCTTTCTTAGGATACATTGCCCTTCTTCATCTCTTGTTATAGATTCAGTTTAAAATCTATTTTGTCTGATAAAAGTATTGCTACTCTGGCTTTCTTTTGATGTCCATTGGCATGATAAATGGTTTGCCATCCCCTCACAATCTGCAGGTGTCTTTAGGTTAAAAATGAGTCTCTTGTAGGTAGCATGTAGATGGGTCTTGTTTTTTATCCATTCTAACACCCTATCTTGTGATTGCAGTGTTTAATCCATTTACATTTAAAGTATTATTGATAGATATGTCTTTAGTGCCATTTTATTATTGTTTTGTCGTTGCTTCTGGAGATTTTCTCTTTTCCTTTCTAGTCTTTGTCTCTTTTGGTCTCTCCTTCCCACTCAAACAGTCCCCTTTAATATTTCTTGCAGGGCTAGTTTAGTGATCAAGAACTCCTTTAGTTTTTGTTTCCCTGGAAAACTCTATCTCTTCTTCTATTCTGAATGATAGCATTGCTGAATAAAGTATTTGTGGCTGCAGATTTTTCCCATTCAGCATGTTGAATATATCACACCACTTCCTTCTAGCTTGTCACATTCCCGTGGAGAGATCTGCAGCTAGCCCTATGGGTCTTCCCTTTTTTTTTTTTTTTTTAGATTTTATTTTTTTTATTTTTTGAGAGAGAGAGACAGAGATAATGAGAGAGAGAGCACAAGTGGGTAGGAGAGGGAGAAGCAGGCTCCCCACAGAGCAGGGAGCCCGATGCGGGACTCAATCCCAGGACCCTGGGATCATGACCTGGGCCAAAGGCAGACACTTAACCGACTGAGCCACCCAGGCGCCCCTGGGTCTTCCCTTCTAAGTTAAGGACTTCTTTTGTTCTTGCTGCTTTAGGATTTTTTATCACTATATTTTGTAAATTTAACTACAGTATGTCTTAGCATTGGCTTGCTTTTGTTGATTTTAATGGGAGTTCTCTGTGCCTCCTGGATTTGGGATTCCAGATTAGGGAAGTTTCCTTCCCCAGATTAAGGAAGTTTTCAGCTATTATTTCCTCAAATAAACTTTCTGCCCCCTTTTCTGTCTACTCTTTTTCTGGGACTCCTACAATATGAATGTTATTACATTTGGTGGAGTCACTGATTTCCCTAAGTCTGTCTCATGATCCATAATTATTATTTCTCTCTTTTGTTCAATTTCATTTTTTTCCATTATTCTCCCTTCCATATCACTTATTCGTTCCTCTGCTTCTTCCATCTTTGTGGTCATTACATCCAGTTTGTTTTGAATCTTAGTTATTGCATTTTTCATTTCTGATCATTTTTTAATGCTTTTATCTCTGTGGTGAGGGCCTCCCTGAAGTCTTCCATTCTTTTCTCAAGCCCAGCAAGTATCCTTATGATTGTTCTCTAAATTCCCCATCAGGCATATTACTTATATCTGTTTCACTTAGATATCTGGCTGTGACCTTTTCTTACTCTTTCTTTTGAGATGAATTCCTTTGTCTTGGCATTTTGTCTAAGTCTCGTTTCTTCTTCTGTGCATTACAGAAGCCTGTTATGTTTCCTGCTCCTGAGAGTAATGACCTTATGAAGAGGAGGTCATATAGTGTCCAGGGCCTGGCACTTTAAAGAGTGTCTCTGGTGTGTGCTGCATGTACTCTGCTGCTGTGTTTTGGCTGCTCTATCCTTCCAGGAAGTCATCTGCAGAGGCTGTCCTTGGTGGGAGTGGGCAGTGTTTAGACCTTGTCCAGAGTGTGGCAAGTTTTAACTAGATGTGCTCTGGTCTGCTTGTTAAATAATACCTGATGCTACTTCCACTAGGACAAAAGCCTTACAGAACTCTGTTCAGGAGACAGTGCATGCAGGGGTTTCTGCTGGTTTTGTGGGGAAGGGGCCCCGCTGGGCTGGGACTTAGGCACACTTGCCTGAGAAAAGCAGTACCAGCAGAGTGCAGGTGGGTGGGACTTAGTGTAAGCAGGTTAGGCAGCCAGTATCCATGCTGTGCTGTTTACTGAAGCTATTTTATGCTATGGGGCAGGGGAAGGAAGCCAGCTCCTTTATCCCCAGAGAGGGGTCTCTATGCTTGCTCTCAGGGAAGCACTCCTAGAAGAGCAAATAATCTCCCTTCTCAAGTGCCAGGTGTTTTTCAGATTGCTGTTTTCACACTGTCTCTGGGTTGCTTGCCTGCCTGGAACAGCACAGTGCACTATGGGCTTTATCCCAATGAAGCCTACTGACCTTTAAAACTCCAAACTTTAGGGATGTGCTATGGTGGGGGCCTATGCTGGTCTTTTGGGCAAGGGTCTGACCCTGCTGGGATGAATGCAGGTTTGACTGAGAAGGCAGGCACACTAAAGGGCAGGGAAATGGGCTTTGGAGCAAGCAGGCTAAACAGCCAGTGTCCATCCAGGTTAGCCTCCCCCAGCAGGTGTCTCTGTGCCTATGCAGGGGAGAGGGGGATGAGGGCATGGGGGTGGGGTTGGGGTTGGGGTAGGAAATGGTGCATGCCAGCTCTTTTGCCCCCAGAGGGTCATCTTTGTGACCACCACCTCTCACAGATGAGCTCCAGACAAGGGAACATCTCTCCCCTGTGCACCTTTAGGTGATCCTCCCAATCACTTGCTGTCTGCCCCCAGGGTGCTTGCCTGTCTTTTCCCCAGGAGTAGGGCAGTGCCCTCAGGGCTCTATTCCAGCTCTGCTGGCCATCCTCTAAAATCCCAGTCTTTGAGCCCTGCTGGTTGCAAAACCTCACAAAAATCAGCCCCTCTGGTTTTCTCAGCCAATGGATTTGGGGAAGTGTTCTCGCTGTTTGCTTCCCTGTGTGTTCCCTACCCCTCCTTTATCTGCTACCATGGCTCCCTGTCCTCTGCAGCACCTGGAATCCATTTCTCCCCCAATCCGTGTCTCTGCACCTCCTACCATCTCCATGTGGCCTCTTCTCTCCCTATAGTTGTGAAGTTTGTTCTGTCAGTTGTCAAGTTGATTTCTTGGGTGTTCAGAATGGTTTGATAGTTACCTAGTTGTGTTCCAGGTACTAGACAAGCCTAAGGTCTTCCTAGTATGCTGCCATTTTAGCTCCTCCTCAAACATTGTGTTTAATTCTCATGTCTCCTAAGTTTAGTTACCTACATTTTTGTTGTTGTTGTTGGACTACATGATCATGGAAAGTTTTGTGATTACAGACTGACTATTTGGTAGAATGTCCCTCAGTTTAGGATTATAAAATATTCCTCATAATTAAACTGAGGTTATGCATCTTGACAACACTATCACAGGAGTGTTGCTCAGTCTGTGTCATTGCATCCTAACAAATGGCACAGGATTTCAATTTGTTATATTACTGATGATAGTCATTTTGATTAGTTGATTAAGGTGTATCTGCTAGTTTTCACTCTGAAATTACTTTTTTCTTCTTATTAGTTAATAATTATCAGGAGAGAAATACTAAAATGGGTTATAATCCATTACTATCACTATTATTTATAACATTCAGATTCCCACATATTTAATTATTGGGAGCTGGCTTTGTGTCCCTTTGGTAAATCTCCATAATTATTTAAACACCTCTTAATTTTTTCATACAACATGTTCCAAGCTCATTTTTATTTTCTTTGCTTTATAACTGGAATCAATCATTCCTCCAAAGTGCCCCAGTTCTTTTTAGTGAGGAATAGTACTTTTAAAACATGATCCGGGTGATACATGTGCTATTAGTATTACTAGATTTTTTTTTAAGAGCAGAGATCAAGGCAATGCTAACATCTTAAGAAATATTCACAGCCCCTTTGCTCTTACCTACAATTTGCTATATCCCCACCAGTTCTGGCTCCTGCAGTGACATGAGCTTACAGTCTCAGTAGGGACAACTTCTTAGTGTATGGCTTAGTCAATGATTTATAAGGTCAGTAAGACTTTTAGAGTTCTTATTGTCCTCCTATTTTATTTCCTGCTACACAGCTACTTCTGGTTACTTAGTTCTTTGTCAGTGGATTGGTCCCAGCTGCTGATATTTTTGGTGCATTTCAGTTTGGGAAACTTGTGGAATATGCTTTTGCTTCTTAGTTTGTTTTTCTAGTTTCACTCTGTATTTTGTGAGAGAATTGGGGGAGGCTAAAATACTATGCTGATACTTTTACCATTTGATTTCCATCCTCTCCCTTATTCCTAAAACATATTCCTCCCTAGGTAAGACTCCATTATCTTGGTCCTTCTTTCTAATATATTCTTCCTTCCTGTTTCTTCTCATGGCATATCACTGGTTTCTCCTCAATTACTAAGCCTGTAAATATGAGAAGTACCCTTATCACTCTTTCAAACGACCTGTTCATGGTTTTAACTTCCACCAATACAGTGATGGCTCACACATTGTAAATTCCTTGTCCTCAGATCAGGACCTATATAACTGTGCATTTAATTCTAATGGATGACTTGTAATCCCCAAACTAACATAAACTACCCTCAAGACTTCTCCTCATTTTTCTGCTTTCCTAAAATACTTGCCTTTTTCAGTATCGGTTAATAATTATGATATCAAAAAGTCTACAAATAATTCTTCACATCTCCTTTTTTCTCTCAATCTTAATAAACTACTATAGATTATTATGAGAATCATCTCCAAAATATTACTATATTGTTCCCTCTGATATATTTTAATTCATTTTAAGATAATTTTTACTATCCATACTGCATAAATCAACTTAAAATGTATTTGGTTAACATTTATCACAAAATCCCAACTCTTGCATCCTGATTGTATAATCAGACTCTTTCATACACATTCCTGAATCACCTTGCCTTCCTCCCCTGACTTACGCTTTAGCCTCATTGTATTTTACTTTCTTTTATGTCCAAAACATTCTTCCTTATAGTTCCAGCTATTTCTTTTTTTTTTTTTATTTTTATCCATCTCTCAATATCCTTATTCTAGTCTGTTGAGCTTTTCAAGCTTCTTGCGAATCAAGTATCAATTTGCTTGCCTGGAAAGTTTTCAACAAGCTCTTTACATGACCAAATTCATATCCCTCATAACTATTTCCTCAGAAAACTTCCTTTATCAGAAACTTTATTCTCCCCATATGTTCCCTATTTATTTATTTGTTGGCACCTATAATAAGCTGTTTATACTTTGTTTATTTCTAGGTCTACTTTTAAATTTTCAGACCCTGCTATGTTAAGATATTTATGACATATTATCTTGTTAGCCATTTATAGGACTAACACGATCCTGCAAAGCAGTAGATGCTTAATACATACTTTTAGAACGAATGAATTTCATCTCGAGACTCTAGTAAACCCCCAGAAAGTCATCATCAACATTCACGTTCTCTGTAACATCGAATGTAGAAATATTAAGCACATTTTCCTTTTTCTTTTTATTAACACATAATGTATTATTTGTGTCAGGGGTACAGGTCTGTGATTCATCAGTCATCACAAACCACAGTGCTCATCATAGCACATACCCTCCCCAATGTCCATCACCCAACCACCCTATCCCTCCGAACCCCCTCCACCCCAGCAACCCTCAGGTTGCTTCTTGAGATTAAGAGTCTCTTATGGTTTGTCTCCCTCTCTGGTTTCATCTTGTTTCATTTTTCCATCACTTCCCCTATGATCCTCTGTCTTATTGCTCTAATTCCACATATCAGTGAGATCATATGATAATTGTCTTTCTCTATTTGACTTATTTCACTTAGCATAATACCTTCTAGTTACATCCGCATCTTGTAAATGGCAAGATTTCGTTTTTTGATGCTACATAATATTCCATTGCATATGTATACCACATCTTTGTCCTTCATCTGTTGATGCACATTTAGGCTCTTTCCATAGTTTGGCTATTGTGGACATTGCTCCTATAAACATTGGGGTGTACGTGCCCCTTGGGATCACTACATTTGTATCTTTTGGGTAAATATCCAGTAGTGCAAATGCTGGGTCTTAGGGTAGCTCTATTTTCAAATTTTTGAGGAAAATCCATACTGTTTTCCAGAGTGGCTGCACCAGCTTGCATTCCCACCAACAATGTGGGAGGGTTCCCCTTCTCTGCATACTCGCCAACATCTGTTGTTTCCTGAATTATTAATTTTAGCCATTCTGACTGGTGTGAGGTGGTATCTCATTGAGGTTTTGATTCGGATTTCCCTAATGCTGAGTGATGTTGAGCACTTTTTCATGTGTCTGTTAGCTATTTGGATGTCTTCTTGGCAGAAATGTCTGCCCACGTCTTCTGCCCATTTCTTGATTGGATTATTTGTCCTTTGGGTGTTGAGTTTCGTAAGTTCTTTATAGATTTTGGAAACTAGCCCTTTATCTGATATATCATTGTCAAAAATCTTCTCCCATTCTGTAGGTTGTCTTTTGGTTTTGTTGATTGTTTCCTTTGCTGTGCAAAAGCTTTTTATCTTGATGAAGTCCCAATAGTTCATTTTTGCCCTTGCTTCCCTTGCTTTTGGTGATGTTTCTAGGAAGAAGTTGCTGTGGCTGAGGTCGAAGAGGTTGCTGCCTGTGTTCTCGTTTAGGATTTTGATGGATTCCTGTCTCACATTAAGGTCTTTCAACCATTTTGAGTCTATTTTTGTGTGTGGTGTAAGGAAATGGTCCAGTTCCATTCTTCTGCATGTGGCTGTCCAATTTTCCCAACACTATTTGTTGAAGAGACTGTCTTTTTTCCATTGGACATTCTTTCCTGCTTTGTCAAAGATTAGTTGACCATAGAGTTGAGGGTCCATTTCTGGGCTCTCTATTCTGTTCCAGTGATCTATGTGTCTGTTTTTGTGCCAGTACCATCCTGTCTTAATGATAACAGCTTTGTAATAGAACTTGAATTGTGGTATGGTGATGCCACCAGCTTTGCTTTTCTTTTTCAACATTCCTAGGTTATTCAGGGTCTTTTCTGGTTCCAATCAAATTTTAGGATTATTTGTTCCATTTCTTTGAAAAAAGTTGATGGAATCTTGATAGAGATTGCATTAAATGTGTAGATTGTTCTAGTTAGCATAAGTACCTAGAAATTTAACAATAGCAGAGAAATTTAACAATATTTGTTCTTCCATAAGCATGGAACATTTTCCCATTTCTTTGTGTCTTCCTCAATTTCTTTCATGAGTATTCCATAGTTTTGAGTACAACAGACCTTTGCCTCTTTGATTAGATTTATTCCTACTATCTTATGGTTTGGGGTGCAGTTGTAAATGGGATTGACTCCTTAACTTCTCTTTCTTCTGTTTTGTAGGTGTATAGAAATGCAACTGATTTCTGTGCATTGATTTTATATCCTGCCACTTTACTTAATTCATGTATGAGTTCTAGAAGTTTTGGGGTGGAGTCTTTTAGGTTTTCCACATAAAGTATCATATCATCTGCAAAGAGTAAGAGTTTGGCACCTTCTTTGCTGATTTGGGTGCCTTTTATTTCATTTTGTTGTACGATTGCTGAGGCTAAGTCTTCTAGTACTATGTTGAATAGCAGTGGTAATAGTGGACGTCCCTGCTGTATGCCTGACCTTAGGGGAAAAGCTCTCAGTTTTTCTCCATTGAGAATGATATTTGCTGTGGGTTTTTCATAGATGGCTTTTAAGATACTGAGGTATATATCCTCTATCCCTACACTGGGAAGAGTTTTAATCAAGAAAGGATGCTGTACTTTGTCAAATGCTTTTTCTGCATCTATTGAGAGGATCATATGGTTCTTGTTCTTTCCTTGATTAATGTGTTGTATCACATTGACTGATTTGTGGATGTTGAACCAACCTAGCAACACGGGAATAAATACCACTTGATCATGATGAATAACGCTTTTAATGTACTGTTCGATCTTATTGGCTAATACTTTGGTGAGAATTTTTGCATCCATGTTCATCAGGGATATTGGTCTGTAATTCTCTTTTTTGGTGTGGTCTTTGGTTTTAAGATCAAGATAATGTTGGCCTCATGAAACGAGTTTAGAAGTTTTCCTTCCATTTCTATTTTTTGGAACAGTTTCAGAAGAATAGGTATTAATTCTTCTTTAAATGTTTGGTAGAACTCCCCTGGGAAGCCATCTGGCCCTGGGGTCTTGTTTGTTGGAGATTTTTAATTACTGCTTCAATTTCCTTACTGGTTATGGGTCTGTTCAGTTTTTCTATTTCTTCCTGGTTCAGTTTTGGTAGTTGATACATCTCTAGGAATGCATCTATTTCTTCCAGATTATCTAATTTGCTGGCATATAGTTGCTCATAATATGTTCTTATAATTATTTGTATTTCTTTTATTGTGATCTCTCCTCTTTCATTCATGATTTTATTTATTTGGTCCTTTCACTTTTCTTTTTAATAAGTCTGGCCAGGCATTTATCAATCCTATTCTTTCAAA
The DNA here is from genome assembly GCF_011800145.1 of Mirounga leonina. Taxonomy (NCBI): domain Eukaryota; kingdom Metazoa; phylum Chordata; class Mammalia; order Carnivora; family Phocidae; genus Mirounga; species Mirounga leonina. Next base: position 5,060,702 of record NW_023270320.1, read on the forward strand.
GAACCAGCTCCTAGTTTTGTTGATCTGTTCTACTGTTCTTTTAGTTTCTATTTCATTGATTTCTGCTCTGATCTTTATGATTTCTCTTCTCCTGCTGGGTTTAGGCTTTATTTGCTGTTCTTTCTCCAGCTCCTTTAGGTGTAGGGTTAGGTTGTGTATTTGAGACCTTTCTTGTTTCTTGAGAAAGGCTTGTATTGCTATATACTTTTCTCTTAGGACTGCTTTGCTGCCATGAATTCTTTTAATTCTTCTTTAATTTCCTGCTTGACTCATTGATTCTTTAGTAAGATGCTCTTTAGCCTCCACATATTTGAGTTCTCTCCAACTTTCCTCTTGTGATTGAGTTCGAGTTTCAAAGCACTGTGGTCTGAAAATAGGCAGGGAATGATCCCAATCTTTTGGTAACAGGTGAGACCTGATTTGTGACCCAGGATGTGATCTATTCTGGACAATGTTCCATGGGCACTAGAGAAGAATGTGTATTCTGTTGCTTTGGGATGGAATGTTCTGAATATGTCGGTGAAGTCTATCTGGTCCAGTGTGTTATTTAAATCCTTTATTTCCTTCTTGATCTTTTGCTTAGATCATCTGTCCATTTCAGTGAAGGGTGTGTTAAAGTCCCCTACTATTATTGTATTATTGTTGATGTGTTTCTTTGATTTTGTTATTAACTGGCTTATATAATTGGCTGCTCCCATGTTAGGGGCATAGATATTTGTAATTCTTAGATCTTCTTGTTGGATAGACCCTTTAAGTAGGATACAGTGTCCTTCTTCATCTCTTATTATAGTCTTAGGTTTAAAATCTAATTTGGGTGGGGTGAAGCAAAATGGCAGAAGAGTAGGAGACCTGGATTTCGTCTGGTCCCACGAGTTCAGCTGTATAGGGATCAAACCATTCTAAACACCTACAAACTCAACAGGAGATCGAAGAAAAAAATAGCAGCAACTCTGAACAGAAAAGTAACCACTTTCTGGATGGTAGGACGTTTGGAGAAGTGAATCCGAGACAATATTCAGGAGGATAGACTTTGGGGGAGGGGGCCTCCGTCAGCCGCTTCTGACAAGTGATAGAGCAGCAGAGCACAAAATTGGAAATTTTAGAAGTCTGCTCCACTGAGGGACGTCGCTACGGTGGCTAAGTGGGGAGTAGAATGCTCGCTGGGACAGTGTGGTCTGAGGACCCTTGGGGTCACAGAACGACCGGCGGTGCCTGAGTGTGGCAGAGCTCCCAGGTATGGGAGCAGGGAAGCCAGCTGCAGAGAAGGAGCTGAGGAGTGGGCTCTCAGCTCAGGGTTGCCATAAACCGTGATCCGTGGCACAGTCAGGCCATTGTTCTTCCAGCATGGACCCAAAAAAAGAAGATCCGAGGAGACTCCCCTTCCTCCCCTGGGAGGAGTGGCGTGGGAGTGCACCGCAGGGATCTGCTGGGTTTAAAGACTCCACACGGGGTCGGGTGCCAGAGACAGAAATGCCGGGTGAGCACGGAGTGCAGCTGGAGACCGGGGAGACAGGAGTGACTGACTGCTTTTCTCTGGCAACTCACTGAGGAGTGGGGCCCCCAAGTTCTCAGCTCCTCCAGGGTGGAGATTGGGATGCTGCCATTTTCACTCTTGTCCTCCAAAGCTGTGCAGAAAGCTTGCAGGGAACAAAAGCTCCAAGAACAAACCCAAGCAGATTACTTAGCCCGGACCTGGCAAGGGTGGGGCAATTCCACCTCCAGCAAAGACTTTTGGAAATCATGTTAACAGGCCCCTCCCCCAGATCAGTGAAAACAGCCAGCCAAGACCAAGTTTATCAATGAGAACAGCAGAACTCCAATGCTAGGGGAATACTGCACATAGGATTCATGGCTTTTTTCCCATGACTCTTTAGTCTTTCAAAGTTAATTTTTTTAACGTTATTTTTTTTAATTTTTCTTTTTCCCTTTTTCAACCAACATCTTATCAATCCCTTTTATAAAAACTCTTTTTTATTTTTAATTTTTAGAGTCATATTCTATCCCTTCAGAGTAGTTAACCTTATTTTTGGTATATATATATATATATAAGTTGTTCTCTCTTTAAAATTTTGGGATACAGTTTCTTCTAACAGACTAAAATAGACCCTAAATCTCTAGTGTATGGTTTTCTTCTAGTCTCCTGCCTGATCACATTCTCTCCTTTTTTTTTTTAACCCTCTTCTTTCTTTTTTCAACCAACTTCTTATCTTATCAATTCTTTTTATAAAAACTTTTATAATTTTCATCTTTACACTCATATTCCACCCTTCATCGTATTAACCCTTATTTTTTACATATATAACTTTTCTTTCTTTAAAATTTTGGGAGGCACTTTCTTCTAACAGAACAAAATATGCCCAAAATCTAGTCTATGGCCCTGACCTATCCACCAGCCTGATCATATTTGATCATATTCTGTTTTGGTTTTTTGTTTGTTTGTTTTTGTTTGTTTGTTTTTTTCCTTTTCCTTTTTGTTCTTTTTTCTTTCTTTCCCTTTCTTTTCCCCCAGTTTCAGGTTTTTTTCTCATTTGTTTACTGTATATTTTCTGGGGACGTTGTTACCCTGTTAGCATTTGTTCTCTTATGCATCTATTCTCTGGACAAAATGACAAGATGGAAAAAATCACCCCCCCCCCAAAAAAAAAAACAGAAAACAAAACAAGAGGCCATACCAACTGCCAGGGACTTAATCAATGGGGATATTATTAAGATGTCAGACCTAGATACAGAATGATAATTATAAAGATACTAGCTGGGCTTGAAATAAGCATAGAAGGTAGTAGAGAATCCCCTTCTGGAGAAACAAAAGAACTAAAATCCAACCAAGTTGAAATCAAAAAGGCTATTAATGAGGTGCAATAAAAAATGGAGGCTCTAACTGCTAGGATAAATGAGGCAGAAGAGAGAATCAGTGATATAGAAGACCAAATGATGGAAAATAAAGAAGCTGGGAAAAGAGATAAACAACTACTGGATCAGGAGGGCAGAATTCGAGAGATAAGTGATACCATAAGACAAAACAACATTAGAATAATTGGGACCCCAGAAGAAGAAGAAAGAGAGAGAGGGGCAGAAGGTATATCAGAGCAAATTATAGCAGAGAACATTCCTAATTTGGGGAAGGAAACAGGCATCATAATCCAGGAGGCACAGAGAACCCCCCTCCAAATCAGTAAAAATAAGTCAACACCCCAACATCTAATAGTAAAACTTACAAGTCTCAAAGACAAAGAAGAAATCCTGAGAGCAACTCAGGACAAAAGATCTGTAACCTACAATGGTAGAAACATTAGATTGGCAACAGACCTATCCAGAGACCTGGCAGGCCAGAAAGGACTGGCATGATATATTCAGAGCACTAAATGAGAAAAATATGCAGCCAAGAATACTATATCCAGCTAGGCTGTCACTGAAAATAGAAGGAGAGATAAAAAGCTTCTATGACAAACAAAAACTAAAAGAATTTGTGAATACCAAACCAGCCCTACAGGAAATATTGAAAGGGGTCCTCTAAGCAAAGAGAGACCCCAAAAGTAACATCTTAATAATGTCCCCATTGATTAGGTCCCTGGCAGTTGGTATGGCCTCTTGTTTTGTTTTGTTTTTGTTTTTGTTTTTTTGAGGTGAGTTTTTCTGTTTTGTCATTTTGTTCAGAGAATAGATGAATGAGAGAACAAAATGCTAAAAGGGTAACAATGACCCCAGAAAAATATACATTAGACAAATCAGAAGAGACCCGAAACCAGGGAGAAAAGAAAGGAAAAAAAAAAAAAAGGAGAGAATGTGATCAGGCAGGAGACTAGAACAAAGCCATACACTAGATTTAGGGTATTTTGGTCTGTTAGAAGAAACTCTATCCCAAAATTTTAAAGAAAGATAAACATATATACAAAAAATAAGGTTAAATACAATGAAAGGATAGAATATAACCGTAAAAATGAAAATTAAAAAAGATTTTTAAAAAGGAATTGATAAGATGTTGGTTGAAAAAGGAAAGAAGAAAAATTTAAAAAAAAAAGAAATAGAAAAAGAAAATTTTAAAAATTAACTTTTGAAAGACTAAAGAATCATGGTGAAAAAACTATGAATTCTATGTGCTGTATTCTCCTAGTGCTGGAGGTTTGCCTTTCTCATTGATCAGTAAACTTGGTCTTGGCTGTATGTTCTTGCTGATCTTCTGGGGGAGGGGCCTGTTGCAGTGATTCTCAAATGTCTTTGCCAGGGGCCAGGGTAAATAATCTGCTCAGGTTTGCTCTTGGTAGCTTTCATTCCCTGAAGGCTTTCCATACAGCTTTAAAGGACAAGAATGAAAATGGTGACCTCCCAGTCTCTGGCCCCATAGGAGTCGAGAGCTCAGGACCCCACTCCTCAGTGTGCCCTCAGAGAAAAGCAGTCAGTCATTCTTGTCTCCCTGGTCTCTGGTTGCACTCCATGCTCACCTGGCCTGTGACCAAGCGTTTCTATCTCTGGCACACAACCCTGTTTGAAGTCTCCAAACCGAGCAGATTCCTGTGGTGCACACCTATGCCACTCCTCCTAGGGGAGGAAGGAGAGTCTCCCCCGACCTGCTGCTTGTTGGGTCCATGCTGGAAGAGTAGTGGCCTGACTGTGCCATGGATCACAGTTTATGGCAACCCTGAGCTAAAAGTCCACTCCTCGGCTGTCTTTGCAGTCAGTTTCCCTGCTCTGATAGCTGGGAACTCTGCCACACTCATGCACCCTCTGGTCTTTCTATGACCCCGAGGGTCCTGAGACCACACTGTCCCAGCAAGGGTTCTACCCCCTGCTTAGCCACTGGAGTGACGTCCCACCCCCAGTGGTCTATCTTCTCAGATATTGCCTCGGATTCACTTCTCCACACATCCTACCTGACAGAAAGTGGTCCCTTTTCTGTTCATAGAATTGCTGCTATTCTCCTCTTCGATCTCCTGTTGAGTTTGTAGGTGTTCAGAATGGTTTGGTAAATATTTAGCTGAATTTCTGGGACCAGATGAAATTTAGGTCTCCTAGTCCTCCATCATCTTGCTCCAACCCCTAAGTACATTCTGTACAACATCAAATACTCCTCTTTAAATAAGATAAAAACAGAGAAGGAGGCAAACCACAAAAGATTCTTAACTCTAGGAAACAAATTGAGGGTTTTTGGTGGGGAGGCTGGTGGGGGGCTGGGGTAACTAGGTGGTGGGTACTAAAGGAGGGCACTTGATATAATGATGATGGGTATTATATGCAACTGATGAATCATTAAATTCTACCCTTGAAACTAATAATACAGTATATGTTAACTGAATTGAAATAAAAAAATTAAAATAAATAAATAAGTTTAAACAAGTACATTTTGTCTTTAATAAAAAATATTCTTACTCAAGTTGTATTGCAAGATATTATATAACAGTGACTGCTACAAACATTTCCCAGAAGAAGACATAGATTTGATAAAAATAAAATCTTACATTGCTTCAGAATTCATTATGCATGTAGTTCCTGGACAGTAACAATTGTAGATATCATCGTATGTTAATCCCAGATTAATTCCAAGCAACTGTACCATAACAACTGAAAATGCATCTAAAGTTATCACCTGTGGATACTAAATGCAAAAAACAAAACAAAACAATTTTTGCCTAAATTATTTCTTCACCTCTTTGATCTTTTCTTTTTGACCATATTACCTAAATGCAAATACAGATTTAAGAAACTACTATGCCAAAGCTCATTATTTTCTTAGGGATATGGAAAATAAGAAAAAATGGGTAAATTTTGTTTTTCTTTTTGGGTTATTGTATTTTTAATCCAAATGGCACTGACATATACCTAAATAAGATTAATGCTATCATATGCTTTTATTACATATTAAATACCAATAAGCTTTAAAAGTTTTTTGAGAAGAATATGCACTGTTTCAGTAACTATATTATTTTTTAATGAACACTTAGATAAAAAAATACACAGATTCTTAAGGGTTGAATTTGTAATCGGTTTTGACTTCAGAAATAGTTTTGGAAGAGAGTCAAATTAATTTTTTTAAAGGCAGAATACTATTACACTTTGTAAGTAGAATTTTTGTCTTCAAAAAAAAAAAAAAGCACACATGGCAAGTAAGAATGGCAACAAGACACAAACCCCTGGCAACCTATAATCTTTTTACTATCTCCACAGTTTTTCCTTTTTCAGAAAGTCATATAGTTGGACTCATATGGTATGTAGCCTTTTCAGATTGGCTTTTCTCACTAACCACTATGCACTTAAGTTTTTTCATGGCTTGATGCCTCACTTAAAAAAAAAAAATCATTGGATAGTACCCCTTTATATTAATTTACTCCAGTTTGTTTATCCATTCATCTCTTGAAGGACATCTTGGTTGAGCCCAATCTTTGGCAATTATGAATAAAGCTGCTACAAACATTCACACAGGTTTTTGTGCAGATAAAAGTATTCAACTCATTTGGGAAACACTGAAGAGGACAACTGCTGGATTATATGGTAAAAAAAATAAAAAATAAAAAAGACTAAGAACTTGAGTAGATATTATTTCCAGAGATAATATACAAAAAGCAAAAAGTATATGAAAAGATGTTCAATATCACTAGTAATCATAGAAGTGCAAATCGAAACCACAATGAAATATCACCTCATACCACTTAGGATGGCTGCTATTAAAAAACAACAATAACAGAAAATAATGTATCGATAAAGATGTGATGAATATAAAATGTAAACTGCTGGTGGGATTATAAAATGGTGCAACCACCCTGAAAATAAGTATGATGATTCCTCATAATATTAAAAATAGAACTCCTACATGATCCAGCAAATACCTACTCCTGGTATATATCCAAAATAATTGAAATCAGTATCTTGAAGAGCTATCCGCACTCCCATGTTCATTGCAACATTACTCACAATAGCCAAGGAATGGAAATAACCTAAGTGTCCACTGACTGATAAATGGATTAAAAAATGTCATACACATATGAATGTTCACATGTATATTAAATTCACATATATATATTATTTAGCCATAAAAAGAATGAAATCCTGCCATTTGCAACAATATGGATGAACCTGGATGAAATCATGCTAAGTGAAACAAGCTGGACAGAAAAAGACAAATATTATGTGATCTCTCTTATATGTGGAATTTAAAAATGTCATACTCACAGAAACAGAGAGTAGAATGGTGGATTCCAGAAGCTAGATTTTCTGGAAAATGGGGGACGTACGTCAAAAAGTACAAATATTTATTTATGCAAGATGAAAAGTTCTGAAGATCTGTTTCACATCAATGTGAACATACTTGGCACTATTGAATTGTACATTTAAAACTAGTAAAAATGGTAAATTTTATGTTATTTGCATTTTACCACAATAGCAAAAAACTTTTAAAATTATAACATTTGAGTTTCAAAATCTAAAAAAAAAAAAGCATACTCTTAGAAAAATTTGTAAAAACATCATGGCAGATATACTATACATATTTTCTTCCTTGAAGTAGATATTTCAAAACATTATATAATTACTGAATAGATGGGAATAAAATGCATACCAGAGCAATTCCTGCAGCAAACTTTGGATTGCATGCCATTCCATGATATGTTGCTCCCACATAATTAAGATGGTCCCTATAACTAAATAATAAAATTTTTCTTCTGAATAAATGCATTTTAAATTACTACTAACTTAATGACCTTTTTTTTTTTTACTTTTTTTTTATTCTTATGTTAATCCCCATACATTACATCATTAGTTTTAGATGAAGTGTTCCATGATTCTAACTTAATGACCTTTTAAGAATTGGATTTCTCAATAAAGCTATGTGTTTTTTTAAATACAAATATTACATATCACATCTCATGCTTTCAATCATTTTGTATTTGGGTAATCTCCCACAGTTCCTACAAAGTTAAGTTCTAAAGTCTACTTTAACATTATATGATACACAGTCCAAAACCAAGTGGTGCCTAATCCTTCCAAAACATTAATCACCACTGTTGCCACCACTGGATAGATATAATTTGAAGATGTACAAGTCAGGACAGCTCACTGCCATGATTTGCATATAGTGAACCCCTAAACCATGTAAAAAAATGTTGGATTAGAGGACAGGGAGACAAAGAGAATACTCAGTAGACTCATCAAGAAAAAAAAGAGAATGTAGCAAGTGTCCTCATACATTTCAGTCCTTAGTTATTGTAGCTCCTGAGTCCACAAACCTGACCCTAAATTCCACAGGAAACACCAATAGATTAATAAATATATTGCATACTATTCAGATCTTCAGAATTTTTATTATTTCCATCTCAGTAATCAAACTATTAACAGAACCTATATAAAGACTCTTGAAAAAAATAGTGTAAGTAGTTAAATAGCTGCACCTTAGGTCAGTATAGCTATACCGGATGGTAACCACATTACTAATTTGATATATAGTATTTTAACCAGCATTATATGCAATTATTGCATTCTGTTAACTAATTTACATTGTGTTTAAAGTTCAAATGATAGTTTTAATTATTTACCTCTGAGAAAATCTTTAAAATCATTGAGGACCCCTGTTTATCTCAAGGCTTTCCAAATTTTCAAGTTTCTTACATTTCCATAGATAAAAAGCCTAGTGGAGAATAATGACCCACTATGACTTAGTGTCTTACATTGTTTTCAGAATTTTATATTTTGCAATTTGTCAATACAGTATGCATATAACGTTTTTTGAAGTGTCTTATCATTACATATAACACATTTTGTATATAATCTTGATAGCTAACATATGAAATAATTTGACAAACCCTATGTCAATACAAATAAGGTACTTACATTAATAAGTATGCCATATCATGGGACCTTTGAGACAAAAATTCTTTCCATGACACAAATCTTTGTAGTACTTCATTAGCATCCCCGCTAAGTGAAATCTTATTTTGATCTGACCAGAGCTCCAAAGAAGTTAGTATAATAGTTATGTTGAGCTGGGAAAACATCTGAAAACAGAAGATACATAATATATAGTTTTTAGGTAATCATAAATATAACATTACATCTCTATACATAATGCTAATATATTCAATTTACTCCTTTTTGGAAATGAAATCTATTCATTGATGAATGAAACCAGTTGGTAGGATTACATTTTTAAAAAACTGGATATGCTATTTGTACAAACAGTATTACTGCATTAATAGGAATGTTTCTTACTTAAATGAAACATAAATACTTACAGTGTTGATTAGACCAAAGATATGGACAACTTTCTCAGCTGCAACTGCCACTTCAGAGCCCATATAATCATACTGAAAGACAAATTTTGTTTAACTGTTAGTGAAAATTACTGAACTATCACATTTTAAATGGATATAAAATGTTAAAATAATGCAGTGTTCAAGTGAAAGGAAAAAAATATTAAGGTTTACCAAGTACTTAGTAAGTTTTAGGCATAAACCTAGAGACTTTATATATTAATCAATAATCTTAAAATAAGAAGGTTGTCATTAACTTCCTCTTCACACATACAGAAATTAAGAGTCAAAAGTTAAGTTTACAAGATTGCAGAACTACTGAGGGTAAGAACCAGAACTCAAGTCCCCAACTAACTAAACTAGTAAGTCTTTTTTTTTTTTCTACTATAGTATGCTGCTATCATTTGTCTTCATCCCACTAAGAGATGACAATGTATCCTGATAAACAGTGTGGTTTCTAAACACAGAGCTCTGAGGACCATTACAGCTAGTAATCTCAAGAATATGTCTTCATTCAAAGGAACATAAATCATAATATTTTCTCTAAATATTTCTAATTATGTGTATGTACACATTTCTAAGTGTTAGCGGAAAACATAAAAAGTGGCAACTTTCTATCTTCAATAATCTTCAGCAAGTCTGCCAAAAACTACTAACAGAAAATAAAATATAATCGATACAGTTCTCTGATTTGGACAAAAGAGATTTTATCCTCCTAGGTCCTTAGAGACTATTTATACTTTGCTATTTCTCTGTATGTAACCTTTCCCAATAAACTATATTGTATATTTACACAATGCAGCAATGTGTGATATGAGTGAAGGTGATCCTTTGCAAAACTGAATACATGAAAAGCAAGACAAAAGAATACAAAAATGGGTCTATGGAAATAAATCCATATATGTCAATAATCACAAATTATCAACAGACCAAATACTAGGTAAATGAAACTTTAAAAAAAAATCCACTACATGCAAATTAAAATAAAAACCTCTAAATTATGAGTACATAGAGATATTGAGTCAAAGGATGAAAATATATACCAAGAAAATAATAGACAAAAAGCATAAGTCATATGATAATTACATTAAAAAAGCTTAAAAGCAAAAAGTGGAAATAATAATTATCACAGTGCATTAATAAAATATTCAATTATCAAGAAAGATGGAAGCATTCTAAACTTGACTATAACTAATAGCATAGCAACCAAACGTATAAAACAAAATTTAACAAAATTATAAGGGATTTTTACATAGTTCTCTTAATCATTACTAGATCAAGCAGACAAATTAACAATAAATACAAGAGTTTTCAAATTAAAGCAAAATTTAGATATGTATATATAAAAGTTTATATAAAACAATGAGATATTTTTTTCAACTATACAATGGTGTTTTTACATAGATTGACTTATATTAGGCCATAAAATAGTTATTTGACTATAAAACATAAGTGTCACTTAGATCACATTGCCCAACCACAATGCAATTAAAATATAGTAATACAGTGTTATTTGATTAAAATACTTATAGTAATACTTGATAAAAAGTATTTTAATGATGTTATTTTTACTTACATGGATAACTCTCTAAAAGCTCCATGATGCAATTTACAACTTACTTTCAAATAGAGAGAGCACAAGAGATAATGGGATATAATGTTAAACAATAAATCTAAGAAAAGAGAATATAGGTGTTCTTCCATTATTCTTATTCTTACAACCTTTATGAAAGCTTGAAAATATTTCCAAATAAGATGTTTTAAAAAATGAAGGTAAGGGGTGCCTGGGTGTCTCAATCGCTTAAGCATCTGCCCTCAGCTCATGTCATGATCTCAGGGTCCTGGTTTCAAGCATCAGGCTTCCCTTCCCAGCCGAGAATCTATTTCTCCCTCTCCCTTTGCCCCTCCCCCTGCTTAAGTGCTCTCTCTCTCAAATAAATAAAATCTTTTTTAAAAATGAAGATAAAATAAAAATTTCATATGAACAAAAGTTGAAGAGACTTCATCAATAGGCTAAACAAAAATATCAGAAACACAGACCTACAAGAAGGAATGAAGAATTTTGGAAATATTAAAATGTGGGAAAAAAATGAAATGCTTTTTTCCTTTCCTTAATTTCTTTAAACAGTTGAATAATTTAAAATAATTCATCTTGTGGTTTATAACATATGAAGAAATAAAAATATATTACACTAACATCACGAAGGGGTTCTATGGAACTTCGCTGTTGTAAAAGCTCTTACGTTGTATGTGAAGTGGTATAACATTAAGTCTAGATTGTAAAAAGTTAGGAATGTTCATTGGAACCATTAGAGAAACCACTGGGGTAAAAGGTAGGGGATAAAGGGGTATAGCAGAGAAAACAATATAGTAAATAAAAACAAATGCTGAAAATAACCTACTAATCCAAGGGTAATAAAGGAGGAACAGAGGAGTAAATAATTGATGGGACAAATAGAACACTAATAGGAGAGCAGCACTTAACCTATATCCATAGTTATCAGTAACTTTGGTATACATAATTCAACTGAATGTTCTAATGAAGAGGCAGATTATCTGACTGAATAGAGAAAAAAGACCTATCAATATTCTGTTTACAGAACCAGACTTTAAAATTGAAGACAGATAAATTAAACATAAAAGAAGAAATACTAATCATAGCATATTTTAAGGAACTCTTGGAGTTTTTAGTCATAGTTTTGGGTTTCTTTGTTTTGTTTTGTTTTGCATGATGTCATTTGTATTGAAAATGCCTTCTGTTGTTATTGGAATGGTAAGAAGGTATCTAGCTAAGTGGAGAGAGGAAAATAAGCTGTCTAGATTTAATGTTAATAACCTCGTGGGAGTGGCTGTGGCAAAGCATAATGCCACTACTTGTGATCTTAGTTTTAGGCCAAATAGTATTATTCCCCATGTAACAACAAAAATCGAAATCTAAATCCCCGGGGTTAGTTAAGATGGTAGAGTAGTAGGAGGGCCCTGTGTTTGCCTCATCCCTGGAACACAGCTAAATAAATACTGGATCATTCTAAACACCCAAGAAATGGATCTGAGGGCTGACAGAACAAACTGCATGACTGGAGGGAGAGAAGAGGTCACATCATGCAGGGTCAGAGGTGTGGAGACACAGTTTTGGGGAGAAAAGAATCATGGGTGCTGCAGAAGGAAGGGAGCCCTGCTCATGGAGAGAGGGGAGAGAGAGAGAGATAGACAGACAGAGAAGGAGAGAGAGAGAGCAGTGCACAGGGGATCACAGAGGGAAAACTCTTCCCCAAAGTCATTGACTGGGAAAACAAAAGAGGCTGATTATCTTAAGTTTTTACAACCAGCGGAACTCAGACTGGAGTTTTATACTTCTGTGTTGTGGGTGGTGTGGAGCCCAGTGGGTGCCGCAGTGCTCCTATGGAGAAGGAGGGTAGATGCCAGGAGCTGATGGTGCTATCTGAAGATCCCCAGAGATGCACTGGGAGAGACATTCCCTCTTTTTGGAGTGTATCTCGAATAGATGGCTTTGCCTATCAGAGACAAAAGAACTGGTGGGCACCATGTGCTCCCCCCTGCCCCTTAAGCATAGGGGCACAGACACCTGCCAAGGTGGCTAACCTGGACTCAGGTTTTTTGCTGTGTGTTACTCTAAACTCCCAGCTCCTGTGCATCGGTGTGACTGCCCCTTTGGGACAAACTGGCACAAGCCCCAGCCCAGCAAGACCCTCTCCCAGAGGACCAGCATGGGTCTGTACCACAACAGGTTCCTAAAGTTTGGAATTTTGAAATTCATCCAGTGTGTCTAAGATAAAACACAGGTGCACTGCACTACCTGGCAGGCAGATAACCCAGACACAGACAGGGAGAAGGTAGGGAACTGAGAGATGCCTCTGACACATAAGAGGAGACTTTGCTCTTCTGTGAGGGCTTCCTGTACAGAGGTGGGTGTGAACTCACCTTTCTGGAGACAAGGGACAAGGCCAGTGCCACTTTTCTCCCATACCCATCAGCACAGACTGACTTCAGTGAACGGCATAGCCCCATCAACAATAGAGACCTGAGCCAATTACAACAAACCATGCCTGCTCACATTCTGCTGGTGCTTCTTAACTAGGGCAAGTGTGCCTGAGAGCAGCAGTTCCCTACCCCAGAAGACCAGCAAAAACCTCTATATGCACCAAGTCTACTGACCATAGTGTTATAAAGCTTCAGCTCTAGTGGAAATATCATCAGGCCTCTTTTAACAGGAAGACCAGAGTACACCTAGTTAAAACTTGCCACACTCTGGACAAGGTCCAAACACTCCCCATTGCAGGCAAGGAGAAACTGCAGAGGGCTGACCTGAAGGAAAGAGCAGCCAAAACACAGCATCAGAGTGTACACAGCATACACCAAAGACACTTCCTGAAACACCAGGCCCTATAAGGCCATTACTCTCAGGAGCAGGAAACATAACAGGCTTTCCTAACACACAGAAAAAGACAGAAACCTAGACAAAATACCAAAATGGAGGAATTCATCGCAAAAGAAAAAACAAGAAAATGTCACAGGATCTAATCAAAACAGATATAAGTAATATGCCTGGTCCAGAATTTAAAGCAACAATCATAAGGATATTAGCTGGGCTTGAGGAAAGCATAGAAGACACCAGGGAGTACCTTTCCACAGAGATAAAAGACCTAAAAACAAGTCAGGCCAAAATAAAAAATGCTATAACCTAAATGCAAAACCAACTGGATGTAATGACCACAAGGATGGAAGAAGCAGAAGAATAAGTGATACAGAATATAGAATAATGGAAAATAATGAAGCTGAAAAGAAGAGGGAAAGAAAAATATTGGATCATGAATGTAGACTTAGGGAACTCAGCAACTCCATAGAGTGTAATAACATTCATATCATACAAGTACCAGAAGAAGAAGAGAGGGGAAAGGGGCAGAAAGTTTATTTGAGGAAATAATAGCTAAATTTCCCTAATCTGGAAAGGAAACAGACATCCAAATCCAAGAGGCACAAAGAACTTCCATCAAAATCAATAAAAGCAGGCCAACACTAAGACATACCATAGTAAAATTTACAAAATATAGAGATAGGGAAAAAAATCCTAAAAGCAGCAAGGAAAAAGAAATCCCTAACTTGCAAGGGAAGACCAGTAAGGCTAAGAGCAGATCTCTCCACAGAGACTTGGCAAGTCAGAAGACAGTGGCATGATATATTCAATGTGATGAATGGGGAAAATATGTAGCGAAGAATGCTCTATCCAGCAAGGCTATCATTCAGAATAGAAGAGATAAAGAGCTTCCCAGACAACCAAAAACTAAAGGAGTTCATGACCATGAAACCAGCCCTACAAGAAATATTAAAGGAGACTCTAAGAGTGGGAAGAAAAGACCAAAAGTGACAAAGACTAGAAAGGAACATACAAAATTTCCAGAAACAATAACTTAACAAGTAATACAACGGCATTAAATTCATATCTATCAACAACTACTCTGAATGTAAATGGAATAAATGCTCCAATCAAAAGACCTATAGTGTCAGAATGGATAAAAAAAACAAGACCTATCTCTATATTGCCTACAGGAGACTCATTTTAAACCTAAAGAAACCTGCAGATGGAAAGTGAGGGGATGGAGAAAGAATCCTGAAAGGAGCAAGGGAAAAAAAAAAAAAAAGTCCTTAATCTACAAGGGAAGACAGATCAGGTTCACAGCAGATTTGTCCACAGAAATTTGGCAGGCCAGACATGAATGGCAGGATATATTCAATGTGCTAAATGGGAAAAATATGCAGCCAAAAATACTTTATCCAGCAAGACTGTCATTCAGAAAAGGAGAGATAAAGAGTTTCCCAGACACATAAAAACTAAAGGAGTACATGACCACTAAACTAGCCCTGTAAGAAATACTAAAGGGGACTCTCTGAGTAGGGGGAAAAAAGACAAAAAGCAACAAAGACTAGAAAGGAACACAAATAGAGCACTTAGTAAATCAGTTAGTAAATTAAATTATATTAAATAGATTAATTGGACACTATGGGAACTTCAAAATTAAATTGAAATAATATATTTCATTAATATGTGGGAAAACATTATAAAATAACTTACAAAATAGCATATATAAGACAAAGGTATATGAATATACACATGTATACATTAAAAACAGAACATGTCTGCATATAATTTACCCCCTGATTTATAAAACTATGTGTGTTTTTTCTTTATTATTTTTTGTCTGTCTATTCTTTACTGTTACTGATTTTTTTAATTATTTAAAGATCTAAATATTTCCTTTTATTTTTTTAAATATTTCTTTTATGAACAAAATCATGACATTATGACTCTCATTGAGACACTTTATGCAAAAATTATCAGTGATAATGGACAAATCTGATTTTTTAAGTTGCTACTCATATGACTTTGCTCAAACTGACTGTATAAACAAGAATTTCCATAACTAAATGGATATTCCTATGAATAAATCTCATTTTTGAAATACAGAACTTCCACTAGAGAACTCAAGCAATTATACAGCATAAGGTAATCTCATAAAAGATAATATTTAACAATAAGGATCTTTAACTGAGTAATAAACGAAATAGCTTGTTTTAAAATGTAAATCAAAAATAATAATAAAATAAAATAAAATGGAAATTGATTTAAGGAGAAGAGTTCACCATGAGTGGATTTAAAAATATCTATAGCTAGCTGTAATCCAATAGATTATAGTGTAGTAGAACCTTGCATACATACAGAGTTATATATTATTGCTAGAATTCTATACTGATTTGGAAATCAATACCATAAATATTGGCCCCTGTATGTCAATGTAAAAGCAATTGACAACCTTTTTTGTTCTGTCCTGCTATCCGGAAGTACATACTGTGAACAGAGTGAAATATCTACATTGCAAACAAAGCAAGTTTCTTTTTCATATTCCCTTTGAACTTAAACACAAGACAAAGATATGATGACGTATATCAATAATACATACCAAGGCTTTATCCATAACAATTTGTATTTTCAGAACTCTTTTCAATAGTGCAACATCTGACTTTTCCTGTGAAACAGAGGACATTGTGAGTTAAATAAAACATGTTTAAAATTCTTATATTGTTTGTAATTATCATGAACATTATATAAGTATATATATGTATATATACACATATATATACATACATACCCAAAGAAAGGTATAGATACATAGAAAAACAGATACAGATTCATCAAGATATAGATAATTAGAAAAAGAGAATAAATGTCCACTGAATAAATAAGCAGATTCCAAATACAAATTTTAGGAACAAATCAGAAGATTTTATTCCTGATAATTAAAATCCTCAAAAAGTTACTGGAGGGAGAACCCATGTTTCCTTCCTCTCAAAACCTTCTTCCAAGACCCTTCCCCAACCTAAATAAACTCTAATCGACTGTCCTCCAAATGTTTCCTCTATTTTCTCATTATTTTAATTCTGCATTAACTTGTGGCTTACACGTAATGATATGTGTCCATTTTAAAATACAGTTACATGAATTGGTACTGATGTAAATACCCATGTGACAATTTCCATAAGTAAGATAGAGGTAATTTCTAACTTGCTCTTCCAAGTCAATTGCCGAAGGCAATTGCTAAAGGCAACCAAGGATCTACTTTCTCTCACCATAGCTTAGAATAATCTATTCCAGAATTTTATATAACTGGAATCATATAGTGTGTACTCTTTTATATCTGACTTTTTTTACTCAGCATTCCCCCATGTTGTTGTGATTATTAGTAATTCATTAGTTTTTATTGCTAAGTAGTGTGCCATTTTAGAAATACACTAAATTTTGATTATGCATTTACCTGTCAATGATGTGAAAGGTGGAATAAAATGGGGTCACTTTTGTCAAGGGGTTTGAAAATGGAACTGGAGGCCATTAAGGAGGTAGGCCATATACACATCCTCACTGGGTAGTACCCTGAACTTCTGAACTGGGCGCAGCCTTAAATATTCCTAGGACTCTGCACAAATTTATCTGCAACTTGCTATAGTAACAAATTTTTGTTTAGTGACAGCCTTAGGAATCAATTATGTTTAGCCTAGTTTACTTTTCTGCCAACAACAATCAAAATCTTTGTAAACAACATATGCAAGCATCCCCTTTTGTCTTTAAAATAAAACCTTCACTTTTGTTCCCTAGGGGGACACAATTGGGTTGCTACTGAAATCTGTGCTCACTGAATTGTAATTCTGAGACCCCAATAAATATTTTTGTTTTATTTCAGCTTTTTTCTGTCAGCAATATTTTGGATTATTTAGACCTTTTAGCTATCATAAATAAAGCTGCTATGAATATCTATGTACAGATCTTTGTATAGTTATATTCATTGTTCTTGGGAAATATTTAGAAATATTTAGAATACCTGAGTTGTATGATAATTGTGGGTGTGTAAAGTAATACAAAAGTACCAGATTGCTTTCTAAAGTAGTTTGATTGTTCTGCATTGTCGCCAAGAATTAATAAGAGTTCTAACTGCTCTGCATTTTTGCCTATATTTGGTATTGTCTTTTCCATTGTTTCCATTCTTGTTGGTCTGTGCTGATATCTTGCTGAGGTTTTAATTTGCAATTCCCTGATGATTAATGTGGAACAGCTTTTCACATGCTTATGGCTCATTATTTTGGTTTCTCCTAAGTTCCCTACTAGAAATTTTATGTTTAGCTTTGACATTTAAGTCTACACTCTAATTCAATTTTGTGAATAAGGGTCAAGATTCATTTTATTCCCTACAGATGTCCAGTCTTCCAGCAACATTTATTGAAGAGATCATTCTTTAACCTTTTATAGTCCCTAGCACCTTTGTGGAAAATCAGTCTGCCAATAGCATGTGGGTCTACTTCTGATCTATTCTGTTTCACTGATCTATATGTCTATACTTACACCAATAGTACAGTATATATCTCTATAGCAGAGGTCAGCAAACAATGACCCAAGGTATGGCCATCTGTTTTGTAAAAAATATCTTACCGGAACAAAGCCACGCCCATTTGTTTATATATTGTTGATGCTGCTTTCATGCTACAAAGATAGAGTGAAGTAGCAGCAACAGATCATATAACTCACAAGCCTAAAATATGTACTATCTGCCCTTTAAAAAAAAGTAATGTAATTCCTCCATTTTGTTCTTTTTAAAACTGTTTGACTATTCTAAGATCTTTACATTTCCTTATGAATTTGAAAACTAATATCTATGAAAATGTTTCCTGGAATTATCAAAAGTAGGATTACACTGAATCTATAGATCAACTGGGGGAAACAAACATCTTAACAATGTCACTATCTTTGTTTCCTTTGACTTTGCTAGACACTCTTATAGTCCTGATAGCATTGGAAGATTTTCTTTGTGATCTACAAACAGAGTTAGGTCACTAAAAATATAAGGTTATATTTTTCCTTTAAAAAAATGTATGGCATTTATTATTATTCTTTTTCCTATTGTACTATCCAGAAACTCTAGTAAAACGTTGACTGGAAATAGTGAGGGCAGACAGCCTTGAATTATTCCTAATTTAGGGTCTGTTTTAGTCAGTTCAGGCTATAACAAATATACCATAGACTAGGTGGCTTAAACAACAAACACTTATTTCTCAACAGTTCCGGAGGCTGGGAAATTCAAGATCAAGACATCAGCAGATGTGGTGTCTGGTGAGAGCACTCTTCCTCGTTTGCAAATGGCCATCTTCCTTTTGTATACTCACATGACAAAGCAGAGAGAGAGAGATCCATGTCTCTTCCTTTTTTTTCTTTTTTTTATTATGTTATGTTAATCACCGTACATTACATCATTAGTTTTTGATGTAGTGTTCCATGATTCATTATTTAATAAAAGCATTAATCCCATCATAAGGACCCTATGCTCACAAATGACCTAATTTAATCCTAATTATTTTTCAAAGGCCTCCTTATGCCATCCTACTGGGGGTTAGAGTTTTAGCATATAAATTTGGGAAACACAGCAAGCAGTCCGTAACAGGGGCAAAACATTCAGTCACTTACATTCATTATGTTAGCTGTAGATACTCATAGATGTTCTTTTTTTTTTTTCAATACTTTCTCACTTTATTAAGGTTAATAGGGTACTTATACATCTAAACATTTATTGTAAGTTGTCAGGAACATTTAAACTCTGAATTATCTTTCCATAATTAAGTTTCTTTAGGCACATCGGTTTGTATTTCATAGAAAACACTTGGTCTTTAGGTCACAAACAGGAAAAGAGTGTAATTTGCAAATGTTATAAAGATGACTCCAAATCTCAGCTAACTTCTTTCCCAAATTGCAACTCTTAGTATTTAATGAAAACAGAAACCAAAAACAATTGCTTTAAACGTTATAACTGTGTGATTCTGGTGACTAAGAAATCCCTGAAAGAGCAGTAAGCCACGATTTCTGGAAAGCTCAGAGCACTAGCAAGGTTTCATTGCGAAGTATTTGACAGAAGGCCACGGGTCGTGTTTTCCTAAGAGGAGCTAGGAACTAAGGATGTCATTTAGTAATGCATTGGAATGGCATTGCCTAGTGCAAGTGTTGCACAGAAACTCCAGGTCACCTCTTCATTATCTATTATTTTGGATAAGCTTCCACAATCATAGCATGGCCCTGCCCACCGGCGGCACAGGCAGCCACTAAGCCATACTGGCCTCCCTCCTTCCGCAATCTGTTGGCAGCCGCCATGACCAACCGGCAGCCAGTAGCTCCAAACGGGTGTCCCAGGGACAGCGATCCACCCCAGTTATTGAACTTCTCCAGAGGAGGTGACCCAACCTTGGTTTTTCTACCCATGTAGTTTTGTGCAAACCAATCAGAATCCATGGCTTTAAAATTAGCCAAAATCTGACCTGAGAATGCTTCATGAAATTCAAAAGCATCAATATCACTCATTGTTAATCCTGCCTTTTCCAGAACTTTTGGAGTAGCATATGTTGGTCCAAGTAAAAGTTGATCTTTTGGATCCTGAGACACATAGACAAAATCCCGCAAATATGCCTTCGGCTTATAACCCATGGCCAGAGCCTTCTCCTCTGCCATAATCAGCATTGCAGATGCACCATCAGTCAGGAAGGAAGAATTTGCAGCTGTCACCGTGCCATAGGGCTTGATGAATACAGGTCTTAGCTTGGCCATCTGCTCCAGAGAGGAAGGACGAATGCCATTATCTTTGGTAACTGTATCTTTTCCTGGTACTTTGAAGGGTACAACATCAGAAAGGAGGCCTTCATCCTGTGCCTTCTTGGCCAGGCTATGCGGACGCAGCGCATACTCATCCTGGTCCAGTCGAGAAACAGCGAAGGCAGCGGCCAGCCGGTCTAAAGAGTGGCCCATAGTCTCACTGGTGGAGAACTCAGCCACTGCAGGGAGCTCAGGTGATAGGAAATTCAATCTGAATTTCGAGATTAAAGAAAGTCGCTGACCCAGAGTCTTGGCCTTATTGAGCTCAAGCATCATTTTCCTCATTTTCCTTGAATGACGAATAGGGACGTCAGACATTAACTCTACACCACCTGCCACGACCACATCACACTGCCCAGAAGCGATCAAGCCAATACCTGTGGTCATGGCTTGGTTGGCAGAGATGCAAGCCATGGTGACAGTGTGAGCAGGAGTCCTGTCAGAGAAGCCAGCTCCGAGGGCAGCCTCTCTAGCCACATTGCTAGTCTTCACTTCCTGTATCACCGTGCCAAAGATGATATAATCAACATCCTTCGCGACACTGGTCCGATGCAGCAAACCCGAAAGTGCTGCTCTAGCCAAATCATGTGGCATCAGGTCCTTATACGAAGTGCCTGACTGCAAAAACGGAATGCGAACACCATCCACCACCACGATATCCCTTATGTTGGGTTTCGCTAAGGTTTTCTTTGATTTGGTCTGGGCGGCTGGGGCAGCTCGTAGCTGGGAGGAACAGCTCAGAGGTCTTACAGAAAATCGGAGGGCCCATTTTGATGTATTGGGGAGATTTTTAAATGTGTAAGTCAAGATGGAAGTCATTCTGAAATCTCTGTTCTCTCAAACTCCCGCGGCAGACACGAAAGGTTTCTCATAGATGTTCTTAAGTAGATCAAAGAAGTTTCCTCTTCCTATTTTTTATCACAAATGGGTATTGAATTTTGCCAAATGAAATTTCTGGAACTACTGATTAGATCTTATGGCTTTCTACATAAACATGTTGAATTGTTTTATTTAATTCCTCTTTTCCTGTACTGATTTAAGTAATAATGCCTCAAAATCCCATAGTCAGAATTCTTGAAAAAGAAAGAATGTTTTTATACCATAATGGCAACTGGACTGGGTAAAAAAAATGTTAGGATATTTTACACCCCTTAAAAAGGCCATTCTCTACATCCCCTAGATAGACATTCTTGACTATCTTATGAGCACTTCATTTTGGCAAAGGCTAAAGCCAATCTGAGTTTTTCCACCTTTGAGGTTGACTCTCTTTGATGCCAAGATTGCTATTGAATTATTCATTATTTATTAAGTCCAGAATATTAACCACATTATATCTTGGTGTTGCCAGTTTTTATCAGGGTTTTTTGAGGAAATTTTCAAATTCAGGATTCTTTTATTCAACAAGGTTTTATTCTTTAATAACCTGGAATATTCTGGGTGCTATTTTATTCATGAATGGCAATTTTAATTATCTTGAATTTCTCTTATCAGTCTTTCATACTCCATTAGTCAGGATTCCCCAGAAAAATTGAACACTTATTACAATTTGTTATAATTAGATTTATTATAGGGAACTGGCTCACATAATTATACATTTCCAGTCTTAAGGCAGTTGGCTGAACAATTCTGTGGGAAGGTCCATCCTTTTGTCCTATTTAGGACATCAACTGATTGGATGAGGTCCATCCACATTATGGAGGACATTTCTGCTTTATTCAAAGTCCACTGATTTAGATGTTAATCTTATTCAAAGACACCCTCACAGAAACACCCACAAAATTTGACCAACTATCTGAGCAATATGTCCCAGCCAAGCTGACACACAAAATTCACCATCACACATTCTTAGGTTTTTCTCTACCATCAGTTTTATATAATTACTTTCTATACTCAAATCTGACTATAATATCACGTATTGGGGTTTACCACAGTGTCTACTCTGTTATTCATTAGTCTTATTATCAATGGCTTTCATTTTTAAAATAGATTTATTTTTCTCCTACATTTATTTCCTGAGCTTTTACAAGGATCTTTTATCAGACCATATAAAGGTAGACCATTAGGGACGCCTGAGTGGCTCAGTCGGTTAAGCGTCTGCCTTCAGCTCGGGTCATGATTCCAGGGTCCTGGGATCGAGTCCCACATCGGGCTCCCTGCGGAGCAGGGAGCCTGCTTCTCCCTCTGCCTCTGCCTCTCTATCTCTCACGAACAAATAAATAAAATCTTTAAAAAAAAAAAAAAGGTAGACCATTAGACTACTACAGAATATATCTCTGGGATCATATTACCTGGGTTGGCGTTTTAATGCTATACTTTAACAAAGAATTTCCCAGGATACATATTTATTTATTTATTTATTTATTTATTTATTTATTTATTTATTTATTTTAAAGATTTTATTCATTCATTTGACAGAGAGAGAGAGCACAAGCAGGAGGAGCAGCAGGCAGAGGGAGAGGGAGAAGCAGGCTCCCCACTGAGCTAGGAGCCCGATGTGGGGCTCAATCCCTGGACCCCGGGATCATGACCTGAGCCGAAGGCGGATGCTTAACGACTGAGCCACCCAGGTGCCCCAGGATAATAACTAACTCCCTAAATCTCTGTTTCCTGATCTGAAAAGGGGGACAACCATACTAACTTTTAGAATTGTTCAACAAGTTGGAAAGACGGGATATATGTCAAGCTCTTAGAACAGTATGCGGCACCTGTGAGGCAGTACATAGAGCTTTTTCATTCACTTTGGATTTTGCGTTTTTCTTACATTTTATATGTATATTTCATATACTCCATGTTTATTCCTTTCTAATTATTATTATTTTAGAATATATGTAGTTCTTTCAAGTCAAACCATTCTTGAACAATGGGTGGGGTTTAGTGACTTTTATTACACTTTTGTTTTATTATAAGAAATGGCCAATTATCTAAGAATGTTTGCTCCCTTTTCCAAGAGAAGAGATGTCAGTGAGACACCTGTCCAGGCTCAACTGTATCGAGGTGCCCCTTGCTCTGACTCAATTCAAATAATCTAGTAGGGGACTCTTACAGTCCCCGAGTCAGAGCTACGAAGGGAATCAACCAGGAGAGTTTCACCACTTCGGTATTTTCATGGGCAAGACATAAACTTGTTAAGCCCCTGACAGTTGGAATTTTTGCTTCAGCACCTGGTGGGATTTGACCTAATAGAGATTCTCATGAAAAATACAGATTGAGGGCAGCTGCTTACACAGTTCTTCCATCTTTTCATTTGGTTAAAGTTTATGATATTTGGCAACTATTGTTTGTGAATTTGGTTGTGATTGCATCTGGCTACTATCTTCAATCAGGATGAGAGTAGAGTCTCTTTTTTTACTGTTTAATTGTTGTTTGCTTTCTTTTGGGGCAAGAACATTTCCATTAGGAGAAAAAGAAATTATAAAAATTAATAAAAATATCTCAGTTATGTAGTTCTGGCTTTGTACAGAATTATAGACTGGAAATTACTTTGCCTTACTTTAAGTAATTGTTGTATTGCCTTTCAATTTCCAGTATTGCTGCTGGGAAATTTCATGCTATTCTACTTCTTGAGCATATATAAGAAACCAGATTTTTAAAATATCAGTTCAGATATTCACCTTAAATAATTCTGAGAATTTTTCTTGGATTATTTTGTGATTTATTCAATTCAATTTTCTGTTTATTCATACTGGGAACTCCTATTGTATCACCCAAACTCTTATTTTAACTTAAATTTCTTATCTCTCAAGTTTCCCTGTCATTTGTCATTGTACTTTACTTTTTGTTTGATTCCTGGAATTTTATCTTAAGAACTTCTTATTTTCTTTTTTTAATTTTTATTATCATACTTTTAAGTTTCTATGACTTCTTACTTATCTGCTAAGCATTATTCTTTAAATAGCACTCCATTCTTAAATTTGTGGATGAAATATTTTCTCTTACTCCTCAGAGGATGTTGCCATTTTGTTTTCTCACCCTCTGTATTCTTTGGTACCTCAAACTTTAAAAATTTGATTTTTTCATGTCTCTATCATCCATATTAAATTGTTTCATCATATGTCTAGTGCCCCCTCATATTAGCAATTGAATATTTAACAGCTTATTCCAACATCTCTATGACCATATATGGAGTTTATAGGCTATTGTCTTCAGAGAAAGCAATGTGTCTGGGTTGTTGGTTGGGAAAATGCTGTCAATATGAATAGTTTTTATTCTTTTGGCTGGTTTAATTCCTTCCTTAAGAGGGGTCTTTCAATACAGTTCTTAGAATGTGTAAGCCTGGTTCCCAGTATCCAATGTGCCAAGTTTAAATTAAACACACTAGTTTCAGTATGGTATTCCTCTTCTATTGGGAAATACAATAGAACATCTGTGACAGGTGTCCCCATTTCATAGAATCCCCACAGAAAACAGCCTTCAATGATCTGTCAGTCTACAACAGAAACAATTCATTAGGACAGGAAAACAGGATTGCTAAATACCAACACAACTTATTTCAACCAATTATCTTAAGTCCACTTTTAAAATCACTTCCTATTGCAATTCAAGAAACATCTGAATAGTACTGCAGTACATGTCAAGTTTCCCAGAGCCTATTCCAATTACTGTTTCAGGATTTCTTTTCCTTTAGTGCCTAGGGTTCTTGGTCATGTCACTTCAAAGAACGAAGAGGTAGACAAGACGAAGAGTGGTGGGCAGCAAAGCAAAGCTTACTGAGCGATAGTACAAAGCTTCCAAAGAGGGAAGGGACCCGAGAGGGTTGCCATTTTGGCGTTCAAATCAGGGGTTTTTACAAGCTCTTTTACAGAACTATTTTAAATAACCAGAGTGTGGGCCCCCTGCAGATTGGGTTGCTAAGTCATGCCAATCAGGGTTTTGATCATGCACCTGTCTACCTAACACGTTAATGTTTACGTGCTGATGGTCTTTTTGGGCTGACATCTGGAGACTTATGTCTTAACTGCCTCAGCTCATGATAGTGACAAATGTTTTATGGTCAATTGATGTATCAGGATGTTTTGCAAAAGTCACTTTTACATTAGTGCAAAATGGGAGGCTATTGCTGTCTTGTTTAAGCTATAAAATAGGATGGTAGTCCAGTTTTGTCTTAGCTGTCCTGGCTCCCTGTTTTCTTTTTGGGGACCCTGGCCCTGACTACCTAACTGTCCAGCTAACTCTTAACATTACCAGTTTAGGATTCTCCTTTTGGGGGGCTAAATCAGCTATCTAATATTTAATGTCCATTGTTATTTCTCCTCTCCTGTGCTGTTTGTGTTTGTATGTTTATGCCATTTTAAAAATACCTTTTCATTTAGTGGGTTTTTAAAAAGGGACAAGAGGGATAAATGCATGTGTTTAATAGGCTTTCAGTAGATAAGCCCTTTATAGTATTTTGTTTGGTTTCTGTTCTACTTTTTAACTCTGAATTATAATGAAGGTGTTCACTTTGTTTATAAGTTTCTTTGTGTTTACTTTCATGAATGTAAAAATATGCCTAAAATATGTCTTTGTGTTATTTTTTTCTGTTCCTCTTAAAAATCTGATATATTGAAGATACTCATTCTCTTTATTCATGCTCGTAAAAGCACTAGTCATGTGATAATATGTTTAACTAAACCTATAGATCTAAGCCTATCAAATTCAGAATGAAAAGCAATTTTCAAGTTACTTCATGAAAGATATAAAATTCACAAACATATCAACCCTGACTTATCTCCATTCCTGCAATGATATCCCTGGTTTCTTCTTTGGTTCTGAAATTTTTGTTTCTATTTTACTTCATTACTACATTTTGTTTTGTACCCAAACTTTCCATAATGACTTCCAAATACATTGTTCCACTACATCAGAAAATATGGTAAGCAAATAATAACAATGATTTTTACTGATCACTTTTTTATCTACATACTATGCTAAGTAATTTCCATTTATAAATGTATTTAATCTTTGAAATAACTGTATGAGTTAGGTATTATTTTTATTATTTTTTTTAGAAATAAGAAAATTTACACACAGGAAAGTTATGTTACTCAGCCAAGTTTTAGCCACAAGAACTTGTGTAACATTATATTAATAGAATGTTAATTCAAAAACAGGGCAAGTATGTATATATGCATCAACATACTTGCAATTAGGAAAATGTGAGAATTTTGATTTTTTAATTATGTGTGTTTATATATATTACATTTTCTATATATCATATAACTAAACATAAAAATATACTTAAAATAAATATCTTGCAACACGAGATTTTAATATAATTTTTTAAATTTTTTTTAATTTATTTATTTGACAGAGAGATAGCACAAGTAGGCAGAGCGGCAGGCAGAGGGAAAGGGAGAAGCAGGCTCTCTGCTGAACAGGGAGCCCGATGTGGGGCTCGATCCCAGGACCCTGGGATTATGACCTGAGCCGAAGGCAGCCGCTTAACCGACTGAGCCACCCAGGTGCCCCAAGATTTTAATATAATTAATATCATTTAAATTTGTTTCCAAATGTAACAGTTCCAATGTGAATAAATTTATCAAAGATAACACAATTGAAGATAACATAGAAGTGGTTACTTACTTCTGATTTCACAAGAATCCTGAAGGACTGATCTACCAGTTGGGTCGTAGGATAATTTTTTTGTACAGGGGAAAAATCAATTTTATTATTCTTTATTTGATAAAGCATATGCTCATAAGCAGCTGCAGATTCCAATGGCTCAATGCCATAACTGACATTCTGCAACAGCAATAATCCCCTAGGTATTTAAACACGTAAAAAAGAAATAAAACGATAGTTAATGTAGACTACCCGTGGAGAAATATAAATCAACATTAAATTAAAAAAATTTATGGGAATTTAACAGTGGTCTTTGTGGCCTAATATCTAAGAATCATCTCTTCTTACTTGGGTAAACTTTCAAACACAATTTTACAGCTTCTTCTCTCTATTATGGCATTTAGAAGTCATTGTGTTGCTAGTGTGGCTAAGACATGTGAATATTCTTCATACTAGTGGAGGTTTTCCTGCATAAGTTTTATGACTGCCAGCCTAGGATAGAGACAAAGAGAATAGGAAAAATGATAAGATGAGGAGGAAGAAAGGAAAGTATATGAGAAGAAACACAATCAAGGTGTCTATTTTTTTGTCTTCACTCTATCCTTCAAGATGTTTCTAAAAATTAAAGGGTCACACAAGATTTTCAATCAGGTACATCTCTAGAACATGCCATTACCTGAGTCCAGAACAAGTGCTAAGTGTCACAACTGATTTTGGAACTTCTGCAGCATATCCTTGATAAAGACAATGGCCCTAAACAGGAGTACACAAAGATACATTCATGAATGATTTGGATTTTTTTTAAGTTTTTATTTAAATTTGTTAGTTAAGCACACAGTGTAATATTAGCTTCAGGTGCACAACACAGTCATTCTACACTTCTATACAACACCTGGTACTCATCACAACAAGTGCATGAATGATTTGTAAATAAAGTTTTTGGTGTATCCTTACTTCCTAGATATCATCAAACATTTAATTTAGCCATTACCATAATATTATCTACCAGATATTCCATTATCTGCAATCTCTTCCTCTTAAACATTTTTGCCTAAGAATAGTCATGACTCCTATCTTTCCCCCAAATAATTCTTACTTTAATTCTAAATATTTGACAAACAACTTTTTTATCTGCTTCTTTTCTCTCTCAGCCACATTTCTTAAATGTATAGTTTATAACTACTAACTTGATGTAATTCACAGCATTAATTTGACTTCAAATGTGAACATTTCACTTGTTTTTTTTTTTAAGTAACCCAAAAGTATCTTAACTGAAATTTCTTCATTATCTTTCTCTTTAATATCTCACCAAGTTAATCATCCTTAGTTCAAGCTCTCCTCCCCATGGACTTTCACAGCATTAAGCTTCCCAGGTTCTCCCCTAATAATCTTTTTCAGTGAATATTCCCTTCTCTTCCCTTAAAAGTCTAGTGATGTTTACAGTCAGCCCTGTTCCTTTGCTAATGCTGTGCTATGAAAACTTTAGTATCATCACATTCCTATGAATTTGTTTCTATGTTATTATTATATGTTATTAGCTGTGATATATATTATTTCCATGAGTTCCAGATAGGAACTTTCCTCACTGAAGGGGGACTAGCAAAAATAGAGTGAGAGGCACACTGACATCAAGTGGCTGGAGTACAGCCAGAAGAAATGCTGTCCATCCCATTTATCCCTCATCATCTGACCCCATCTAGCAGTACAAGGTGGTCCAGGTAAGTACCTCTTACCACCACAGGCTGCAATAGCAGAAGTCCAGTAGAGCCAGAAGAACAAAGTTCAACAGAATAACATTAAAAGCTATAAGAAAGCTAAAGTGTCATTGGAACAACACACCACACTAAATCTAAACCTAAACTGGGTGACTTCTTCAAAAACAGAAGATTTAATCATCAAGGATACAAGTGAAAATCACCCACTATACCAAGAACCAGAAAAATCACAACAAAAGGGAGAAAAGACAACCAACTGATGCCAGTATTGAGATAAGCCACATGTTGGAACTATCAGACAAAGATTTTAAAGCAGCCATGGAAAACTGTTTCGATGAACAATTACAAATTATCTTGAAACAAAAGACAGAATAGAAATAAAAGCCATAAAAAACAAAGTATTAGAACTGAAAAATATATACACATAAAACAAATGTCTGGATAGGCTCAAAAGTAGACTGGAGATGACAAGGGATAGAATCAGTGAACTTGAGGACAGATTAGTAGAATTTACTCAATACATAAAACAGAGAAAAATGAGCTAAGAAAATGCATGGAGCCTCAATAACTTCTGGAACAATACCAGATCTAAAATACATATCAGAATCCATGAAAGAAAACAGAAAGAATGTGGAGTTGAAAAGTACTCAAAGAAAAAAGGCTGAGGGCACTTGGGTGGCTCAGTCAGTTAAGCATCTGCCTTCAGCTCAGGTCATGATCTCAGGGTTCTGGGAGCAGGCTCAGCAGGATGGGGAGCCTGCTTCTCCTTCTCCCACTGCCACTCCTCTCCCCCCCCAGCTCATGCACTCTCTTTCTCTCAAATAAGTAAATCTTAAAAAAAAAAAAAAAAAGGAAAAAGAAATAAAGGCTGAATTTCTGGTCAGGAAGAATGGAGTAAGAAGCCCTGGGCCTTCCACCATAGGACAAATACACCAATTCAGTAACAATTCATGGACAAATTCCCTTTATAATTAATCAGAAATTAGTTGAAAGGCACACCCTAGAAGAATGCAAAATCAAACTCACCAAAGCCAATATGAAGATTTGGTGTACCTTTCAACAGGGGCACTGCCCAGAGCACTGCCATATGATCTCAAGTGACTTTCCAGCTCCCAGCTTGACCGGGGAAGGAAAGGGGTTTGTTCACATGTCAAGCGCCCCAATTGTTCTGAGGGGGCTACCCAAAGAACTAGTATCTGTATCACCAGTCTTAGGAGTCCTGATAAATTCAACACAGTCTTAGCCACCCAGGTAAAACAGAGGTAGTGACTTGGGCTAGTACAAATCATTGATTTGCAACCCCCACAACTCAGCACAGAGTGAGTGAATGAAAAACCCTAGCTTTCTGTTTCTCACTGGAAAAGGAAAAAGTTGATCCATGCATGTAGTGTCTCCACTTCACCAAAACTGCCCATAGAATTAGCATCTGTCTTACGAATCCTGTAGCACTGATAGATCTGGCAGAATCTATTTGCCTACAAGAGACCAGAGGCAGCAGTTTGGGATGGTTGAGATTATTGACCCTCCCTTCTGTCTAGCACAGAGAAAGCAGGAAAAAAACAGGTGCCTACTTCTCCTTGAAGAGACAAAAAGTTAGTAAAGGCCCCCAAAATCAATGGCAAGGCTGATCTGGGGAATCCACTTCTGCACAAGGCCAGTTGGTGAAGACTGAGAGAGTTGACTGCTTTGACTATTAGCCAAAAAAAATCAGTGAGTCAAGTAAAATGAAGAATCAGGAAAAGATGTTTTAAACAAAGGAACAAGATAAATCTCCAGAAATTGAACATATTGAAATTAACTTAAATGATTTACTGTACAGAGAATTAAAAATAATCCTCAAATACAAACTCCCAATTATAAAATAATAAGTAATGGGATGTAATGTACAACACAGCAACTACAATTAGTAATACTGCACTGCATATTTGAAAGTTGCTAAGAGACTATATCTTAAAATTCAGTAACTGTATGGTGAGGGATGTTAACTAGACTAACTGTGGTGATCATTTTGCAATATATACAAATATATTGACAAAGAATAAATGAAATGAATATAACGTTAATGTAAATTATACCTCAATTAAAAAAAAAACTCTCATAAAGATACTCACTGAGGTAAAAAAAAAATGCACAAACTAAGTGAGAATTTCAAAAGGAGATAGAAAAATTCACTAGAAAGTTTCAACAGCAGACTGGATCAAGCATAAGAAAAAATAACTGAACTCGAAGACAAGTCTGAGTAGCAAAAAGAAAAGAGACTGAAAAAGTGAAAAAAGCTTAAAAGACGTGGAACACTACCAGGAAGAACACTATCCACATTATGGAAGTCTCAGAAGGAAAAGAGGGAGAAAGAAAGGAATAACTACATGACATAATAGAGGTGTTAGCTAACACTAAAGTGGTAATCGTATTGCAACACATGAATGCATCAAATCAACACCTTGTACACTTTAAAGTTATACAATATTATATATCAATATATCTCAATTAAAAAAACAGAAAGCTTGTTCAAATAATGTCTAAAACTCCCAAACCTATATAAGGAAATGGATATCCATTTCCAAGAAGCTCAAAACACCAAATAAAATGGTCCTAAAGAAATCCACATTCAGATATACATAATCAAATTGTTAAAAGTCAAATGTAAAGAAAGAATTTTGAGAGCATCAGGAGAAAGTGATTTGTCACATATGATGGAAGAGCCTTAAGAGTTTCCATGGATTTTTCAGCAGATACCTGGCAAGACAGAAGGAAGTGAGATGATATATTCAAAGTGCTGACAGAGAGAAAAAAAAGTCAACCAAAAATATTATGCCCTGAAAAACTAAAGAAATGAAGAGACTGGTCTATGGTTATACATACAAGGAACTTAGAAGTTACCACTCCATGTTAACTATAGGTAAAAAGCCTAACAGACTGAAAAATCAACAACATTTTTTAGATCTGGAATAGAGGTGAGGACACAGAGCAAACCATAGACCCCAAGATTGGGGAGGTAGGCAGGGAAACATGGGAAGTTACAGCTTACTGAAGCAGAAGTAGTAAAAAGTGCTGCTGGAAAATAGTGTTAGGGTATTTAATCCTCACAGTAATTGATGAAATGCTAGACAGTCAGTGTGGACAATCCTGAGAAGTAAAAATTCCAAAGAAACTCATAATGAGTCCCCACAGTTTTGTGACATTTACATCCAGAAGCATGACAAACATGCCATAGTAAATATCAGAGAAAAATCCCTCATGCTTTCAGTAAGGGGATGAGAAAAGGGACTATTTTGAAATACATCAGAGCATTCTGTTCTTAACAAGGCCTGATATCAGTGGAACCATAAAACTAAAGACTAATTTGCTGGGAAATTATCAAAGCCTAACTGACATGCGGAAGGGAAATACCCAACTCCAGCCCACTCAGGCCATTCTGTCCCACCCAAAGAGGAAGAAAAAGAAACTGAGAAAGATTTGTGTTGTGCACAGTCCAGAGGCATAGGCCAAGTAAAAACCTGAGTCTTAATCATATGACTGCAGAACACTTCCTCTCTCCCCATACCTCACCACTACATTACTGAAGGCATATTTATAGCAGTTCTTTTTACCTGGTACATCATGTCCAGTTATCAAAAAAAAATGCCAAAGACAAAAATGCAATTTGAAAAGACAGAGCAAGCATCAGAATGAGACATGGCAGGAATGCTGGAATTATCAGATTGAGAATTTAAAACAACCATTAATTATTGTTATGCTAAGGGCTCTAATGGATAAATCAGACACCATGCAAGAACAGATGAGCAATGTAATCATAGAGTTAGAAATCATGAGAAAGAACCCAAAATAAAAGCTAAAGATTAAAAAAAAAAAAAAAAAAACTGTAACAGAAATGAAGAGTGCCTTTGATGGTCTGGTAGATGGAAGTGTCTGAGGAAAGAATCTCTGAACTTGAGGATATATCAACAGAAACTTTAAAATCTAAAAAGCAAGAAAACAAAGAATAAAACAGAAGAACATATTCACAGACTATGGGACAACTACAAAAGTTGCAACATACACATGACGGGAATAAGAAAAAGAGAAAGGAATATAAGAAATACCTGAAACAATAGTAACTGACAATTTCTGTAAATTAATGTCAGATACCAAATCACAGATCCAGAAAGCTCAAAGAATTAAAAAACAGAATTAAAACAGAATTAAAAAAAAAAAACCTACACCTTGGCATATCATTTTCAAATTATAGAAAATCAAAGATAAAGAAAAAAATCCTAAAGGAAGCCAGAGGGGAAAAAACCTTGCCTACAGAAGAACAATAGTAAGAATCATAAGATTTCTCTTCATAAATCATGCATACAAGAAGGGACTAGAGTGAATATTTAAAGCATTGAGAGGAAAAAAAAAAAAAACCAAACCACCAACCTAGAATTCTATACCCTAAAAAACTATCCTTCAAAAGGAAAGAAGTAAAGATTTTATGAGACAAAAATTGAGGGAATTTATTGCTAGTAGATTTGTTTGCAAGAAAAAATTTTAAAAATTCTATACAGAAAAGGAAAATGATATAGGTCAGAAACTTGAATCTCCATAAAGGCAGACTACTGAAGAAGGAATATAACAGTAAAATAAAAACTTTTATTTTTCTTATGCTTAACTGATATAACAATTGTTCAAATAATAGCAACAATATATTTAACTACATATGCTTACACAGATACCATATATAAAAGATATGCATTTTTACTATATATTTCATATATATGTGTGTGTGTTATATATATATCTGCTTATATATAAGCAAAATGAATGGCAGCAATGATACAAGGGATAGGGGGAAAGAACTAGGATTTTTTTTATTGTAAAGGACTCACACTACCTATGATATGCTATAGTGTTACTTGAAAGTGGACACAGTTGAACTCAGCAACATCATCAATCAACTGGATATAATTGACATCTACAGACTACCTCATCCAACAATAGCAGAATATACATTCTTCTCAACTCCATATGGAACATTCACCAAGACAGGCATTCTGAGTCATAAAAAATACCTTAACAAACTTCAAAGAATAGAAATCATAGAGTGTCTGTTCTCAGACTACAGTGGAATTAAACCATAAATCAATAACAAGAAGATAGCTGGAAAATCCCAAACACATGAGATTAAAGACATGCTTCTAAAGGACACATAGAACAAAAAAGAAATCTCAAAAGAAATTTTAAAATATTTTTAACTAAATGGAATAAAACACAGCTTTTCAAAATTTGTGAGATGCAGCAAAAATAGTGCTTAGGGGGAGGTTTATAGCATTTAATGCTTACATTAAAAAGGAAGAAAGACCTAAAATCAACAATCTAAGTTTCCAACTTACATAACTAAAAAAAGAAGAGCAAATTAAATACAAAGTAAACTGAAGAAATTATAATGACACTGAAAACAGGAAATCAATAGAGAAAATGAATGAAACCAAAAGCTGGTTCTTTGAAAATATCAATAAAATCAACGCAGCTCTAGCCAGGCAAACTAAGTAAAAATGAGAGAACACTAATTTCTAATATCAGAATTAAAAAGGTAGCATAACTACAGCTCTCATAAATACTAAAAAGATAATAAAGGAATATGATGAACAATTCCACACCCACAAATTTGAAAATGTAGATGAAATGGACCAATTCCTTCAAGGACACAATTTGTCAACCCTCACACAAGATGAAATATACAATCTGGGGTGCCTGGGTGAGTCAGTCAGTTAAGTGTCTGCCTTCAGCTAAGGTCATGATCTCAGGGTCCTGGGATCAGGTTCCATACTGGGCTCTCTGCTCAGTGGGGAGTCTGCTTCTCCCTCACACTTTCCCTCTGTGTTCTCCCTCCCTCCCTCTCTCTCTCAAATAAATAAATAAAATCTTTTTTTAAAAAAAATATACAGTCTGAATGGGTCTATATTTATTAGAGAAATCAAATCAAAAATTAATAATCTTCCAAAACAGAAAGCACAAGGACCAGATGGGTTCATCTTTGAATTCTTCCAAACACTTAAGGAAGAAATTATACAAATTCTTTACACACTCTTTCAGAGTATAGATGCAGAGGGAATACTTCCTAACCCATTCTCTGGGGACAGTATTACCCTAATACCAAAACCAGACAAAAATATTAAAAGAAAACTTCAGACCAATATCTCTCATGAATATATATGCACAAATCCTCAACAAAATTAGCACATCAAATCCAACAATGAATAAAAAGAATTATAAACCAAAACCAAGTTAGATTTATCTCAAGTTTGCAAAGCTGGTTCAACATTCAAAAATGAAGTAATGTAAGCAATCACAGCAACAGGTTAAAAAAGAAAAATCAGTAATGTTTTAGGAAACAAAATCAACATGTAAAAATCAGTTGTGATTCTATACAATAAATACCAGAGAAATTAAAAAAGCAATCCCATTTACAACAGCAGCCAAAAGAATAAAATAGGAATAAATTTAACAAAGGAAGTGAAAGGCCTATACACTAAAAGCCATAATACAATGATGAAAGAAATTGATGAAGACACAATGCTAAGATATCCTGCATTCATATATTGGAAAAAATAATATTATTAAGTGTCCATGCTACCTAAAGCAATCTACAAATCCAAAGCAACCCCTAATTCACTGGCATTTTTCACAGAACCAGAAAAAAAAATGTTAAAATTCTTATGGAGCCACAAAAGACCCCAAATAGCCAAAGCAATCTGGAGAAACCTGAGGTATCATAATTCCTGATTTTAAAATCTAGGACAAATTTATAGTAATCAGAAAACTATGATATTGGCTTAAAAACCAGCAGATAGACTAAAAGAACAGAATTAAGAGCCTAGATATACACCTACACATATAACATCAATTTATCTTTCACAAGGGTGCCAAAAATACACAATGGGGAAAGACAGTCTTTTTAATAAATGGTTCTGAAAAAACTAAATATCCACATGCAAAATAACATTACTTGCAAAAATTAACTTGAAATGGAGTAAAGACTTAAATACAAGATGTGAAACCATAAAACTAGAAGAAACAGGAAAAACCTCCTTGATGTTGGTCTTGGCAGTCATTTTCTGGATTTGAGGATTTGACACCAAAAGCAAAAATTTAAAAATGGAACTGCATCAAACTAAAAAGCTTTTGCATAACAAAGGAAGCAATCCACACAATGAAAAGGTAATCTATGTAACAGGGGAAAACATGTGCAAACCACTTATTTGATAAGGGGTTAACCAAAATATATGAGGAACTTATATAATTCAATAGCAGAAAAACAAATAATCCAAATACAAAATGAGCAAAGGACCTGAAAAGATACTTTTTCCAAAGAAGATATATAAATGGCCAACAGATAGATAAAAAGGTGCTCAACATCACTAAATATCAGGAAATGCAAATCAAAACCACAATGAACTATCACTTCACACCCAATAGGATGGCTTTTTATCAAAAAGACAAGAGATAACAAGTGTTGACAAGGATGTGAAGAAAAAGGAACCATTGTACACAGTCAGTTTGAAGAATGTAAATGAGTATAGTCATTATGGAAAACAATATGGAGATCCCTCAAAAAATTAAAAATAGAACTAAAATATTATTCAGCAATCCCACTTCTGGATATATATCCAGAAGAAAGGAAATCAGTTTCTCAAAGAGACATCTGCACTCATATGTTCATTGCAGGATTATTCACAATACCTAATATATGGAAAAAACTTAACTGTCCGAGGATGGATGAATGGTATAGAAAATGTGGTACATATATATGAATATTATTCACCCGTGAGAGAGAAGGAAATCCTGCCATTTGCAACAACAAAATAGATTTATCTCAAGTTTGCTTGAGGACATTGTACTAAGTGAAATTAGCCAGAGAAATACAAATGCTACGTGATCTCACTTAGGTGTGGAATCTAAAAACAAAAAGTTGAACTCATCAAAACAGAAGTAGAATGGTGGTTAACAGGTGGTGGGGATTGGGAGAAATGGAGAAATGCTGGTCAAAGGGTATAAGCCTTCAGTTATAAAGATGGGTAAGCTCTGGGGATCTAATATACAGCATGGTAACTACACTTCATAATACTGTGTTATATACTTGAAATTGCTGAGAGTAAACCTTAAGTGTTCTCACCACACACACACACACACACACACACACACAAAAGAAAACCACTTGAGGTGTGATAGATGTGTTGATTAACCTGATTATACATTCTACAAAGCATATGTATGTGAACCAATCACATTTGTACATTTTAGATACAATTTTATTTGTAAATCATACCTCAAAAAGCTAAAAAATTTTTAATTTAAATTTAAAAAATTAAAACATCAATGAAATATCACTATACAATTATTAAATTGTCCAAAATCTAAAGAACTGATAACCACAACTTCTGGCAAGTGGGTAGATCGACAAAAACTCTCATTCATTGCTAGTAGGAATGCAAAATGACAGAGCCATTTTGAAAAGAATTTCGGGGCTACTTACAAACCTAAACATACTCTTAACATATGAAACAGCAATCTTACTCCTTTTATTTACCCAAAGGAGCTGAAAAGTTATGTCCACACAAAAACCTGCAAACATGGCTTATAGCAGCTTTATTCATAATTGTCAAAACTCAGAAGCAATGTAGATGTCCCTCAGTAGGTGACCAGATTAATAAACTGTGGTACATCCAAACAATGGATTATTCTTCAGTGCTGATAATAATGAACTATCAACCCATGTTAGCACATGGAGGAATCTTAAATGTATATTACCATGTGAAAGAAGCCCATCTGAAAGGCTTTATAGGGTATGATTCCAACTATGTGACATTCTGGAAAAGGCAAAACTATGGAGACAGTAAAAAGATGAGTAGTTCTCAGGGTGAGAGGAGGACAGAAGGTTGAATAGGTGGAGCACAGAGGTTATTTAGGGTAGCAAAACTATTCTGTATGATGCTACGATGGTGACACGTCATAAGTTTGTGCAAACCCATGAAATGTACAAAACCAAGAGTAAGTATGACATGTTTCACACAGCTACCTCAATTGTAATAAATCTATCACTGTGCTTGGGGATGTCACTAACAGCAGAGACTATGAACATGTGGGTCCAGGGAATATTTAAAAATGCCTGTACCTTCCTCTTAATTTTGCTGCCAGCCCAAAACTGCTCATGAAAAAATTAGGTCTTTTAAAAACTGGAGAGATGAATACTTTCCCAGACAAAACTGAGGTAATCTCTCACCACTATATCCGCATGACTAGAAATATGAATGGTAGTTCTTCAAATTGACACTAAAGGGTGCTAAGCAGCAACATGAGCATATAAAAGTGAAAATCACTAGTAAAGGTAAATATATGGAAAATGCTGAATACTAAATTAATATAATGATAGTGGGTAAATCACTTTTAATTCTAGTGGAACACTTAAAAGACAAAAATATTAAAAATAACTATAACTAAAAATATGTTAAAAGATACACAATATGAAATGATGTAAATTTTGGCATTAAAAACAAAATGAATGTGAGGGGGAGTAATAAAATTGCAGATTTTTGCATGTAGTTGAAGTTCTTACCAGCTTACAATACACTATTATAGCTATATGACATTTCATGTAAGTCCCATGGTAGCCAAAATGAAAATACCAATATAATTAACACAAAAGAAAAAGACCAAATATCAAAACATACTTAAAAAGATCCATGAAACACAATAGAAGAGAGCAAGAGAAGAAAAGACAAAGTAATCACAAAGCAATTAACAAGTGACAACAGTAAATAACCTCCCTATAAATAATAACTTTAAATGTAAATCGATGAAACTACACAAACAAAAGACATAATAAGAGTGCTGAATGGGAAAAAAGGCAATATCCAACTATACGCTGTCTGAAAGAAATTCACTTCAGATTTAAGGGCACATATAGGCTGAAAGTGAAGGCATAAAAAAAGATATTCCAAGCAAATGACAACCAAAAGGGAGTAGATGTAGTTATACTGATATCAGACAAAATAGACATTATGTCAAAACTGACACAAGAATCAAATGACATTTTATAATGATCAAAGTGTCAATTCGCCAGTAAGAAATCACCTCCCACCACTTAGGATGGCTATTATCATACAAACAAATAACAACAAGGGTTAGTGAGGACATGGAGAAAGTGGAACTGTTGCACACTGTTAGTGGGAATACAACATGGTGCAGTTGCTGATGAGAACAGTATGGAGGTTCCTCTAAAAACTAGAAATAGAACTACCATATGATCTTGAAATGTCACTTCTGGGTAGTTACCAAAAGCATGGGAATGAGGACCTCAAGCAGACACTGGATCTCCTATGTTCCCTGCAGCACTATCCATAATAGCCAAGATGTGGGAACAACTAACCAGGCATCGGCAGATGAGTGGATGAAGAAAACGCAGGGCACATCCAATGGGATACTATGCAATCTTAAAAAGAAGCAAATTCTGCATTATGTGATAACATGGATGAACCCTGAGGACATCATGCTAAGTGATTTCAGTCACAGAAGTCAGTCACAGAAAGACAAATACTGCATGATTCCATTTATATGAGACATCTGAAATAGATTCATACCATCAGAGAGTGGGATGGTGGTTTCCATGGGCTGGGGAGAGGGAGAAATGGGGAGTACTAACTTATGGGCATAATATTTCAGTCAAGCAAGATGAATAAGCTCTAGGATCTTCTGTAAAACATCATACTATAATTGACAAAAATGTATACGCAAAATTTGTTGATGGCAGAACTCACATTTAAGTATTTTTACCACAAGAAAGTAAAATATAAATTAAAAATAAGACAAAAGAATAAGACTGAAAACTTCACAACACTGATGGATGACATATAAACGTTTAGATTCCATAAGCTAAGCAAACTGCAAAGGGAATGGACCCAATGCAACCCACAATAAATAGATTATCATAATTAAAATAAAAGCAATAAAAATATCTTCAAAGTGACCAGAAAGCAATGTCACATAACCTATAGGGAAACACCAACTTGAATGACAGCAGATCTCACATCTGAAGGAATGAAGGCTAAGAAGAAACACCATAGCAATTTTCAACTGCTAAAAGAAAAGTACAGTCAAACATGAACTCTGTATCTGGCAAATTCACCCTTTAAGAATGAAGGAAAAAAGACACTTTCTCAAAAAAGGAAAACTAGATTTTATAACTAGCACACATACCCTTAAAGAATGTCAAAAAGAAACTCCAAAAAACAAAGGTAGTAATATCACATGAAGGCTTGGAGCATCATAAGGAATGGGGAAAAATAGAATGGATTAAAATCGTGGTAAATATAATGGGCAATCTTTTCCCTCATGAGTTTCTTAAATCACATTTTGTGGTTGAAACAAAAATCATACAATATCATTTGATGCTTAATATATGTAAAGGAATTTTTATCAATTGTATTTTAAAAGTGCAGAGGATAAAGGAACTCAAACAGAAGTATGGTTTCAATATTTTACTGAAATAGTAAAAAGTCTACATAATAGTAAGCTATATTGTAAGTTATATATGTATATTGTAATACCTACAGCAAACACTAAGAAAACTATAATAAGGAAAATACTTTAAAAGACCATAAATAATTCATGATGCAATCCTAAAAAATGTCCAAATACCCAGAAGAAGGCAAGAAGACACGAACAAAGGACAAGCCATTAGGGTTATAAACCCCAATATATCAATAATTATTTTAAATGTAAATAGTCTAAAAATACCAAATAAAATACTGTGCACCAGGGTAAATGGGAGAAAAAGAAACACTATGGCTCAACTAAATACTCTTTTAAGAAACTCATTTCAAACATAACATAGGTAGACTGAGATTAAAAGAATGGACAAATATGTATCATGTGAGTATTCATAAAAATAAAGCGAAGTGGCTTTATTAATATCAGACAAAGTGGACTTACTAGTAAAAAAATCTACTTGGGACAAAAGGAATCGTTACCTAATCATAAAAGCATCAATCTGTCCAGAAGACACGGCAATCCTAAATGTATTGGGCATCAAACAACAAAGCTTCAAAATACGTGAAGCAAACACTGATACAACTGAAAGAGAAAGACAAAAAAAAAAAAAAAAAAAAAAAAACCACAATAATGATGAATTCAATATGTATCATACAGTTATTGATAGTATTAGACAGAAAAATCAGTAAAAATACAGAACTGAACAACATCAATCAATATGATCTACATGACATTTATGGAAGATTCCAACCCAAGAGCAGAATACACATATTTTTCAATTTTCCAAGAGCCTTCATTGACACATATAATATACCGGATAGTAAAGCAAACCTTCACAAATTTAAAAGAATTGAAATCATACAGGATATATTTTCTAACCATAATGAAATCAAACTAGAAATCAGCAGACAAAGACAACAGGAAAAATCTCCAAACATTTGGAAATTGAACAACACACTTTTTAAAACTCCATGTGTCAAACAAGAAGCCTCAAAGGAAATTTTAAAAATACATATAACTGTATCAAACTGAAAATAAAACATACTATCGTAGGCTGCAGCTTGAGCAGTGCTGAGTAGGCAATTTTAGTACTAAAATGCTTACAACACAAAAGAGGAAAGGGTCACAAATTGGTAATATGTTTTTCCCTCAACAAACTGGAAAAAAGAAACTCAAAGAAAAGTATAAGGGAGACAACAATAAACATAAGAGCTAAATGCTATGACATTGAAAATAAGACAAAAATATAGAAAAGGCAAGAAAAAGCTGATTCTTTGATAAATTCAGTAAATTGGAAAATCTCTAGCAGGACTGATGAAGAGAGAAGACAGCCACCACTGATGTCAGAAAAAAACACTCCTATAATCATTAAAAAGATAATAAGGGCTATGACAAAATTATACCCCTAAATTCCACACCTGAGATGGAATGGACCAATTCCTTAAAAAACCACAAACAACCCAAACAATACATATGAAACAGATAAACAGGGCGCCTGGGTGGCTCAGTTGGTTAAGCGACTGCCTTCGGCTCAGGTCATGATCCTGGAGTCCCGGGATTGAGTCCCACGTCGGGCTCCCTGCTCAGCATGGAGTCTGCCTCTCTCTCTGACCCTCTCCCCCCCATGCTCTCTATCTCATTCTCTCTCTCAAAATAAATAAATAAAATCTTTAAAAAAAAAAAAAAGAAACAGATAAACAAGATATTCCTGTAACTATTAAATAAACTGAGTCGGTAATTAAAAAATCTGCCCTCCCACACACACACACACAAGTCCCCAGGCCTGTGAGGACACTAAAAAATTTTACCAAACAACTTAAAAATTAGCATGTTCTTTATACATCTTCCAGAAAATAAAACAAATTTGTTTTATAGGGCCCGTATTACTCTACTACAAAAATTAGACAAAGTCAGTACAAAAAAAGAAAACCACAGACCAATATTTCTCAATAACTTTGACAAAAAAAAATCCTCAAGAAATTATTAGCAAATCAAACCCAGTCATGGATAAAAAGAATTATCCACTAGGACCAAGTTGTAGCTTTTCTAGATATGCACTATTGTTTTAATATCTGAAAATCAATCAGTGCAATCCGTCATATCAAGAGGCTAAAAAAGTCATATGATCATATCAACTGATACAGAAAAGTCATCTGATACAATTAAATACATACCCCTTGATGGGGGGTGGGAAACTCTTAGCAATCTAGAGATAGAGAATTTCCTCATATTTTTAAGGAATATATTAAAAAAAAAAAAAAAAACCTACAACTAACATTATCCTCAATGTGGAAAGAATGACTATTTTATCCCTAAGATGGAGAACAAGGTAAATCACTCCTGTGATTCAGCACAGTACTGGAAGTTGTAGCAAGCATAGTAAGGCAAAGCAGAGAGATAAAAAGCATACAGATTGAAAAGGACAAAAGAAAAATGTCTGTATTTATAAAAGACACATCTATGTAAAAAATCTCAAGTAATCTTAAAAAAAAAAAAAAAAAACATAAAGTATGTGACTTCAGCAAGGTTGTAGGATACCGGACCAACACAAATACATTGCATTTCTAGATAACAATATGTGGAAACTGAAATTCAAATACAATACCATTTACATTTGATCCAAAGAAAATGAAATGTTTCGGTATAAACCTAAAAAAACTATGTACAGGATATGCATGCTAAAATTACAAAATGTTATTGAAAGACATAAGGAAAAAAGATCAAATAAATGGAGAGTCTCACTTCATTCACAGGTTAGAAGACTCAACATAGCAAAAATGTCAATTCTCCCCAAATTGATCTACAGGGTTAACACAATGTCTATCACAATCCTAGCAAGTTTGTTTGTATCCATGAAGTAATTTAGCCTGAAATGTACATGAACAAGCAAAATACCTATGATAGTCTAAAAATCTGGAGAAAGAATAAAGTAGGAGGAATCACTGCAGTCTATATAAATGCTTAATTTACAAGTAAACTAAAGAAGACAGCATGTTAGTGGCAGAAGTATAGACACATAGAAGAACTGAACAGAATAAAGAACCCAAAAATATATCCACAAAAATATGCCC
Source organism: Mirounga leonina (assembly GCF_011800145.1). NCBI lineage: Eukaryota > Metazoa > Chordata > Mammalia > Carnivora > Phocidae > Mirounga > Mirounga leonina. Next base: position 5,103,972 of record NW_023270320.1, read on the forward strand.
TACTGACTTTTTGACAAAGATGCAAGAGCAATTCAATACAGAATAGCCTTTTGTATCAATGATGTTGAAACAAATAAATGCACATCCTCAGTCAAAAGAATTAACCTTGATCCAAATCTCACACCTTACACAAAATTATCTCACAGTGGACATACAATTAAATGTAAATAAAACTGAAAAACTTTTAGGGGGAAAAAAACATAGAATCTTCAGGAACTAGGGATAAATGGAGTTCTTAAGTTTGATACCCAAACTTCCATTCATAAAAGGAAAAGTTGATAAATTAACTCTCATCAAAATTAAAAATTTCTAATCAATGGGAGACCTTATGAACAAGATGAAAAGACAAACTGCAGACTGGGAATAAATATTGACAAACAACCTATCTGGCAAAGGATTTGTATTTAGAATATATAAACTGCATAAAAATCAACAATAAAAAACCAACCAACCCAATTAGAAAATGGGTAAAGGACATTAATAGATATTTCATTTCATGAAAATATATTCAACAATACTGGACATTAGGGAAATGCAAATTAAAAATTACATGAGATATCACTATACATCTATCAAAATGACTAAAATTTTAAAATATTTTAAATACTGATCAAATGGTGACAAACATGCAGACCCTCTATCTTTCCTACATTTCCAGTGGAGATGTAAAATGGTACAGACACTCTGGAAAATAGTTAATAATTTCTTTTAAAAAAATAAACATATACTTACCATATGACCTGGCAATCATATTCCTGGGCATGTATCCCAGAAAAATAAAAAATTATGTCCACACAACAAATTGCACATGCATGTTCATAGAAGCATTACCATAAATAGTTAAAGATTGGAGAAGGTAAAGTGTGAGAACATGTAGACCTGATGTTTCTTTGTGGGAATGTGATTGTTCAGAAATTTAATTTCTTTTTTTATGCATATATTTTTTATTCAAATTCAATTAGCCAACGTATAGTACATCATTAGTTTTTGATATAATGTTCAATGATTGATCAGTTGCGTATAACACCCAGTGCTCACCATATCACGTGTCCTCCGTGATGTCCCATCACCCAGTTACCCTATCCGCCATCCCCCTCCCTTTCCCCAACCCTCTGTTTCCTGGAGTCCAGAGTCTAATATGGTTTGTCTCCCTCTCTAATTTCTTCCCAGTTTTCCCTCCCTTCCCCTATGTTCCTCCTCACTATTCCTTATGTTCTAGTTATGAGTGAAACCACACGATAATTGTAATTTCCACCACTTCCTACACTGGTCAGGTCCTATGACATCTCAATTAAAATGACTCTGTATTTAGGGGCTTCTTATTCTTAGTCCTTAACCCATTTTCTTTCTCTCTCAGACCCCTACTAATACTTCCGATGGTTTAAACAACCTTTTTTGATAAGAGATCCCAGAGTTCCAAATTTGAAAAGTAATTGTTCTGGTCAATCTGCCTTCATAGTAATTGATATTTGGGCTTCTGATGTTTGCCCAATAATTCTGTGGGGCAGAAAGCATTCTTTTTCTTCCTGCCAATGGCACCTTAATGATATAAAAAAACATAAATCTACAGAGCATAAAGGAAAACTTACCTTTATAAATGAAGAATCTGGATACAATGTTCCTGATTTGTTGTATGCATACACCAGGAAATGAGGGTCTAAAAATGACCTAATTCAACCAAAGTAATGACACTTCATTGTAATAGTAACATTAACATTAACAAAAGCAGAATCATGAAATTAAAATTCACTTTCAATTTTACAAGTTCAAATATCCAAAACTTAAATGGACTCATCTCTTCATTATCTCATTTGCCTTCTGATAGCATATTTTGTATAAGAAAAAATACTAAGCAGTATAATCTATAGCAGTAGGGACACACCATAATGACATAGATTTTTGTATACTAGAAACCAGGACTTCCAGATTTCCATGGCAAAATTTTCTTATAGAGTCAACAATCAGTAAATCTCATGGCATAAATATTTACTAATTTGTTAACATTTGCTAACCAGTAGCCATAGAATGATAAACAAAAAATATATGCTTTTTCCATTAGTTTTCATGAAATTATACTGTGGTGAGAACAACCCCACAAATTCTTAATGCCTCAAAACAACAATGAATGTTTCTTCACAAGTTTATTGCAGGTTCAGCTCCACACAGCGTTCCTTCTGGAACCCGGGAAAAGACATACCTCCTACCCTGTGGAACATGCCTTTCTTGTAGCAGAAGGAGAAAAGAAATTGTAGAAGCATACAATAGTTCCTAAAGCCTTTGTTTAGAAGCAGAAGATTAGTGCTTTGCTCACATTTCATAAGCTACATGAATCCTACAGACAAGCCTCATATAAATGGTACCGAAGCGTAATCTTACAGAGAAGATAGTGATTGTTATGGAATAATCTGACCCCAGGATTTATTGCCAGGAGACTGGGGTTTCTCAAGGATTCCAAACACCAAGGGGCAGTTCAAGGCCAGAATCAAAGAGGGACCAGAGCACTCACGGAGTATGCACATTCACCACTACTTCTCTTTCCAGACCTGCTTCATCTTCTCTCATTCCAGACAGCTCTTCCTTTTTCTCAATTCAAATAACAAAACTAGAGAGCTTCCCAGAAAAAACACAAAACAAAACAAAACACCGATATTTATCAGCTCAGAGTCCACATATATTCAAGGGCAACGCCAAATGACACAGGTTGCTTTAGGAGCAAGTACCTGGAACATGAATTCTGGCCCAAGGGCAGAGCCACATTTTAGTAACTAAGCATGTCAATGGAGGTGGTGGAAATGGGAATCCAGAAGCATCTGCCAGTAGAAGGAAATTCAACAGATTACTGACAAGCATAATTAAAAGGATAAAACTTTAGTTTGCAAGTTCACTCATCCTGGGTCTTCAAAAGTATACTTTTGCTTCTACACAAAATAACAAAAAAGTCTGCCTTAATCAATGAATTAATAGAAATACACATGACCAGGGCGCCTGGGTGGCTCAGTTGGCTGGGCGACTGCCTTCGGCTCGGGTCATGATCCCAGAGTCCCTGAATCTAGTCCCACATCAGGCTCCCTGCTTGGCAGAGAGTCTGCTTCTCCCTCTTACCCTCCCCCCTCTCATGTGCTCTCTCTCATTCTCTCTTTCACAAATAAATAAAAAAATCTTTAAAAAAAAAAAAAAGAAATACACATGACCACTTAATGGAAAAAACAACATCTGATATAAGGAAAATGAATAACAAAAGGGTGGAAGGCAAACTTAAAAGAAGTTCCTAATGAAGTTGAATGAAGAAATTGGTTAAAGAAAGTAATCATTATCTCAAGAAAAGTTTAAAAAGCTAATAAGCTTTCAGAGCAGATCTTTTCAAGAAAAAAAAAGACACTCTGAAACTAAAATGATGACTCTGAAACTAAAATAAATAATTCAATAGATGTGTCAAAGAGAATTTGTTTGCTGAGAACAGAATTAGAGTCCTAGCCAATAAAAAGAACATATTTTGCTAGTAAAAAACACAGCCAAAATAAAGATCTGAAAATAGTTGGAGGAAAATCTATACTATAGAGGGCAGATCCATAAGACCCAGGATGAAATTATAGATTTCCATAAAATTTTTAAGAATGTGTGGTAATTTAAAACCAAAATGAAAAATTAAGGGATTTATTCAATTGTGAGAACAAAAGGGACATTTGCAGATATGCACAGATTCAGAAAGCATGCCATCTGAAGAAAATAATCTGAAAATAAACAATACCTAGGTCAGCATAAAATTGCAATAAAAGGAAAAAATAAAAAGGAAGCAGTAATAAAACTTGGAAAATGCAATATAGTTGTTAAGCAAGTAAACTGAAAGCATTGGATTTACATCTTAAATGTAAAAAGAATTTTAAAAATACTATAGGAATATTATAATACAAATTCAGGATGTGAGAGACACAAGTGAGGAATCTGGAAACCTATAAAAGAAAATATTAGTATAATGATTATATGAATATTTCATTTTTATAGCAATAAATCCCACAAACAAAGGAAGAAGACAGTCAATAGGCTGGATAGCATATTTGCAACATATAGAAGAGATAAAGAGTTAATATCTACAATAAAAAAATTCCCACAAATTGATCACGGGAAAAAAAGGGAAGAAAAGCAGAAAGGTAAGCCATAGATTGAAAATAAATAACCCAAAACAAATGAATAAAAATTAAAGCCAGAAAGGAAAACAGAAAGCTTAGGAGAAGCAATTCAATTAGAATAGTCAGTAAAAATTTGAAAAGATACTACATATTATTAATAATCAGGTAAGTACATATTAAAATAACAATAAAATAGCATTTCTTACCCATTAACAAAAATAAGTGAGTGAAGATACTCATTTTATTGAGAATGTAGAGAACAGAAATGTTTTTGAATTATTCGTCTGAGTGAAAACTGGGATAAACCCTCTGAAATAAAAATTAGTAGCATATAGCACTCTTGAGAATTGGATCCTTTATAATCCATCAATTTCACTGGTGCCCAGAACATCATGGCCAAAGATATCCACAATATGGCTTTTCTTACTATAAATACATAAGTGGATAAATAATAAATAAGATATATTTATTGGATGGCTACAATCAATGAATTCATTCTGCACAAATTGGTATAAATGACTCTCAGATAAAAATGTTATGTGGGGCGCCTGGGTGGCTCAGTCAGTTAAGCGTCCAACTCTTGGTTTTGCCTCAGGTCATGATCTCAGTGTCGTGAGATCAAGCCGCACTAAGGCTCAGCACTGGGCATGGAGCCTGCTTAAGATTCTCTCTCCCTTTTCCTCTGCCCCTCACACCCACCGCCACCTCACAGGTTCTCTCTCTCTCAAAAAAAAAAAAAAAGTTATACAAAATGTTGCACAAAAAGTACAACCACAAAACCAGAACCACATAATAAGTATCTACTGTTCACACTTCTGGGTCATGAATGAGTAGCCATAATAATTCTGTAAATGGTGGCCAGGCTTGCTCAATGGTCTGGAATTCAGCTGAATGTTGGGGATTAATTAATATAATTAATATAAACTATGGCCTTTGTGTAATAATTATGTGTAGGATCATCAATTATAACAAATATATCACTCTGGTGGGGCATACTGATAATGGGAGAGACTACACATGTGCAGAGGTAGGGGGCATACAGAAACTGCCTGGGACTTCCACTCAGTTTTGCCGTGAACCTAAAACTGGTTTAAAAAATAAATATTAAATTGGAAACAAGAAACAGGAAAAGGCACATAGCCAATAATTGTTTAGAAAAGTTTTTTAGGGAAATATAAATTGACACAAAGATGCGATATATTATTTTAGCACATCTTGCATGCTTTTGAAAATCTAAACTGCTACTGCCTTTTCAGAAACTAGCAGTATCTCTCAAAATCCTAATACAAAATGCGAGTAATAAGGAAGGTTGTTGTGAAAATTAAATCAGTTACTACATGCAAATCGCTTAGAAATATGCCCAGCAATTGGTATGTGCTCCATGCATGTCAGTTACTTTTGTTGTTTTTGTTGTTGTTATTATTATCACTATTATTACTATTATTCATACTTCTTGATCCAGAAACCCATTTCTTGGTATTAAGGCTACAAAACAAAATATCTATTGCATAAGAATATACATATAAGAATGTTTATTGCAGGACTCTATAGTGACAATCCTTGGAAATAACCTCATTACTTATCAACACGCCATACTACAGACTGTTACCTGTTATAGAATGAGTTAAGATATAAACATAGAGGAAGAAAATGAACACCATTATTAAATAAGACCTGCCAACTGTAAAACAGTATTTCCAGTTCTCTAAAAACAAACCTTCTTGGTAGGTTTCTACATATTTTATTTAAAGGAAAGGTGAAATTTAGGATATAAAATGGTGGATAGAGAGATACAAAGTTATTAACATTGGTTTCCTCACAGAGTGAAAATTTATGATATTAAAAAAATGGTATAATATCAAGTAAAATGTTTAAAATCATAGAAATGTATAAAATGACATGACAAACAAAATTAAACATAGACAAATAAAATTATTGACTTAATTGTTACAGTTGTAGCTATAGTTTAAAGAGTTACATAGACTAATTTTCATTTATCTGGTATACATTAATTTTGTATCATGAAATTAAAATTTGGCTCAAATATTGGATTTAAAATCTCAAGATGAAGACTTGGAATTCTAGTCTGACTTGATCACAAAGATGTAACATATTAAATATAATAGTCATGCTCTTGTTTAGGCTCAAATAAGGGTAGTGACTATAAAAATTTCAGAAACTAAAACAACTATATAAAAAGAAGAATGTCCACTTACTGTTTTTCAAGATGGAGAGTGTACATTTTCCGGTCAATTTTGATGGCATAAGTGACCTACAACAAAGTATTCAGAAGAACTTAATTATTAGACATACTGAATTCTTAAAAATCAAAAGCCATAGCTTCTTAAAATGTATTTACTTCTTCACTGAGACATAGATCATATCCCACCATCTCAAAATAATATATACATATATAATATAGACATATATAATTGTAATCTTCCTTCAATCTTGGAATGTATGACAGAATTAATTCTAATTAAATTTAAATAAAAATTAAAGAATCTCAATTTATTTCAAAACTAAGAGCATTAGTCATAAAATTTCATAATGAAATTTTAATTTAAAATGGTTACATTTAAAAATGTTGAGTAATCTTTGAAGAAACTTGAATTTTATTATTTTTACTTTGCAACTTCTAGCCCAAATAAATTGAGAAAATGAAGATACAACCTGTGTTGTTAATCTTCTCAAAGGAAGTATCCCTAACTCTAGAACACTCTTCTCCCTGTCCTCTTTAGGAATTGCCTCAGCTACAGAGGGTCATCTCACACCAAGTCACAACTTTCTGAGACAGCCCACATGTAATGAGAAGCCCTCTCATCCCAACTCCAGATATTGATGGGCCATGCTAGCTTCACACGTTGTTGAGACTTGGTTGAGTCTCCATCTCCCCTTTCCTGCTTCCTCCCCTCCCCTTGCACAGGGCCTCATCACAAGAGCATACCCTAATAAACTGCCTTCACAGGAATCTTCTCAAAGACTGCATCCCAAAGAACCCAATCTGTGACATCATCATAAAACATTACACGTTCTTCACCGCATAGCACATGGTCAATGCAGGTGAATTTTCCACATTTGCAAAGAATGTGAATTTTGTCATTGGGTACAGTTTTCTGCATAAGTCATTTTAAACCTTCTCATGTTTAGTCTTCTGTAAGCCTACAGCTATTGAAAAAATTGTGTTGGGGCATATGGGTGGCACAGTTAGTTAAGTGTCTGACTCTTGATGTCAGCTCAGGTCATGATCTCAGAGTTGTGAAATGGAGTCCCATGTCCGGCTCCCCACTCAGGGCAGTCTGCTAAAGACTCTCTATCCCTCTGCCCCCCCACCTTCTCTAAAATAAATAAATGAAACTTAAAAAAAAAAAAGATGTGTCAACATTTCCCCAAATTATTGTGATATTATTTCTTTCTCCTTTTAATCTGTAGTTTTCTTCATTACATATTTTGAATCTTTGTTGTTGGGTGCAAACAGGAGTAAAATTAACAAAATTGCACACAATTATAAAGTATGCCTCTATGTCATCTTCAGAAAATGACTCGAATTTGGGGTTGTAATTTCTTCAATTTCATCCATTATCATTTAATATATATTATGATTTAGGATTTCTTCTTCAACCCATAAATAATGTAGAAGTGTATTTTTAAATTTCCATATACATTTTAAAACTTTTTAAGATTTAACTTAATTGAATTGTTACCAGATACTGTATTGTCAATATTTGATTTTTAATGCTTTTTTCCTTTTGTCAGGGTTGTTGAACAATCTGCATATTCCGGAGAAGAAGATACATTATTGCTATAGAGATAAAGCCGAATTATAGCTGGATTAGAAAAACACTATCTTTACTTCTGGGGTTGCCTAGAAGTCTAGATGTTTCTGACTCTCAGCTAAGACAAAGGCAGTGAGATTTGTAAGGTAATTTCTAGGGTTCAAAAACTCTCTTGCCCAAGGTTAACTTCTTTAGTGTTTCCCTACCTAGTTTGACAAAGCTAGCTTGGCTACTGTGTCACTGAAAGCTTTTTAAGGAGTCTCCAGAAGCCAAAATTCCCCCCCAAGTCTTGTTACTTCAAGCCAGAGACTCAGCATGTTCCAGAAGCACAGAGTTTGGGTTCATAGGGATGTTTCTTGAATTCCTGATATTTGCCTGAATTATCTTTCCCTTGCTGCATCATATACTTTGTCATTACATAAAAGCCTCATGGTGATACCCTGTAGAGTCTAGTTAGTCTTAACGAATAGCATAGAGGGGAAAAAAATATATATTGTGACAGGTTCACTTCTATATAAATCCATCAAATAAAATATTATATTGTTCAAATTGTCTTTATGAATCTTTTTACGATTTGTAAACCAATATTTGAGAAAAGATCTATGAAAATGGATTTGAAAAATTTAAAGATCTATAAAAATGGATTTGAGAATTACTCCTTGTGCAATCAGTTCTTATATATGCTGAAAGCATTTTTAAATACATAAAAACTTAGAATTTTTATATGTTCCTAGTGAACTGAATATTTTATTAAGTAATGTTTATCTCTCATAACATTTAAAAAATGTAAACTCTCTGGATAATTATTTTTGGTGTAATACCTTTTATGAACACTAATCACTGGATTTTTTGGTGCCATAAAGGGAGACAGTCACACAGACCACTCAGTCTATAAAACCTGCCCCAGTGTCTAACAATTTTCCAGTTAGCAATTCGATGCTCCTCTTAGATCTGGCCACTGAGGTTCCAATCCTTGGATTCCTATCAGATCCTGGTGTGTCTTTTTTTTTTTTTTTCATTTTATTATGTTAATCACCATACATTACATCATTAGCTTTTGATGTAGTGTTCCACGATTCATTGTTTGCGTATAACACCCAGTGTTCCATTCAATATGTGCCCTTTTTAATACCCAACACCAGGCTAACCCATCCCCCCAAGCCTCTCCCCATAGAACCCTCAGTTTGTTTCTCAGAGTCCATAGTCTCTCATGGTTCGTCTCCCCCTCCAATTTCCGCCCCCTTCATTTTACCCTTCCTACTTTTTTTTTTTAAGATACAATGTATTATTTATTTCAGAGATACAGGTCTGTGATTCAACACTCTTACACAATTCACAGCACTCTCCATATCATATACTCTCCCTAATGTCTATCACCCAGCCACCCCATCCCTCCCAGCCCCCACCACTCCAGCAACCCTCAGTTTGCTTCCTGAGATTAAGACTTCCTCATATCAGTGAGATCATATGATACATGTCTTTCTCTGATTGACTTATTTCACTCAACATAATACCCTCCAATTCCATCCACGTCATTGCAAATGGCAAGATTTCATTCCTTTTGATGGCTGCATGATATTCCATTGTATATATATAACACCTCTTCTTTTTTCTTTTAACTTTTTATTGTTATGTTAATCACCATACATCATTAGTGTTTTTATTTTATTTTATTTATTTATTTGAGAGAGAGAATGAGAGAGAGAGAGCACATGAGAGGGGGGAGGGTCAGAGGGAGAAGCAGACTCCCTGCTGAGCAGGGAGCCTGATGCGGGACTCGATCCTGGGACTCCAGGATCATGACCTGAGTCGAAGGCAGTCGCTTAACCAACTGAGCCACCCAGGCGCCCCATCATTAGTTTTTGATGTAGTGTCCCATGATTCATTGTTTGTGCACACACCCAGTGCTCCATGCAGAACGTATCCTCTTTAATACCCATCACCAGGCTAACCCATCCTCCCACTCCCCTCCCCTCTAGAACCCTCAGTTTGTTTTGTAGAGTCCATCGTTTCTTATGGTTCGTCTCCCCCTCCGATATCCCCCCTTCGTTCTTCCCCTCCTGCTATCTTCTTCTTTTTTTTTTCTTAACATATATTGCATTATTTGTTTCAGAAGTATAGATCTGTGATTCAACAGTCTTGCACAACTCACAGCACTCACCATAGCACATACCCTCCCCAATGTCTATCACCCAGCCACTCCATCCCTCCCACCACCCACCACTCCAGCAACCCTGAGTTTGTTTGCTGAGATTAAGAATTCCTCATATCAGTGAGGTCATATGATACATGTCTTTCTCTGATTGACTTACTTTGCTCAGCATAACAACCTCCAGTTCCATCCGCGTTGTTGCAAAAGGCAAGATTTCATTCCTTTTGATGGCTGCATAATATTCCATTGTGTATATATATATATATATACCACCTCTTCTTTATCCATTAATCTGCCAATGGACATCTTGGCTCTTTCCATTGTTTGGCTATTGTGGACATTGCTGCTATAAACATCAGACTGCATGTAACCCTTTGGATCACTACATTTGACTCTTTGGGGTAAATACCCAGTGGTGCAGTTGCTGGGTCGTAGGGTAGATCTATTTTCAACTTTTTGAGGAACCTCCATACTGTTCTCCAGAGTGGTTGCACCAGCTTGCATTCCCACCAACAGTGTAGGAGGGTTCCCCTTTCTCCGCATCCCCGCCAACATCTGTCGTTTCCTGACTCGTTAATTTGAGGCATTCTGACTGGTGTGAGGTGGTATCTCATTGAGGTTTTGGTTTGGATTTCCCGGATGCCGAGCGATGTTGAGCACTTTTTCATGTGTCTGTTGGCCATTTGGATGTCTTCTTTGGAAAAATGTCTGTTCATGTCTTCTGCCCATTTCTTGATTGGATTCTTTGTTCTTTGGGTGTTGAGTTTGATAAGTTCTTTAGAGATTTTGGATACTAGCCCTTTATCTGATATGTCATTTGCAAATATCTTCCCCCATTCTGTCAGTTATCTTTTGGTTTTGTTGACTGTTTCTTTTGCTGTGCAAAAGCTTTTTATTTTGATGAGGTCCCAATAATTCATTTTTGCCCTTGCTTCCCTTGCCTTTGGCGCTGTTTCTAGGAAGAAGTTACGGTGGCTCAGGTCAAAGAGGTTGCTGCTTGTGTTCTCCTTTAGGATTATGATGGACTCCTGTCTCACATTGAGGTCTTTCAACCATTTGGAGTCTATTTTTGTGTGTGGTGTAAGGAAATGGTCCAGTTTCATTGTTCTGCATGTGGCTGTCCAATTTTCCTAACACCATTTGTTGAAGAGACTGTCTTTTTTCCATTGGACATTCTTTCCTGCTTTGTCAAAGATTAGTTGACCATAGAGTTGAGGGTCCATTTCTGGGCTCTATCTTCTGTTCCATTGATTTATGTGTCTGTTTTTGTGCCAGTACCATACTCTCTTGATGATGACAGCTTTGTAATAGAGCTGGAAGTCCGGAATTGTGATGCCGCCAGCTTTGCTTTTCTTTTTCAACATTCCTCTGGCTATGCTGGGTCTTTTCTGGTTCCAGACAAATTTTAGGATGATTTGTTCCATTGCTTTGAAAAAAGTGGATGGTATTTTGATGGGGATTGCATTGAATGTGTAGATTGCTCTAGGTAGCATGGACATCTTCACAATATTTGTTCTTCCAATCCATGAGCATGGAACGTTTTTCCATTTCTTTGTGTCTTCCTCAATTTCTTTCATGAGTATTTTATAGTTTTCTGAGTACAGACCCTTTGCCTCTTTGGTTAGATTTATTCCTAGTATCTTCTGTTTTGGGTGCAATTGTAAATGGGATCGACTCCTTAATTTCTTTCTTCTGTCTTATTGTTAGTGTATAGGAATGCCACTGATTTCTGTGCATTGATTTTCTATCCTGCCACTTTACTGAATTCCTGTATGAGTTCTAGCAGTTTGGGGGTGGAGTCTTTTGGGTTTCCCACATAAAGTATCATATCATCTGCAAAGAGTGAGAGTTTGACTACTTCTTTACCCATTCGGATGCCTTTTATTTCTTTTTGTTGTCTGATTGCTGTGGCTAGGACTTCTAGTACTATGTAGAATAACAGTGGTCTTAGTGGACATCCCTGCCATGTTGCTGACCTTAGGGGGAAAGCTCTCAGTTTTTCCCCATTGAGAATGATATTTGCTGTAGGTTTTTCATAGATGGCTTTTATGATATTGAGGTATGTACCCTCTATCCCTATACTCTGAAGAGTTTTGATCAAGAGAGGATGCTGTACTTTGTCAAATGCTTTTTCTGCATCTATTGAGAAGAATCTACCATTCTTGTTCTTTCTTTTATTCATGTATTATATCACATTGATTTATGGATGTTGAACCAACCTTGCAGCTCAGGAATAAATCCCACTTTGTCGTGGTGAATAATCCTTTTAATATACAGTTGGATCCTACTGCCTAGTATTTTGGTGAGAATTTTTGCATCCATGTTCATCAAGGATATTGGTCTGTAATTCTCCTTTTTGATGGGGTCTTTGTTTGGTTTTGAGATGAAGGTAATGGTGGCCTCATAAAACGAGTTTGGAAGTTTTCCTTCATTTCTATGTTTTGGAACAGTTTCAGAAGAATAGGTATTAATTCTTCTTTAAATGTTTGGTAGAATTCCCTTTGGAAGCCATCTGGCCCTGGGCTTTTGTTTTTGGCAGATTTTTGATGACTGCTTCAATTTCCTTAGTGGTTATAGGTCTGTTCAGGTTTTCTATTTCTTCCTGGTTCAGTTTTAGTAGTTGATACATCTCTAGGGAAGCATCCATTTCTTCCAGATTATCTAATTATGCTGGCATATAGTTGCTCATCATATGTTCTTATAATTGTTCATATTTCTTTGGTGTTGATTGTGATCTCTCCTCTTTCAGTCATGACTTTGTTGATTTGGGTCATTTCTCTTTTCTTTTTGATAAGTCAATCTTATTAATTCTTTCAAAGAACCAGCTCCTAGTTTCGTTGATGTGTTCTACTGTTCTTTTGGTTTCTATTTCATTGATTTCTGCTCTGATCTTTATTATTTCTCTTCTCCTGCTGTGTTTAGGCTTTCTTTGCTGTTCTTTCTCCAGCTCCTTTAGGTGTAGGGTTAGGTTGTGTATTTGAGACCTTTCTTGTTTCTTGAGAAAGGCTTCTATTGCTATATACTTTCCTCTTAGGACTGCTTTTGCTGCATCCCAAAGATTTTGAACAGTTGTGTTTTCATTTTCATTTGTTTCCAGAAATATCTAACCAAAGAGGCAAAGGGTCTGTACTCAGAAAACTATAAAATACTCATGAAAGAAATTGAGGAAGACACAAAGAAATGGAAAAACGTTCCATGCTCATGGATTGGAAGAACAAATATTGTGAAGATGTCCATGCTACCTAGAGCAATCTACACATTCAATGCAATCCCCATCAAAATACCATCCACTTTTTTCAAAGCAATGGAACAAATCATCCTAAAATTTGTCTGGAACCAGAAAAGACCCAGCATAGCCAGAGGAATGTTGAAAAAGAAAAGCAAAGCTGGCGGCATCACAATTCCGGACTTCCAGCTCTATTACAAAGCTGTCATCATCAAGAGAGTATGGTACTGGCACAAAAACAGACACATAAATCAATGGAACAGAAGATAGAGCCCAGAAATGGACCCTCAACTCTATGGTCAACTAATCTTTGACAAAGCAGGAAGGAATGTCCAATGGAAAAAAGACAGTCTCTTCAACAAATGGTGTTAGGAAAATTGGACAGCCACATGCAGAACAATGAAACTGGACCATTTCCTTACACCACACACAAAAATAGACTCCAAATGGTTGAAAGACATCAATGTGAGACAGGAGTCCATCATAATCCTAAAGGAGAACACAAGCAGCAACCTCTTTGACCTGAGCCACCGTAACTTCTTCCTAGAAACAGCGCCAAAGGCAAGGGAAGCAAGGGCAAAAATGAATTATTGGGACCTCATCAAAATAAAAAGCTTTTGCACAGCAAAAGAAACAGTCAACAAAACCAAAAGATAACTGACAGAATGGGGGAAGATATTTGCAAATGACATATCAGATAAAGGGCTAGTATCCAAAATCTATAAAGAACTTATCAAACTCAACACCCAAAGAACAAAGAATCCAATCAAGAAATAGGCAGAAGACATGAACAGACATTTTTCCAAAGAAGACATCCAAATGGCCAACAGACACATGAAAAAGTGCTCAACATCGCTCGGCATCCGGGAAATCCAAACCAAAACCTCAATGAGATACCACCTCACACCAGTCAGAATGCCTCAAATTAACAAGTCAGGAAACGACAGATGTTGGCGGGGATGCGGAGAAAGGGGAACCCTCCTACACTGTTGGTGGGAATGCAAGCTGGTGCAACCACTCTGGAGAACAGTATGGAGGTTCCTCAAAAAGTTGAAAATAGATCTACCCTACGACCCAGCAACTGCACCACTGGGTATTTACCCCAAAGAGTCAAATGTAGTGATCCAAAGGGTTACATGCAGTCTGATGTTTATAGCAGCAATGTCCACAATAGCCAAACAATGGAAAGAGCCAAGATGTCCATTGGCAGATTAATGGATAAAGAAGAGGTGGTATATATATATACAATGGAATATTATGCAGCCATCAAAAGGAATGAAATCTTGCCTTTTGCAACAACGTGGATGGAACTGGAGGGTATTATGCTGAGCGAAATAAGTCAATCAGAGAAAGACATGTATCATATGATCTTCCTGATATGAGGAATTCTTAATCTCAGCAAACAAACTCAGGGTTGCTGGAGTGGTGGGTGGTGGGAGGGATGGGGTGGCTGGGTGATAGACATTGGGGAGGGTATGTGCTATGGTGAGCACTGTGAATTGTGTAAGACTGTTGAATCACAGACCAGTACCTCTGAAACAAATAATACATTATATGTTAAAAAAAAAAAAAAGAAGAAGAAGATAGCAGGAAGGGAAAAATGAAGGGGGGAAATTGGAGGGGGAGACAAACCATGAGAGACTATGGACTTTGAGAAACAAACTGAGGGTTCTATAGGGGAGGGGGCTGGGGGGATGGGTTAGCCTGGTAATGGGTATTAAAAAGGGCATGTATTGAATGGAGCACTGGGTGTTATACATAAACAATGAATCATGGAACACTATATCAAACACTAATGATGTAATGTGTGGTGATTAACATTACATAATAAAATAAATAATTAAATAAATAATAAATAAATAAAATCTTTTAAAAAACTACATTTTTAATTTTGACAAAGAATGATGTTATATCCATATAATGAGATAATCATGCAGTTATGAAAAATAATGACAAAGCTATATTTATGATCATAAAATAAATTCTAACCCTATAAATTAAAAGCCAATTAGCACACTCATATGTTATTATTAAAAATGTATGTGCAGGAGTGTGCATGTCTCTAAAAATTCATTCATTCAAATTTACTACCTTTAGAATCCGAGGCAGATATTCACTTTCTTAACAACTTTTTGTGCTCTCTAGATTTAATTTCCCAATTTACATGCTTTACTTTTTAATCAGATTAAATATATTACATTAACAGACATATATGCCTATATATGCAAATATAGGCATGAAGAAGTTATATATTTTCTTTTTAAAAATCATCTTATAAGTAAATATTAGTGTGACCTCATTTACATAAATATTTAAATGATATATTTTCTAGAAAAAAGTCCAGTAGACTGTCTATATCATTTCATGTGATAGGAATTTGGGGTACTTTTTTCTGAGTCAGTTTTTAAAAAGTTTCATAATGTTAATTGGGAAATGAAAAGAAAAATCAAAACGCTTATTTTCATTGAGACAAAATGACTCTTTAACACAGTAATTAGAACAAAAAATTTCAAAGGGATATGCATGAATTGATTTGGGTCAGGTAGTCCAATAAAAATAAAGCACTCATTTTTAAAAAGTGATTTCCACAGGATGCGTGGGTGGCTCAGTTGGTTAAGCATCTGACTCTTGATTTCAGCTCAGATCATAATTTCCCGTCCAGAGATGGATCCCCCCCATCAACCTCTGCCCTCAGTGGGGAGCCTGCTTAAGATTCTCTTCCTCTGCCTCTGCCCCTCCCCCCCACTCGCATACACTCTGTCTCAAAAATAAATAAATAAATAAATAATACAAATTAAAAAAGTAATTTCTTAATTACATGTGTTTCTGAAACTTCACCATCACTGGTATTTGTCTCAATCTTCCGTGGCACTGTAATTTGTAGAAGCGATGTTTCAGGATCTACAGTAAGGAAAACATGTGTGAGCTTTCCCCAGTGCCTGGCAGCAACCTTAATTCTTCGGGTGTCCTGTCACATCACATCACTCTTTGAACTTCCAAGCCCCAACACCCCCCCACACACACACACACACCCACACACGGCCCACACACAGAGGCAGGCACTCACCCACCACAGAATCAGACTTTGTACATTCCAGGAAGAGGCTCCCTCCACCATCCATACACTTTGGGGTGTGACCCTACTACCATCCAGAGACTTTGAGACTTGTTGACCTCAGCCCCAGTAGGTGAAGAGGTGCCCACCTCCCAGAACACGCGCGCCCTCTTTCCAAGTGCGGGGTCAGGCAAGTGAGGGGCAAATGTCTCAGTCCTGCTCCGAGCCCTCCAAGCAGCAGGCCCAGGAGGATCCTGACTCTAAGCGGGGTCTGTTCTGACAAGACGCTGGGCTCTCCCCAGCCAGACCCGGGGTTCTGGAGCAAGGTTCTGGGGCCCGCCACGCCCAGAGGCTCTGCGACAGGTGACCCTCTATGGAGCAGGGTCCTTCACTCACGATGGCCCGCGGAGGTCAGCCGGCCCAGGCCTGAGAGGATCAGCAGGAGAGACAGCATCGCGGGGCCTGCTGGCCTTGCCAAGGTGATGTCTGTTGGCTGCGGAACGGCGGCCGCACGCGCGGGACCTGCGTTCTGGGCGGGTGGGGCTGGGGTCTGGGCCAGAGGCGGGGAGGTGGGGGAGGGGGGCGCGGCTGCTCCGCCCACCCCGCCCCCTCTGCGGACCCGCAGGAGCAGTCGCGGTCGCGGTCGCAGTCGCAGTCACAGTCCCGGGCGCCCACCCACCGCCCGCTGCGCGCAGGAGGCACACACCAACCTGTCCTGCTGCCCACGTGGGCTTGGGCTTTATATTCCAAAATGCGGACATTGGAAACGCATTCAGGGATGACGTGAGGGTCATAAAGTGCATTTTCTCCTCTGGAAATGGGCCATCTGCTGGTGAAGTGCTTGGCAATGTTAATAGTCCTCGTCATAGTTTTTTGGCACAATGGCTGAACTACAGTAGTGAAGGAAAACAGAAAATGGAAACCATATCTACCGCTGGATTCTAATTTAAGTCTCAGGTCAAAACAAATAAACATACGTGCACACACATGAAGAGTAAAAAAAAAATGGTATCTAAATTCTTCAATCGTAGATAACTTTGTTTCTTAGAAAACTCTTTGGTTAAGGAAACTAAATGAAAAGCTAAATATGGAATGGGTGTGTGTATGTGTTTTACTGCCTCAGTATGGTTTTATAATTGAAGTATCAGGCCAAAAAAAGAAAAAGAGAGAGGAAGAAGAAAGAAGAAGAAAGAAAGGAAAGAAGAAAGAAAGAAAGAAAGAAAAGAAAGAAAGAAAGAAGGAAAGAAAGAAAGGAAAGAAAGAAAGAAGGAAGGAGGGAGGGAGGGAGGGAGGGAGGGAGGAAGGAAGGAAGGGAGGGAGGAAGGAAGGAAGGAAGGAAGAAAGAAAAAGAAAAAGAAAGAAAGAAAGAAAGGAAAGAAAGAAAAAAGAAAGAAGGAAGAGAAAGAAAGAAAGAAGAAAAAAAGAAAGAAGAAAAAGAAAGAGAAAGAAATAACAACTATGAAATGATCCTGTAAGAACAACTTTATTTTCCCATAATTTATTTATTCCATTGTGTATAACTTGGCTTCTTAGGAAAATCTGGCTAGTAAAAGGTTAAATGTAAACTTTTTTCCCCCATCAGTATGGCAGTCACACATGAGAAGGGAATAACTTGGAAAGAGCATTCATTTTCTGGGTAAATATGCAAGTTGTGACTTGCATAATTTCAGTTTGCAAGGACTTTTTTGCCAGACAGTTCTTGAGTACTCCTTCCATGGAACACTTCTGCTTATATTCCTTACATAAAATATTTCTGCACAAAATCAAATGATTGTTTTCTCAATTTGTAAAAGGAAAAAAAAAAGAAATGGAAAAGGCTAGCCTTTAAAAAATATATATATTCCTTTGTAATGATTTTCCCAAATCTAATTTTATTGTCTATTTATCAAGAAAATATTGGTACAGGTAACAAATGATAACAGAAGGAATTTAACTTAAAAATAGCCAATTCTGCATATTTCACTGAAGTATTTATAGGCTAATCATTTAGTTTGGTTGTGATCCATGTTGTATACTGTATTTATTTAATTTATTTGAATATTTCTATGTATCTTAAAGTTAGTATTTTTATCTTTTTTGCCAAATTATATGAAAATTGATGGGATTAACATACAAAAATTATGTTGCTCTTAAACTTTCTTCCTGATTTTCTATAACCTGATCAAACTTTTTAAGTCTAATATATATGTTATTGAAGTATTAATAGGTAAGTATTAAAAGATTGTTCATGTTTCTACTAAAAATCTCTGTTGTTCAGTCAAGTAACCAAAAGGGGAAATATATATTTATTATCTAAATTCATTCCTGTATTTGCACTGTTGGTATTGACTGCTCATTTTTTGCTGGGCATAATTTACAGGCATTCACATCATTTAAATTTAATTCAACAATTATTTTTTACATGCTTAGTATAAGCCTGAAACCAGACAGATACCAAAATATGTGTGACAACATCCCTGTCTCCCAGTACCTCAGAAAGTAACAGAAAACTGAATGTGTACAAGAGATGCCACAGCTAGAAATGAAAAAATTTTTAGTAGAGGGATATTCAAAGTTCTCTAGGAATACAGCTAAGATAATTTTGTTTTCTTTATAGATATCAAGTGAACCTTACAGGTGGCTGTAACATTTAAGATGTGAGCCATATAGATTTGTATTGATGTTAGTGAATTTTAGGACTTTATTCTTAAGTGATTTAATATCATCCAAGAGCTTTAGTGCAAATAAATGATGGATTTTTTTGTTAGAATGGCAACATAATAGTTTGGGGGTGGTGGGATTGAAATGATGAGGACTAGAAACAATAGGTTCATTGAAGGGAATTTTACTTAGTTTAGGCCAAAAATGTCTACAATCTCAGGATTAGAGTGGGAAGAGAAATAAAAGTAGTAAAAATATCAGAGAGATATTTAGGAAGAAAAATCAGCTTGTTGAATAATTTAATGTGGAGGTTGATTAAATGGTTGGAAAGACTAAGCCACTGAGATGAGAGGGACACCAATTTTATTTTATTTTTGTATGGCCTTACCTATAACTTTTCAGAAAATTACCTTCGGTTATCATTTTTTTATTTAAACTTTTATTTAAACTAAGTCCCAGTTAGTTAACATACAGTGTAACATTAGTTTCAGGTGTACAGTACAGTGATTCAACAATTTCACACAATACCCAGTCCTTATCACAAGTGCCTTCCTTAATCTCCATCACCTATTTCACATATCCTCCCACCCATCTGCATTCTGGTAACCATCACCTATAGTTAAGAGTCTCTTTCTTGGTTTGCCTCTCTCTTTTTTCCTCTATGCTCATTTGTTTTGTTTCTTAAATTCCACATATGAGTGAAATCATATGGTATTTCTCTTCCACAGATTGTCTTATTTCACTTAGCATTATACTCTTTAGCTCCATCCATGTTGTTGCTAATGAAAAGATTTCATAGGCGGAGCAAGATGGCGGAGGAGTAGGAGACCTGGATTTCGTCTCCTCTCAGGAATTCAGCTGGATAGGGATCAAACCAATCTGAACACCTACAAACTCAACAGGAGATCGAAGAAAAGAAGAGCAACAATTCTCTGAACAGAAAAGCGACCACTTTCTGGAAGGTAGGACATACGGAGAAGCGAATCCGAGGCGATATTCGGGAGCATAGACGGCGGGGGAGGGGCCTCCGTCGGCCGCTTCTGGCAAGTGATAGAGCCAAGGAGCACAAAATCGGAACTTTTAAAAGTCTGCTCTGCCGAGGGACGTCACTCTGGTGGCTAAGCGGGGGGTGGAACCCTCCGGGACAGTGTGGTCTCAGGACCCTCGGGGTCACAGAAAGACCGGGGGTGCCTGAGGGCGGCAGAGCTCCCAGGTAACGGAGCAGGGAAGCCGGCTGCAGAGGCGGAGCCCAGGCGCGGGCTCTCAGCTCGGGGTGGCCATAAACCGGGATCCGCGGCACAGTCGGGCCCCTGCTCCTCCAGCAGGGACCCAACAAGCGGCAGATCCGGGGAGACTCCCCTTCCTCCCCCGGGAGGAGCCGCGCGGGAGTGCACCGCAGGGATCTGCTGGGTTTGGAGACTCCACCCGGGGTCGGGTGCCAGAGAGAGAAATGCTCGGTCACAGGCCGGGTGAGCACGGAGTGCGGCCGGAGACCGGGGAGACGGGAGTGACTGACGGCTTTTCTCTGGGGGCTCACTGAGGAGCGGGGCTCCGAGTTCTCGGCTCCTCCGGGGCGGAGATTGGGAGGCCGCCATTTTCACTCTCCGCCTCCAAAGCTGGACGGAAAGCTCGCAGGGAACAAAAGCCCCGGAGAGCAAACCCGAGCAGATTATTTAGCCGGGAGGGGGCAAGGGCGGGGCAATTCCGCCTCTGGCAAAGACATTTGGAAACCACAGCAACAGGCCCCTCCCCAGAAGATCAGCGAGAACAGCCAGCCAAGACCAAGTTTACCGATCAATGAGAACGGCAGAACTCCAGCGCTAGGGGACTACTGCACATAGAATTCACAGCTTTTTTACCATGATTCTTTAGTCTTTTAAAGTTAATTTTTTTTAACTGTCTTTTTTGTCTTTTTATTTCTTTTTGAATTTTTCTTCTTCCCTTTTTCAACCAACATCTTATCAATCCCTTTTTTAAAAAAAAAAACATTTTTATTTTTCATTTTTAGAGTCATATTCTATCCCTTCATAGTAGTTACCCATATTTTTGGCTTATATATATAAGTTGTTCTCTCTTTAAAATTTTGAGATAGTTTCTTCTAACAGATTAAAATATACCCCTAAATCTCTAGTATATGGTGTTTTCTATTCCCCTGCCTGATCACATCCTCTCCCTTTTTTTTTTCTCTTTTTCTTTTTTCTTTTTCTAAATCCTCCTCTTTCTTTTTTCAAACAACTTCTTATCAATTCCTTTTATAAAATTTTTTATAATTTCCATTTTTACAGTCATATTCCATCCCTTCATATCAACCCTTATTTTTGTACATATATAAGTTTTTCTTTCTTTAAAATTTTGGGAGGCTCTTTCTTCTAAAAGACCAAAATACACCCCAAATCTAGTGTGTGGCACTGATCTATATTCCATATAGATCATATTTGATCACATTCTGGTTTTTCTTTTGTTGTTGTTGTTGTTGTTTTGTTTTGTTTGTTTTTGTTTTTATCTTTATCTTTTTCTTTTTCTTTTTTCTCTCTTTCCCTTTCTTATCCCACTGCTTCAGGTCTTTTCTGATTTGTTTAAAGTATATTTTCTGGGGACATGGTTACTCTGCTACCATTTTGTTCCCTCATTAATCTATTCTCCTCTGCACAAAATGACGAGACGGAAAAAATCACCTCAACAAAAAGAACAAGAGTTAGTACCGACTGCCAGGGACCTACTCAATACGGACATCAGTACGATGTCAGATCTAGAGTTCAGAATCATCACTTTAAAGATACTAGCTGGGCTTGAAAAAAAATATGGAAGTTATTAGATAAACCCTTTCTGGAGAAGTAAAAGAGCTAAAATCCAACCAAGTAGAAATCAAAAAGGCTATTAATGAGGTGCAATCAAAAATGGGGGCGCTAAGTGCTAGAATAAATGAGGCAGAAGAGAGAATCAGTAATATAGAAGATGAAATGATGGAAAATAAAGAAGCTGAGAAAAAGAGAGATAAACAACTACTGGATCACGAGGGCAGAATTCGAGAGATAAGCGATACCATAAGACGAAACAACATTAGAATAATTGGGATCCCAGAAGAAGAAGAAAGAGAGAGAGGGCCAGAAGGTATAATGGAGCAAATTATAGCAGAGAACTTCCCTAATTTGGGGAAAGAAACAGGCATGAAAATCCAGGAAGCACAGAGAACCCCTCTCAAAATCAATAAAAATAGGTCAACTCCCCGACATCTAATAGTAAAACTTACGAGTCTCATAGACAAAGAGAAAATCCTGAAAGCAGCTCGGGAGAAGAGATATGTAACCTACAAGGGTAGAAACATTAGATTGGCAACAGACCTATCCACAGAGACCTGGCAGGCCAGAAAGGACTGGCAGGATATATTCAGAGCACTAAATGAGAAAAATATGCAGCCAAGAATACTCTATCCAGCTAGGCTGTCATTGAAGGAGAGATAAAAAGCTTCCAGGACAAACAAAAACTAAAGGAATTTGCAAACACAAAACCAGCCCTACAGGAAATCTTGAAAGGGGTCCTCTAAGCAAAGAGAGAGCCTAAAAGCAACATAGACCAGAAAGGAACACAGACAATATACGGTAACAGTCACCTTACAGGCAATACAATGGCACTAAATTCCTATCTTTC
This sequence comes from Mirounga leonina, assembly GCF_011800145.1. Classification (NCBI taxonomy): domain Eukaryota; kingdom Metazoa; phylum Chordata; class Mammalia; order Carnivora; family Phocidae; genus Mirounga; species Mirounga leonina. The sequence goes on from NW_023270320.1 coordinate 5,126,596, forward strand.
AATAGTTACCCTGAATGTAAATGGGCTAAATGCCCCAATCAAAAGACACAGGCTAACAGACTGGATTAAAAAACAAGACCCATCGATATGCTGTCTGCAAGAGACTCATTTTAGAACCAAAGACACCCCCAGATTGAAAGTGAGGGGGTGGAAAACCATTTACCATGCTAATGGATACCAAAAGAAAGCTGGTGTGGCAATCCTTATATCAGACAAATTAGATTTTAAACCAAAGACTGTAATAAGAGATGAGGAAGGACACTATATCGTACTTAAAGGATCTATCCAACAAGAAGATTTAACAATTGTAAATATCTATGCCCCTAACATGGGAGCAGCCAATTATATAAGGCAATTAATAACAAAAGCAAAGAAACACATCGAAAACAATACAATAATAGTGGGGGACTTTAACTTCCCCCTCACTGAAATGGACAGACCGTCTAAGCAAAAGATCAACAAGGAAATAAAGACTTTAAATGACACACTGGACCAAATGGACTTCACAGACATATTCAGAACATTCCACCCCAAAGCAACAGAATACACATTCTTCTCTAGTGCCCATGGAACATTCTCCAGAATAGATCACATCCTAGGTCATAAATCAGGTCTCAACCGGTACCAAAAGATTGGGATCATTCCCTGCCTATTTTCAGACCACAATGCTTTGAAACTAGAACTCAATCACAAGAGGAAAGTCGGAAAGAACTCAAATACATGGAGGCTAAAGAGCATCCTACTGAAGAATGAATGGGTCAACCAGGAAATTAAAGAAGAATTAAAAAAATACATGGAAACCAATGAAAATGAAAACACAACTGTTCAAAATCCTTGGGATGCAGCAAAGGCAGTCCTAAGAGGAAAGTATATAGCAATACAAGCCTTTCTCAAGAAACAAGAAAGGTCTCAAATACACAACCTAACCCTACACCTAAAGGAGCTGGAGAAAGAACAGCAAATAAAGCCTAAACCCAGCAGGAGAAGAGAAATCATAAAGATCAGAGCAGAAATCAATGAAATAGAAACCAAAAGAACAGTAGAACAGATCAACGAAACTAGGAGCTGGTTCTTTGAAAGAATAACAAGATTGATAAACCCCTGGCCAGACTTATCAAAAAGAGAAGAGAAATGACCCAAATCAACAAAATCATGAATGAAAGAGGAGAGATCACAACCAACACCAAAGAAATACAAACAATTATAAGAACATATTATGAGCAACTCTATGGCAGCAAATTCGATAACCTGGAAGAGATGGATGCATTCCTAGAGATGTATCAACTACCAAAACTGAACCAGGATGAAATAGAAAACCTGAACAGACCTATAACCACTAAGGAAATTGAAGCAGTCATCAAAAATCTCCCAAAAAACAAAAGCCCAGGGCCAGATGGCTTCCCAGGGGAATTCTACCAAACATTTCAAGAAGAATTAATACCTATTCTTCTGAAACTGTTCCAAAAAATAGAAACGGAAGGAAAACTTCCAAACTCATTTTATGAGGCCAGCATTACCTTGATCCCAAAACCAGACAAAGACCCCATCAAAAAGGAGAATTACAGACCAATATCCCTGATGAACATGGATGCAAAAATTCTCACCAAAATACTAGCCAATAGGATCCAACAGTACATTAAAAGGATTATTCACCATGACCAAGTGGGATTTATCCCTGGGCTGCAAGGTTGATTCAACCTCCGCAAATCAATCAGTGTGATACAATACATTAACAAAAGAAAGAACAAGAATCATATGATCCTCTCAATAGATGCAGAAAAAGCTTTTGACAAAGTACAGCATCCTTTCTTGATCAAAACTCTTCAGAGTGTAGGGATAGAGGGTACATACCTCAATATCATAAAAGCCATCTATGAAAAACCTACAGCAAATATTATTCTCAATGGGAAAAACTGAGAGCTTTCCCCCTAAGGTCAGGAACGCGGCAGGGATGTCCACTATCACCACTGCTATTCAACATAGTATTGGAAGTCCTAGCCACAGCAATCAGACAACAAAAAGAAATCAAAGGCATCCAAATTGGCAAAGAAGAAGTCAAACTCTCACTCTTTGCAGATGATATGATACTTGATGTGGAAAACCCCAAAGACTCCACCCCAAAACTGCTAGAACTCATACAGGAATTCAGTAAAGTGGCAGGATATAAAATCAATGCACAGAAGTCAGTGGCACTCCTATACACCAACAACAAGACAGAAGAAAGAGAAATTAAGGAGTCGATCCCATTTACAATTACACCCAAAACCATAAGATACCTAGGAATAAATCTAACCAAAGAGACAAAGGATCTGTACTCAGAAAACTATAAAACACTCATGAAAGAAATTGAGGAAGACACAAAGAAATGGAAAAACGTTCCATGCTCATGGATTGGAAGAACAAATATTGTGAAGATGTCAATGCTACCTAGAGCAATCTACACATTCAATGCAATCCCCATCAAAATACCATCCACTTTTTTCAAAGAAATGGAACAAATAATCCTAAAATTTGTATGGAACCAGAAAAGACCCCGCATAGCCAGAGGAATATTGAAAAAGAAAAGCAAAGCTGGCAGCATCACAATTCCGGACTTCCAGCTCTATTACAAAGCTGTCATCATCAAGACAGCATGGTACTGGCACAAAAACAGACATATAGATCAATGGAACAGAATAGAGAGCCCAGAAATGGACCCTCAACTCTATGGTCAACTCATCTTCGACAAAGCAGGAAAGAATGTCCAATGGAACAAAGACAGTCTCTTCAACAAATGGTGTTGGGAAAATTGGACAGCCACATGCAGAAGAATGAAACTGGACCATTTCCTTACACCACACACAAAAATAGACTCCAAATGGTTGAAAGACCTCAATGTGAGACAGGAGTCCATCAAAATCCTAAAGGAGAACACAGGCAGCAACCTCTTCGACCTCAGCCGAAGCAACTTCTTCCTAGAAACATCGCCAAAGGCAAGGGAAGCAAGGGCAAAAATGAACTATTGGGACTTCATCAAGATAAAAAGCTTTTGCAAAGCAAAGGAAACAGTCAACAAAACCAAAAGACAACCGACAGAATGGGAGAAGATATTTGCAAATGACATATCAGATAAAGGGCTAGTATCCAAAATCTATAAAGAACTCATCAAACTCAACACCCAAAGAACAAAGAATCCAATCAAGAAATGGGCAGAAGACATGAACAGACATTTTTCCAAAGGAGACATCCAAATGGCCAATAGACACATGAAAAAGTGCTCAATATCGCTCAGCATCAGGGAAATCCAAATCAAAACCTCAATGAGATATCACCTCACACCAGTCAGAATGGCTAAAATTAACAAGTCAGGAAACAACAAATGTTGGCGGGGATGCGGAGAAAGGGGAACCCTCCTACACTGTTGGTGGGAATGCAAGCTGGTGCAGCCACTCTGGAAAACTGTATGGAGGTTCCTCAAAAAGTTGAAAATAGAGCTACCACATGATCCAGCAACTGCACTACTGGGTATTTACCCCAAAGATACAAAAGTAGGGATCCGAAGGGCTACGTGCACCCCGATGTTTATAGCAGCAATGTCCACAATAGCCAAACTGTGGAAAGAGCCAAGATGTCCATCGACAGATGAATGGATAAAGAAGATGTGGTATATATATACAATGGAATATTATGCAGCCATCAAAAGGAATGAGATCTTGCCATTTGCAACGACGTGGATGGAACTGGAGGGTATCATGTTGAGTGAAATAAGTCAAACAGAGAAAGACATGTATCATATGATCTCACTGATATGAGGAAGTCTTAATCGCAGGAAACAAACTGAGTGTTGTTGGAGTGGGAGGTGGGGTTGGAGGGATGGGGTGACTGGGTGATAGACACTGGGGAGGGTATGTGCTCTGGTAAGCGCTGTGAATGGTGCAAGACTGTTGAATCTCAGATCTGTACCTCTGAAACAAATAATGCATTATATGTTAAGAAAAAAAAAAAGAAGAAGAAGAAGAAGGTAGCGGGAAGGGAAGAATGAAGCGGGGGAAATCGGAGGGGCAGACGAACCATGAGAGACGATAGACTCTGAAAAACAAACTGAGGGTTCTAGAGGGGAAGGGGGTGGGAGGATGGGTTAGCCTGGTGGTGGGTATTGAGGAGGGCACATTCTGCATGGAGCACTGGGTGTTGTGCACAAACAATGAATCATGGAACACTTCATCTAAAACTAATGATGTAATGTATGGGGATTAACATAAGAAAATTAAAAAAAAAAAATTTCATCCTTTTTTATGGCTGAGTGATATTCCATGTATATATAGACCTCTTCTTCTTTATCTATTCATCAGTCAGTGGACACAATCTGTTTCCATAGTTTGGTTGCTATAACATTAGGGTGCATGAATTCCTTTGAATTCATATTTTTGTATTCTTTGGGTAAATACCTATTATGTAATTGCTAGATCATAAGGTATTTCTATTTTTACCTTTTTGAGGAATCTCCATAGTGTTTTCCAGAGTGGCTGCACCAGTTCGCATATCCACCAGCAGTGCAGGAGGGTTCACTTTCTCCATATCCTTCCTCCACTTTCTCCACATCCTTGCAAAAGAAACACCTATTGTTTATTATGCTGTTGATTTTTGCCATTCTGACTGGTGTGAGGTGGTATCTCATTGCAGTTTTGATTTGCATTTCCCTAATGATCTCTGATGTTGAGCATCTTTTCATGTGTCTTTTGGCCATCTATATGTCTTTTTTGGAAAAATGTCTGTTCATGTCGTCTGCTCATTTTTTAATTGGATTCTTCATTTTTGGGGTGCTGAGTTGTATAATTTATATATTTTGGATACTAATCTTTTATCAGATATGTCATTAGCAAATATCTTCTCCCATTCCATAGGTTGCCTTTTAGTTTTGTTGATTGTTTCTTTCACTGTGCAGAAGTTTTTATTTTGATGAAGTCCCTTTAGTTTATATTTGCTTTTGTTTCCCTTGCCTCAGGAAACATATCTAGAAAGATGTTGCTATGGCCAATGTCAGAGAAGTTACTGCCTGTGTTCTTCTCTAGGATTTTAATGGTTTCCTGTCTCACATTTAGGTCCTTAGTCCATTTTGAATTTATTTTTGTGTGTGGCATAAGAAAGTAGTCCAGTTTCATTTTTTTGCATGTTGCTGTCTTGTTTTCCCAAAACCATTTGTTGAAGAGGCTTTTTCCCATTGGATGTTCTTTCCTGCTTGGTTGAAGATCAACTGACCATGTAGTTGGAGTTAATTTCCTGGTTTTCTATTCTGTTCATTGATCTATGTGTCTATTTTTGTGCAAGTACCATACCCTCTTGATGACTACAGCTTTGTGATATAACTTGAAGTCCAGAATTTTGATACCTCCAGTTTTGTTTTTCTTTTTCAGGATTGCTTTGGCTATTCGGGGTCTTTTGTAGTTCCATACAAATTTCAGGATTGTTTGTTCTAGCTATGTGAAAAATGCTGTTGGTATTTTGAAAGGATTACATTTAATGTGTAGGTTGCTTTAGGTAATATAGACATTTTAATAATACTTGTTCTTTTTTTATGGTTTTTATTTTTTTTATTTTATTTTACTATGTTATGTTAGCCACCATACATCGTTAGTTTTTGATGTAGTGATCCATGATTCATTGTTTTCGTATAACACCCACTGCTCCATGCAGTATATGCCCTCCTTAATACCCATCACTGGGCTAACCCATTCACCCAAGCCCCTCCCTTCTAAAACCCTCAGTTTGTTTCTCAGAGTCCATAGTCTCTCATGGTTCATCTCTCCCTCCGATTTTCCCCCCTTCATTTTTCCCTTCCTTCTCCTAATGTCCTCCATGCTATTCCTTATGTGTCACAAATAAGTGAAACCATATGATAATTGACTTTTTCTGCTTGACTTCTTTCACTTAGCATAATCTCCAGTCCCATCCATGTTGATGCAAAAGTTGGGTATTTATCCTTTCTGATGGCTGAGTAATATTCCATTGAATATATGGACCACATCTTCTTTATCCACTCATCTGTTGAAGGGCATCTCAGCTCTTTCCACAGTTTGGCTATTGCAGACATTGCTGCTATGAACATTGGGGTGCATATGGCCCTTCTTTTCACTACATCTGTGTCTTTGGGGTAAATACCTAGTAGTGCAATTGCTGGGTCATATGGTAACTCTATTTTTAATTTTTTGAGGCACCTCCCTACTGTTTTCCAAAGTGGCTGTGCCAACTTGCATTCCCACCAACAGTGTAAGAGGGTTCCCCTTTCTCCAGAACCTCTCCAACATTTGTTGTTTCTTGCCTTGTCAATTTTTGTCATTCTAACCATAAGCAAGGAATGTTTTTCCATTCCTTTGTGACATCTTCAATTTCTTTCATCAGTGTTTTATAGTTTTAAGAGCATAGGTCTTTCACCTCTTTGGTTAGGTTTATTCCTAGGTATCTTATGGTTTTTGGTGCAATTGTAAATGGGACTAATTCTTTATTCTCTTTTTCTGCTTCTTCATTATTGGTGTATAGAAATGCAACAGATTTCTGTATGTTGATTTTGTATTTTGAATTCGTTTATCTGTTCTAGCAATTTTTTGATGGAATCTTTAGGATTCTCTACATATAGTATCATGTCATCTGGAAATAGTGAAAGTTTTTCTTCTTCCTTGATGACTTCCTTGATGCCTTTTATTTCTTTTTGTTTTCTGATTGCTGAGGCTAGGACTTCCAGTACTATGTTAAATAACAGTGATGAGAGAGGACATTCTTGTCTTGTTCCTGACTATAGAGGAAAATCTCTCAGTTTTTCCCCATTAAGGATGATATTAACAGTGGGTCTTTCATAGAAGACCTTTATTATGTTGAGGTATGTTCCCTCTAAACCTACTTTGTTGAGGGTTTTTATCATGAATGGATATTGTACTTTGTCAAATGATTTTTCTGTATCTATTGAGAGGATCATATGGTTCTTAGCCTTTCTTTTATTAATGTGGTATTTCACATTAATTGATTTGTGAATATTAAAGCACCCCCACAGCCCAGGAAAAAATCCTACTTGATAATGGTGAATTATTTTTTTTTAATGTATTGTTTTTGCATCCATTCTCATCAGGGGTATGGGCATGTATTTCTCTTTTTTAATGGAGTCTGTGTCTGGTTTAGGAATCAGGGTATTATGCTGACCTCATAACATGAAGTGGGAAGTTTTCCTTTCTCTTCTTTTTTTTTGGAATTGTTTGAGAATGATAGACATTAACTCTTCTTTAAATGTTTGGTAAAATTCCTCTGTGAAGCTCTCTGGCCCTAGACTTTTATTTGTTGGGAGGTTTTTGATTACTAACTCAATTTATTTGCTGGTTATTGGTCTGTTCAAGTTTTCTATCTCTTCCTGTTTCAGTTTTGGTAGTTTGTTTCTCAGAATTTATCCATTTCCTCCAGGTTGTCCAATTTGTTGGCATATAGTTTTTTCATAATATTTTCTTATAATTGGGGGTACCTGGGTGGCTCAGTCAGTTAAGTGTCTGACTCTTGGTTTTAGCTCAGGTCATGATGTCAGGGTAGTGAGATTGAGCACCCTGTCAGGTTCTGTGCTCAAGGTGGAGTATGCTTGAGATCCTCTCCCTCTCCCTTAACCCCTCCCCCAACTCATACACTCTCTCTCTCCAAAATAAATAACTAAATAATCTTTAAAAAAATATTCTCTTATAATTGTATTTCTGTGGTGTTGGTTATTATTTCTCTTCTCTCATTTGTGATTTTACATATTTGGGGCCTTTCTTTTTTCTTTCTTTTATTTTTTTAAAGATTTTATTTACTTATTGAAGAGAGAGAGAGAACACAGGGTGAGGAGGGACAGAGGAGATGGAAAGAGTCCCAAGCAGACTCCACGCTGAGTGCAGAGCCCAATGCAGGGCTTGATCTCATGCTCCTGAGATCATGACCTGAGCTGAAACCAAGAGTAGGACGCTTAACCACCTGAGCCACCCAGGCACTCCTCTTTTCTTTTTGATAAGCCTGGTAAGAGGTTTATCAATTTTATTAATTTTTTCCAAAGACCAGCTCCAGGTTTCATTGAACTGTTCTATTGTTTTCTTTAGTTTCTTTATCATTTATTCTGCTCTAATTATTATTTTCTTCCTTCTGCTGGCTTTAGGCTAGCTCCTTTAGGTATAAGGCTAGGTTGTTTGAGATTTTTCTTGCTTCTTGAGGTGGGCCTGTATTACTATCCCTCTTAGGACCATTTTGCAGCATTTCAAAGGTTTTGGCCTATGGTGTTTTCATTTTCATTTGTTTCCATGTATTTTTTTTTTTATTTCATTGTTTAGTAGTATGTTGTTTAACCTCCATGTATTTGTGGTCTTCCCAAATTTTTTCTTGTGGTTGACTTCTAGTTTCATAGCATTGTGGTTACAAAAGGTGCATGCTTTGACTCCAATCTTTTTGCATTTGTTGAGACCTGTTTCATGACCTAATATGTGATGTATTGTGGAGAATGTTCTATGTTCACTTGAAAAGAATGTATATTCTTCTGTTTTAGGATCTAGTGTTCTGAATATATCTGTTAAGTCCATTTTTCCAACGTGTCATTTAAAGCCATTGTTTCTTTATTTTCTGCCTAGATGATCTGTCCATTGATGTAAGTGGGGTGTTAAAGTCCCCTACTATTGTTGTATTATATTCAATGAGTTCCTTTATGTTTGTTCTTAGTTGTTTTATATATTTGGGTGCTCCCATGTTGGGGCATAAATATTTACAATTGTTATATCTTTATGTTGGATTGTCACTTTTATGATTATATAGTGCCCTCCTTTGTCTCTTGTTACATTCTTTGTTTTAAAGTCTAGTTTTTCTGATATAAGTATTGTTACTCCAGCTTTCTTCTGACATCAATTTGCATGATAAATGTTTCTCAATCCCCTTACTTTCAATCTTTAGGTGTCTTGAGTTCTAAAATGAATCTCTTGTAGATAGCATATAGATGGGTCTTGTTTTTTTATCCATTCTGACACCCTATATCTTCTGATTGGAGAGTGTAGTCTTTTAACATTCAAAGTAACTATTGATAGATATGTATTTATTGCCATTTCATTCTTGTTTTGTCATTATTTCTGGAGATTTTCTTGTCTTTGTCACTTTGGTCTCTCCTTTCCACTGAAAAAGTTACCTGTAATATTTCTTGCAGGGTTGGTTTAGAGAAAGTAGTTGAAGCATACCACTACAAGAAATTATCAAATTACTGGGGAAGAAAGCAAGAGAGCAAAAAAGAAACAAAGGATATATCTTTTCTGTATCTTTTCATTTTTCTTTGTGTGTTCTTTTCAGTTTCTTTCATCAATGTCTTATGGTTTTCAGAGTATAGGTCTTTCACTTCCTTGGTTAAGTGTATTTCTGGGTATTTTATTCTATTGATACCATTGTAATGGAATTATTTTCTTAATTTCTCTTTCTGATAGTAAGTAGAGGAAGATTGTGTGTGTGTGTGTGTGTGTGTTTATCCTCCTATTGAGATCTTTCATAAAATAAAACTTTTAAATTTGGATGAAATATAATTTATTGTTATTTTTGTATGTGTTGAGTTTATGATGTTATGATTAGGAGCTCTTCACCAACCTCTTTATCCCAAAGGTTTCTTCTTTCTATTTCCCTTAAGTTTTGATATTTTCCCCTCAAAATCTCTTCAAACTAACAAGTTCAGAAAGGTTGCAGTAATAAGAGATCAACACACAAAGTTAATTGCATTTCTACTACCACAAATGTGTGAAAATAGATATTGATTTATTTATAATTTCTAGGAAAACTAATATACTCTTTGGCTTCTATATGCAGAAAATTTTAAAATACTAATTAAATAAACCAAAGAAAACCAAATAAATGGAAAGACATGTTCATGAGTTGGAACATTTAACATAGTAAAGAGGTAAATTCTCTGCAGGTTTGATATAATTCTTATTAAAATTGCAGCAACTGCTTTGTAGACATAGACAAGCTAAGTATAAAATGTACATAAAAATGCCAAGGATCTAGAATAGTTAAAACAATCTTGAGAAAGATGAGTAAAGTGAACACTGTACTTGATGTTGTCTTACTATATAACCATAGTTATCAAAGCAGCATAGTACCGGCTGGGGGATAGATACTAGAACAGTTGAATGGAGTAGAGAACCTAGAAATAAATCTACATGAATATGCCCAGTTGGTTTTTAACAAAGTTTCTAAAGCAATTGAATGGAAAAATTATAGCCTTTAAATAAATGGTGCCACAGCAATTAAGCATCCATATGCAAAAGAATCCTGGACTTGTATCTCATACCTTATACAAAATTAGATAAAATTTGACCCAAGAGATAAGTGTAAAATGTAAAACTACAAAACTTTTGAAGAAAAACTTAAGAGAAAATACTTGTGATATAGGACTAGTCAAAAAGTTCTTAGCTTTAACACCAAAACCACAGCACATAAGAGGAAAAATAGATTTGACTTTATTAAATTTTAAAATATACACTTTGTAAGAAACCCTGTTGAGAGGATTAAAAAAACTAAAATTCAGACTGGAAGAAAATAGTTTCAGATTGAATATCTAATGTAGGACATTTATCTAGAGTATAAAAGAACCTCAAACAAGTCACCAAAGTAACCAAAAGTGAAATAAAAAAAATATTTTAAGACAAATGAAATGTTTCAAAACTTATGGATGCCGCAAAAACAGTTGTAAGAGGGAAGTTCATAGCAATAAATGCCTACCTCAAGAAACAAGAAAAATATCAAGTAAACAACCTAACTTAGCACATAAAGAAAATAAAGGACAAATTAAGCCCAAAGTTAGTAGAAGGAAGTAAATAATAAAGATCAGAGTAGAAAAAAAAGATGTAGAGACTAAAAAGGCAATAGAAAAGGTCAATGAATGCAAGAGCTGGTTCTTTGAAAAGATTTTATAATCAGACAAACCTTTAGCAAGACTTACCAAGAAAAACAGAGATGACTCAAATAAATAAAATCATAAATGAAAGAGGAGAAGTTAAAACTGGTATCACAGAAATACGAAGGATCATAAGAGACTACCATTAACAATTATATGCCAACAAATTGAACAACCTAGAAGAAATGGATAAGTTCCTAGAAGCTACAACCTTCCAAGACTGAATCATGAAGAAATAGAAAATCTGAATGCACCAAATACTATTAAGGAGATTGAATCAATAATATCCTCCCAACAAAGGCCTGGGACCAGATGGCTTTTCTGTTGAATTCTACTAATCATTCAAAGAACAATTAAAACCTATATTTCTCAGAATCTTCCAAAAAATAGGAGGAAACATTTCCAAATGTATTTTATGAGGCCCACATTACCCTGATAACAAAATCAGATGAGAACACCACAAGAAAATAAAATTATATATATACAATATACCGTATATATACAATATACGGTCAACTAATCTTTGGAAAAAGCCAAGAATACCCATTGTTGTAAAGGTGGTGTCAACAAATAGTGTTTGGAAAACTGAATATCCACAAATACTTAATTGCAAGACCTAAAATTGTAGCCTTCTAGCATAAGGAAAAACTTCATAACAACAGTCATGGCTATGACTATATTTATATTAATTTATATATATAAAATTACAATATATATAATTAGCAATAAATTATATATTTATAATTATAATATAAATATAAATTTAATTTATATTTATATTAATTTTTATATCAATATATATTGATATAGATCAATATCAATATCCCTGATATAGATGCAAAAATCCTCAACAAAACATTATCAAACAAAATTCAACAGTACATTAAAAGGATCATACACTATGATCAAGTGGAATTTATTCCAGGGATGTAAGGATGTTCAACATCCACAAATCAATCAATGTCATACACATTAACAAAATGAATAATAAAAATCATATAACCATCTCAATAGATGCAGAAAAAGCACTTGACAAAATTCAAAATTCAACATCCATTTTTTTATAAAAACTCAACAAAGGGGGTATAGAGAAAACATACCTCAACATAATAAAGGCCATATATGACTAGCCCATACCTAATATCATACCTATAAGTGAAAAGCTGAAAGCTTTTCCTCTGAGATCAGAAATAAGATAAGGATGCCCATTCTTGCCAGTTATATTCAACCTTGTACTGCAATTCCTAGCAAGAGAAATTAGGCAAGAAAAATAAATAGAAAGCATAAAAGTCAAAAAGGAAGAAGTAAAATTGTTTTTGTTTTCAGATAATATGACCCTATATATAGAAAACCCCAGAGACTCAAAAACAAAAAACAAAAATCTGGCAGAATAATAACCAAATGCAGCAAAGTTGTAGGATACAAAATCAACATACAAAAATCAGTTGTGTTTTTACATACAATCAACAATCAAAAAGGAAATTCAGAAAAAAATCTCTTTTACAATAGCATCAAAAGGAATGAAATACTTAGAAATAAGTTTAAACAATAAGGTGACAGACTTGTACACTTAAACTAGAAAATATTGCTGAAAGAAGTTAAGGCAAAAATAAATGGAAAGACATTTCATGCTCATGGATTTTAAGATTTAATATTGGTAAAATATCTATATTACCCAAAGTGATCTACAGATTCGACACAATTCCTATCAAAATTCTAATGCTATTTTGTTACAAAAATAGAAAAAACAATCCTAAAATTCATATGGAACAAATGAGCTTTAGGAGCCAAAACAATCTTGAGAAATAGAAACAAAGTAGGAGGCCTCATGCTTCCTGATTTGAAAACATAAAAAATCTACAGTAATTGAACAGTATGGTACTGGCATAACGAGGGACACATAAACCAACAATACAGAAGAAAGAGCCCAGAAGTCATCTCACACATATACGGTCAACTAATCTTTGGAAAAAGCCAAGAATACCCATTGTTGTAAAGGTAGTGTCAACAAATAGTGTTTGGAAAACTGAATATCCACAAATACTTAATTGCAAGACCTAAAATTGTAGCCTTCTAGCATAAGGAAAATTTTCATAACAACAGTCATGGCTATGACACCAAAAGCAAGTCAACAAGAGCAAAAATAAACAAGTGAGACTATATTAAATTAATAAACTTCTGCACAGAGAAAAAGAAAGAAATTGAAGGAAGGAAGGGAGGGAGGGAGGGAGGGAGGGAGGGAGGGAGGGAGGGAGGAAGAAGAAAGAAAGAAAGAAAGAGAAAGAAAGAAAGAAAGAAAGAAAGAAAGAAAGAAAGAAAGAAAGAAAGAAAGAAAGAAAAAGAAAGAAAGAAAGAAGGAAAGAAGGAAGGAAGGGAGGGAGGGAGGGAGGGAGGAAGAAAGAAAGAAAGAAAGAAAGAAAGAAAGAAAGAAAGAAAGAAAGAAAGAAAGAAAGAAAGAAAGAAAGAAAGGGAGAAAGAAAGAAAGAAAGAAAGAAAGAAAGAAAGAAAGAAAGAAAGAAAAGGTGACCTACAAAGTAAGAGAAAATATTTGTGAATTCTGTATCTGATAAAGAATTAATATCTAAAATTTATAAGAATCTCCTATAACTCAGTAGCAAAATAGTGACGTTCAACATCAGTAATCATCAGAGAAATGTAAATCAAAACCACAATGTTACTTCACATGTGTTTGGATGGCCATTACAAAAAAAAAAAAAAAAAAAACAAAAGGGCCTGGAAAATAACAAGTGGTGGTGAGGATGTGGAGAAATTGGAACCCCATTACACTGTTGGTGGGAATGTAAAGTGGTGCAGCTGCTATGGAAAACTGTGGAATTTCCTCAGATTAAAAATTGAACTATATGCCCCAGCCATCCCCTTTCCAAGTATTTATTCAAAATAATTGAAATCAGGATCTCAAATAGATATTTGCATTCCATTTTAATTGCAGCAACATTCATAAGAGTAAAGTAATGGTACAACCTACATATCTGTCAACAGATTAATGGATTAAAAAATGTGGTGTATACATATAATGTAGTATTATTTAGCCATAAAATAAAAAGAAATCCTGTCACATGCTACAATATGGATCAACCTTGAGCACATTATGCTAATTGAAATAAGCAAGTCACAGAAGGACATATACTACATGGTTCTAGTTATATACCAGGTTTCTACAGTAGTCAAACTCGGAAGCATAAAGTAGAATGATGGTGATGGTTGCCGGGGCCTGGGGGCAGGGCTAAATGAGTTGCTGCTCAGTGGATATAGAATTTCAGTCATGCAAAATAAAAATGCTCTGGAGATCTATATATAACATTGTGCTTCTGGTTAACAATACTGTCTACTAAGAATTTGTTGAGAGGCCAGATTTTAAGTTATGTGTTTTTTACCACAATAATATATATATGTGTGTGTGTGTTTAAGTCCTAACCCTTGATACCTACTGTTTATTCTAAATCTCCCTCCTATTCAGCTATCACCTGGAAGGTCTCCATAGTTTCCTGATGGTATAACCAAAACTTTATCCTGAAGTGTCAGAACCCTTAAAAATCAAACTTTTCTTATTCCAGCATTGTTGGACATGTCCATTCACAGTTACAATGGGACACACTCAGGTGTATATCACATAGGTTCCACCCATATTCCCCACCCCCGCTTCCCTTGGGTAAAAACACTCCCAATTCTTCTTGCTAATCAGAGTCCATTATCCCTGCCAGTATAGTGACTCTTTTTTTTTTTTTTTTTTTTTTTTTGGTCACTGGACACAAAAAGTTCAAATTGCCCTGATAGCAGCTGTCCTTGTATTTTAGTTAGAAAGTTAGAAATTTGTCATTTCTTCTGGAAAGAGCCTGCTTCCTTTGGGAACCATGACTCCTACCCAAAGATCCCAGAATGTGGGGCAGAAGCCAGAAAGTTCCCCAGTTGGGCATTGGGAGAAAAGGTAGGTGGGGCCACTCCTACTTCCACTCCTATATTCCCATTCTAATCCTTCCTATTAGTGACATATTAGGAATTCTGGATTAATAAATATATTGCATCCTAACGATGTTGTATTAGTCAAGGTTCTCCACAGAAACCAAACAAATAAGATCTATATACATGTATAAAGATATATAGGAGTTTTTTTTTTTAAGATTTTATTTATTTACTTATTTGACAGAAAGAGAGAGCACACTCAGGAGGAGCTGCAGGCAGAGGGAGAGGGAGAAGCAGACTCTCCACTGAGTAGGAAGCCTGATGTGGGGCTCAATCCCAGGACCCTGGGATCATGACCTGAGCCAAAGGCAGACACTTAACTGACTGAGTCACCCAGGTGTCTTAAGATACATATGAGATTTATTTTAGAATTGTCTCATGTGGTTATGGGGGCCAAGAAGTCCCATGATCAGCCAACTGCAAGTTGGAGAACCAGGGAAGCTGGTGTTATAATCAGTGTCTGATGAGTCTGAAGACCTGAGAATCAGGTGCTGATGATGCAAGCCCTTTATCTGAGTCCTTAAGAACAAGGATTACTGATGTCCAAAGGCAGGAAAAGAGGGTATGTTCAGCTCAAGCAGAGAGTAAATTCACCCTTCCTCTACCTTTTTGTTCTATTCAGATACCGAGGAAAAATGTTTTACCACTTACAGACATCTTATAGGTCAGTCAAACTGACACACAAAATTAATCATCACAGAAATTATCACATTATTTTAGAATACCTCATTCAATCTGGTGCTTCAATTTCACATTTAGAAAGCTGTTCAAAGATATCAGTGGCATTCCTATACACCAAGAACAAGACAGAAGAAAGAGAAATTAAGGAGTCAATCCCATTTACAATTGCACCCAAAACCATAAGATACCTAGGAATAAATCTAACCAAAGAGGCAAAGGATCTGTACTCAGAAAACTATAAAATACCCATGAAAGAAATTGAGGAAGACACAAAGAAATGGAAAAACGTTCCATGCTCATGGATTGGAAGAACAAATATTGTGAAGATGTCAATGCTACCTAGAGCAATCTGCACATTCAATGCAATCCCCATCAAAATACCATCCACTTTTTTCAAAGCAATGGAACAAATAATCCTAAAATTTGTATGGAACCAGAAAAGACCCTGAATAGCCAGAAGCATATTGAAAAAGAAAAGCAAAGCTGGTGGAATCACAATTCTGGACTTCCAGCTCTATTACAAAGCTGTCATCATCAAGAGAGTATGGTACTGGCACAAAAACAGACACATAAATCAATGGAACAGAAGATAGAGCCCAGAAATGGACCCTCAACTCTATGGTCAACTAATCTTTGACAAAGCAGGAAGGAATGTCCAATGGAAAAAAGACAGTCTCTTCAACAAATGGTGTTAGGAAAATTGGACAGCCACATGCAGAACAATGAAACTGGACCATTTCCTTACACCACACACAAAAATAGACTCCAATGTGAGACAGGAGTCCATCAAAACCCTAAAGGAGAACACAGGCAGCAACTTCTTCAACCTCAGCCACAGCAATTTCTTCCTAGAAACATTGCCAAAGGCAAGGGAAGCAAGGGCAAAAATGAACTATTGGGACTTCATCAAAATAAAAAGCTTTTACACAGCAAAGGAAACAATCAACAAAACCATAAGACAACCGAAAGAATGGGAGAAGATATTTGCAAATGACATATCAGATAAAGGGCTAGTATCCAAAATCTATAAATAACTTATGAAACTCAACACTCAAAGAACAAATGATCCATTCAAGAAATGGGCAGAAGACATGAACAGACATCTTCCCAAAGAAGACATCCAAATGGCCAACAGACACATGAAAAAGTGCTCAACATTGCTCGGCATCAGGGAAAACCAAATCAAAACCTCAATGAGATACCACCTCACACCAGTCAGAATGGCTAAAATTAACAAGTCAGGAAATGACAGATGCTGGCGGGGATGCAGAGAAAGGGAACCCTCCTACACTGTTTGTGGGAATGCAAGCTGGTGCAGCCACTCTGGAAAACAGTATGAAGGTTCCCCAAAAAGTCAAAAATAGAGCTACCATATGATCCAGCAATTGCACTACTGGGTATTTACCCCAATGATACAAATGTAAGGATCCGAAGGGGTATGTGCACCCCGATGTTTATAGCAGCAATGTTCACAATAGCCAAACTGTGGAAAGAGCCAAAATGTCCATTGACAGATGAATGGATAAAGAAGATGTGGTCCATATATACAATGGAATATTATGCAGCCATCAAAAGGAATGAAATCTTGCCATTTGCAATGACGTGGATGGAACTGGAGGGTATTATGCTGAGCGAAATAAGTCAATCAGAGAAAGACATGTATCATATGATCTCACTGATATGAGGAATTCTTAATCTCAGGAAACAAACTGAAGGTTGCTGGAGTGGTGGGGGCTGGAAGGATGGGGTGGCTGGGTGATGGACATTGGGGAGGGTATGTGCTATGGTGAACGCTGTGGATTGTGTAAGACTGTTGAATCACAGATCTGTACCTCTGAAACAAATAATACATTATATGTTAAAAAAAAAAAAGAAGAAGAAGAAGATAGCAGAAAGGGAAGAATGAAGGGGGGGAAATCGGAGGGGGAGATGAACCATGAAAGACTATGGATTCTGAAAAACAAACTGAGGGTTCTAGAGGGGAGGGGGGTGGGGGGATGGGTTAGCCTGGTGATGGGTATTAAAGAGGACATGTATTGCATGGAGCACTGGGTGTTATACACAAACAATGAATCATGGAACACTACATCAAAAACTAATGATATAATTATGGTGATTAATAAAACAAATGGGAAAATATTATCATTGTACTATCATCTTAAAGTCTGTGCTCTTGAGTGTGATTTCTATGTGGAATTTTGGTCAATAAACCTCAGAAAAATATGCTAGGACTTGAGAAAAAAAAGAGAAAGCTGTTCAAGAGGTCTATGAGGCTAAGTGGTACAGTATGAGAAACAATCAGTGGATCTCATGGTCGTGGGCTTGTTCCCACAATTGCTTCACTATGAAGTGGTTACCTTGGTCAGATGCTATACAATGTGGGAGTCTATGCCTATGGACTCCATTATATTACTGGTTATATCAGTAATCCCGTATACAGTAGTGCCAGCCAAGGTTCTGCAGGTAGGAAAGGTGAACAAATAATTGAACAAAATTAATAGAACAACCCTCTGGCCTTTCCAGGATGGAAGAAGTTCTGACATGATCAACTTGTCGCCAAGTTGCTTTCCTCAAAAAAAAAAAAAAAAAAAGTGCTGAATTGGAGCTTAATATTGGTCTCTGTAATACAAGTTTGACATTTAGAGGCAGCAGTAACTGTGTTTGCTTCATTAAGTAGAAATATAGGTATTAGGCCAATACATAGCTACCAAGGCCATGCCGTTTATATGCCCATCATGACACTCCTGGTGTTTAGTGCCTTTCTGGTTATGAATGTTTTCTGGTGGGTATTAATATGTGATACAAAAATATTAACACTTTGTACCTACTCCCATATGTGGGAATACCCACATGCCTCTACACCAGACCCCCTTGTCTCCAATGTTTTAGTACTTTTCAGGCCCCTTACCAGAAGGCCAGAAGGCCAGGTTATTTATTGCCTCTCAGATTTGAATTCACTATTCAATACCTGCTCTGCAATAATGGATTGAATTCTAAATATTTTATCCATTACAAGTGAGGGTGATGCTAAACCTTGCCATTAGAGGACACCAAGAGGCACATTGAGGAAAGAAGAGATTCCTCTGGAGTGTATTGTGTTTTACTTTTGCCTATTCCTGCTGCACAGGGAATGTGAACATGGATGTCAACTATTACTAATATGAATGGAAAACAATATATTCCCCAAATCAGTGGCCACATACCATGTGCTTGAGATTTTATTAATTGCTTCCAGAAGTGATACTACATCTGACACATTGATTGGAATTAGGTATACAGTTGACCCTTGGACAACATAAGTTTGAACTTCTCAGGTCCACTGATATGCAGATTTTTTTCAATAAATATATGTACAGTAGGGTAAATGTATCTTCTCTTCCTTATGATTTTCTTAACCACACTTTTTTCTCTAGCTTACTTTATTGAAAGAATACAGTATATAACACATATAACATACAAAATACTTATTAGTCAAGTGTTCATGTTATAAGTAAGGCTTCTGGTCAACAGTAGGCTATTAGTAGGTAAATTACGGGGGAGACAAAAAAGTTACACATAGATTTTTAACCATGAAGAGGGGGTTCAGCACCCCTAACCCCGTGCTCTTCAAGGGTGAACTGTATTGTTAGATACGGCAGCATTAGTCTGATCATTTATCAGGTTCCATCTGGTTTCCGCCAGGACCAGACTGACAAATTAAACAAAAATATGATGGATACCACCACCCCTGCATTTTAACAGTGATACTAATTTCCACTACCTCCTGTCCCCAAGATATGTTTGGTTTTTGTTTTTGAGTATAGTTGACACAGAATATTATATTAGTTTCAGGTGTACAACATGGTGATTCAACAACTCTATGTGTCATGCTATGCTCACCACATGTGTAGCTAACATCTGTCACCATACAAGATATGTTGTTTTTGATTTACTATCTTGGCCAGTGGGGGATGGTGTGAGTCAGGGGTTTACTTTTGGTCTTTTCTACTAGGAGAGCTTTTACTCCACAGGTCAAGAATTCAATGTGGGATTACTCAAACTGTATATCAATTCCAGGTATGCAATAGAGAACTGGGGAAATGACCGATGGACTTATCTATAGACCCAGGAGGCAACTGTGAGCCAGACTTTAGCCAAGAACCAATTTATTACCTGGTTCTCCTAGGCTCAAATCCAACAGGTGCTGATGATACTTTGAGTATCAAAATCAACCCAGAATTTGTGTCAATTGTCCTCAAAATATATTGTCAGTCCCCTTCTGCCCGTGTACGGACACTTGAATAATTGGTGTTAGCTTCCTTTAGGGAAAGACGGGAGGAATCATGACAGTTTATACTTTCCATGGAGTTGAGGATCTTCCCAACAAGGAATCAAGCCATATTCTCAGTCCATGTTTCATATCTAAAAACTGGTTCAGGTCTGGGAACTGACACTCAGGGATTGTGATTTTTTACTGGAGAGACAATCCTTGGTCTCCTGTTGTTCTTGCTTTCTCTTCATTATTGATGTAAGCAACTCCCTAGTTGGCTGCCAGTCTATTTTGCATCTAAAAAGCCTCAGCCCTCTATTTACTGTCTGCAAAACTACCTGTGAGTCAAGTCCCTTTGGCTGTTCCTCCACCCATACTGTTCACAACGGTAATTATGACCTCTTGGATTCTGACAGCTAAGCATTACCCGCCGGCCAGCACATCACCATCTGTGTTATGATAGGATTTAATCCTAAGTATTGGCCTAGGAGTCAGAAGAAGAAATGGGAAACTCCTACGGGATAGCGGTGGAGGCACCTATTGCCTTGCAGGGAAGAAATTTCTGCAGCATCTTCAAGCACAGTGGCTTCCAATCACTGAGCAGAGGAGGTGGGTGTAAGAGAATCAACATCTTCAGTGACATACATCCAGATGTCCTCTTTCCTGTTTCCAGGATCTCAGGTTTTCCCCACAGCACCCTGACCTTAGCCTAACAGAGCTCCTTTGGCTGAGTGTTCAGATGTCTCTGGGACTTGCAAGTGTAACACATAGATTTTCTGCCTGCCATTCACCTGTGTCTGACATGCAACAATGTCTGATAAAGGCCTCTTTATAAGTACCACTGGCACTCTATGGCTCGTAGGTATAGGGAGTAACTGCTTGGCAACAGCCTCCGATCTCTTATCACCCTTCTAGAGGGCATCAACAAAACTTAGCAGTAATCAGCGAACTCCACTGACTTTAAATGCCTGCTTTATTGCATCTCTACTACCACATTCTCCTCTAGTGGGCTGTTTTCCCTTGTCCCCATGAAATTTTTAGAATTGTACTGCCACTGTGCTTGCTTCGGCAGCACATATACTAGAATTGTACTGCCACCTTGTGGTAGGGACTATCTGCGCCCTTTTTTCCAACGAGGATCCTGTCCTTGCTTCCAGACCAAATCCACATCTTGCTACCAATTTACTTATAACACTTTCAGTATTACTTGTTTTATTCTGGATCTTCTGAGAAGTAGATGCGAGGACAGGACTAAATGCACATTGATTTTATTAGGAGGAAAGCCACTGTGAAAAATGGGGAGAAAGATGAAAAAGCTGAGAAAGCTGGCCGACATGGAGTAAGTCCAACCCCAAGGGAAGGCGAGAGGGAGATAAAATTGAGCAGTAGCAGCCTGAGATTCGCACACTTTAAGGAGGATCTATTCAATGTAGGGAAGTTTCAGCGGGACTGTTGGGGAGTTCTTAAGCCAGAGGCAGCTGTCAGAGGACTCCTGAGTCATCCAGGATGGCCTTTCTTCATATCTCTATCAAGATTCTACTATTGGTTGGAATCATGGGCAGGGTGGCCTTGACAAAAATGTGCAGCAGCTCAGATCCTTTACCATTCATGCTCCTTGTAGTAGGAGGACTGCAAGGAACATTCTTGTGGCTATCACTCATGACACTCAGTTTATGCACATATGTGCACCCAGGGTTCCCAACTTTTAGAAATGGCTATAGGCCTTGTCAATGCAGCAATGGCACCTTTCCAACGTCCATGTACCTCAGAAATTTGTTTAGCATCCAACTCACAAACTAGCAAACTGATACTACAGGGACTTGTGAGTGAAGGGATCAGAGGGAAGACTTAGCCAAATCAATGACCACAGCCTTGTCAGAGGGTGCTTTGGAAGGTCTTCCATCCTGGGACCTATGGCAGGCTTATATCAAGTCACAGATGTCACAACCTTAGTTTTTTCCATTTCATATGTGGTAGGGACAGTAATGCTCACCAAATATTCCACAAGTTCTCCTGATGTTTTTCAGCCTCCTTTTAAGTTAGGGTTATGTGACTCGATTGAGGCAATGCACCATGAGAATTAATTATTTGTATCACTGCCAGTTAGATGTATAGTGGACAGGTATGTGTTTTCCACACTTTCTTCAGTTTTGTTGGCAATCATGGAGTCATGTGTTAAGAATATAGAGCTGCAAGACTGAAGAAGCCTGGAGGGCTAGTCATCAAACAGAGGACAGACTTGGCTGTCCAGAAAAAGTACTGTACCAAAACCTGCCTGCAATAGACTTTAAGCCATGAGGAAATGGTGTTGCATTTTGATTTCTGAGAACTTACATCTATTACTAAATGAAGAGTTCATACGACAGTGTATCAGCATAACAGCACATATTTTGACTGATACAGAATTACTAAGCCCTGCATTTCCTAAATAGGAATAAATATCCTCAAAGTATTACATGACTGCATGATTTCCAAATTTTCAGTGGCCTTTCACATAATTTGTATGGAATTATGAGTAATAGAGATGTTTTCCCCAGGAAACACAACATTTTATTTCAGCAGCACCCACCTAGCTACAGCATCCATCTCCTTTTCAAATCCAAAAACAAAATAATTTTCCTGCAAGACATTTCTACTCCATCTTTGCTGGATCATATGGTAGTTTGAGTTCTAATTTTTTGAGGAATTATCATAATTTTTTTCTATAACAGCTTCACCATTTTGTATTCCCATCAACAGTGTGCAACAGTTCCAATTTCTCCACACCTTCACCAAAACTTGTCTATTTTTTTTTTATGAGAGCAAAATTTCTTGCCAGCTGGTATGAACTGGCTCTAGCACACCACTGCCAAGGTTGCTGGTAAAGAGGAAGATCCAGGTTCTGTAGGTCCCAAACTATATAAAACTTGATGAACTCTGAGAAAAAGAATACAAAATTTAAGGATCTAACTTTGAAAAGAGGCCTATTCAAGTAAGTGGCCCTGATGCTTTTCCTTCCTTAGCTCCATGATAAATCTACTCTTGGTAAACAAGTGTCTCAAGAGGCTAAAGTAGATATACAGCTTTCAAAGAGGAGAAGCAGTTAACAAGAGGAGACTGAGTCAGTACCACTGGGGCAAGTCACAGGCTAGCTGAAAGCTAGGAGTTCTGAAGAGGAGGGAGGTTGGACCGAAGGAGGAAGATTCAGGTCAACCTAAGGAGCATAAGGGGAAATGGGACCCTCTATCCTTGGGTCATGAGACTGAAATAGCAGCGCCTCTTGGCATCATGAGATGAGGATCTTAAGCTGCTTTCACCTGATTCAGAGCCTCTTCTGGATTCAAGTTGCAGTGGATAGGGTAGAAGTTGATACTGAAAATACAGAGAAAACATCAGACATAATTTAGGTGATTCAAGGGCAGATTATTTATTATTTCATATTTTAAACCCTCAGCAGTGACAACAGAGATGAGGGTGAAATTATTTTTCCCTTCTTGGTTTAGGTCAGTTTCTGATGACTTATTTGGTAATGTCCTTCTTCCAGGCCAAGGTTGTTAGAGACTGTTGCTGTAAGAGAAAACAAAATAAAACACAACACAAAGTGCCACTGTTGCTTTATTTTTTCTTTTTCTTTCTTTCTTTCTTTCTTTTTTTTTTTTCTTTTTAGCACTAATATAGGTAATTTAAAGGGCATGGTTAACTGAAGGGAAAGGATCAGGAAAATAAAAATTAATTCCAGAAAAAAACAATTATCTGTTACCTCAACTGTTACCTCAACTCTTAGTTTTATAAAAGAAGTGTCTTCCTAAAATTCCCTAACCTGCTCATTTGTCTATATTTGGAAACTATTTCGGTAAATAAAACAAAGTGCCTTGCAATTTCCATTCTAAGTATATGAACTAATTTTAATTTAGAATAAAAAAGAAAAAAATGTGATAATTCTAAGTAAAATATAAAAACACCAATATACATGCACACACCCATGCGTGTACATCTATATATTAAAATATTTTAACAATATGATCTTCAGTGCTAAGATTAATGATTATTTCATTCTCTTGCATACCTATATTTTAAAATGAATGTTTATTTCTTGTTATAATTGTGATAAGATGCAGAATGATTCACACACTCATATACACATACAATTTATTGAATGAATTAAGAAAGGATAATAAAGGCTAGATCTGGGTAATTTCTTTTCTGGGATTTAAACTGAGACTATAATTGGACAATTGCTCTAAAATGTTTATTTACATAATAATGCTTATTATGGGGTGTTTGCTACAATGAAAAATGGGAAGTAGTCTAAATATTCATAATAATGGATTTTTAAAATGAATACTAAAAGTAAATAATTAATTAATTAATTAATTAATTATGATACATCACAAAATGATGACATGGGCCTATATTTTAAAATATGCAAAGTTGTGCATAATACTTTTTAATTAAAAAAAGTATAAGTATTTTTATGTTTTGCTTAGAAAAACATTTAAAAAGATATGCATCTATATTGTTAATGGAAATTTTCTTTGGGTATTGCAATTACAAGAAACTTCTTAATATGTATATCTACCAAAGTATCTGAGATATTTTAAATAATATTTGATACTACATTTAAAATCAGAAAGATGTTTTTTGAAAATAAAAAGCTCTATATTTTATTCATTGTTAGTAGTAAAGTTTATCTGGATACCATTATTTGTTTTTCATATGAATTTCAGAAACTTTTTCTCAATTCTCCCTATCCATGTATATAAAAAAATATTTTTATTGAGTTTATGTTAAATATACAGAAACCTACATACACATAGATTACTCAGTTGGAAGAGAAGAAGTTAAGATTTAAACTGAAAAGTATAGCAAACGGAGGAGGGGAGGAGCAAGATGGCAGAGGAGTAGGAGACCTAAATTTCTTCTGGTCCCAGGAATTCAGCTAGATAGGGATCAAACCACTCTGAACACCTATGAACTCAACAGGAGATCAAAGAAAAGAAGAGCAACAACTCTCTGAACAGAAAAGCGACCACTTTCTGGAAGGTATGATGTGCAGAGAAGTGAATCCGAGGTGATATTCGGGAAGATAGATGGTGGGGAAAGGGGCCTCCGTCGGCTGCCTCTGGCAAGTGAGAGAGCAGTGGAGCACAAAATCGGAAATTTTAGAAGTTGGCTCCGGTGTGGGATGTCACTCCAGTGGCTAAGCGGGGGTGGAACCCTCACTGAGACAGTGTGGTCTCAGGACCCTTGGGGTCACAGAAAGACCAGGAGTGCCTGAGTGCAGCAGAGCTCCCAGGTATCAGAGCGGGAAAGCCAGCTGCAGAGACAGAGCTGACAAGTGGGCTCTCAGCTCAGGGTTGCCATAAACCATAATGCACAGCACAGTCGAGCCACTACTCTTCCAGCAGAGACTCAACAAGCAGCAGATCAGGGGAGATTCCCCTTCCTCCCTGGGAGGAGCCATGTGAGAATCCACCGGAGGGATGTGCTGGGTTTGGAGACTCCACACGGGGTCAGGTGCCAGAGATAGAAACACTCAGTCACAGGAGTGATTGACTGCTTTTCTCTGGGAGCTCACTGAGGAGTGGGGCCCAAGTTCTCAGATCCTCCAGGGTGGAGATTGGGAGGCCGCCATTTTCACTCTCATCCTCCAAAGCTGTATGGAAAGCTTGCAGGGAACAAAAGCTCTCAAGAGCAAAACCGAGCAGATTACTTAGCCTGGACCCAGCAGGGGCAGGGCAATTCCACCTCCAGCAAAGACATCTGACAACCACGGCAACAGGCCCCTCCCCCAAAAGATCAGCAAGAACAGCCAGCCAAGACCAAGTTTACCGATCAATGAGAATGGCAGAACTCCAGCACTAGGTGAATACTGCACTTAGAATTCATGGCTTTTTTCCCATGACTCTTTAGTCTTTCAAAGTTAACTTATTTTTTAACTTTCTTTTTCTTTTTTTTTTTCGAAGTTTTCTATTTTCCTTTTTCAACCAACATTTTATCGATCCCTTTTTTTAAAAATCCTTTTTATTTTTCATTTTTAGAGTCATATTCTATCCCTTCAGAGTACTTAACCTTATTTTTGAAATATATATTTAAGTTGCTCTCTCTTTAAAATTTTGGGATACAGTTTCCTCTCACAGATCAAAATACACCCTAAATCTCTAGTGTATGGCTTTATTCTAGTCTCCTGCCTGATCACATGCTCTCCCTTTTGTTTTTCTTTCTTTTTTTAAATACCCTTCTTTCTTTTTTCAACCAACTTCTTATCTTAACAATTCCTTTTATAAAATCTTTTATAATTTTCATCTTTACAGTCATATTCCATCCCTTCATTGTATTTACCCTTATTTTTGTACATATATAAGTTTTTCTTTCTTTAGAATTTTGGGAGGCACTTTCTTCTAACAGACCAAAATATGCCCAAATTCCAATGTGTGGCACTGATCTATGCACCAGCCTAATCATAATTGATCATATTCTATTTTTTCTTTGTTTGTTTTTATCTTTTTCTTTTTCTTTTTTTTTTTTCTTTTTTCTTTCTTTCCCTTTCTTATGCCCCAGTTTCAGTTCTCTTCTGATTTGTTTAGTGTATATTTTTCTGGGGACATTGCTACCCTGTTAGCATATTGTTCTCTCATTCATCTATTCTCCTCTGGACAAAATGACAAGATGGAAAAAATCACCTCAAAAAAAAGAACAAGAGGCAGTACTGACTGCCAGGGACCTAATCAATACAGACATTGGTAACATGTCAGAACTAGAGTTCAGAATGATGATTTTAAAGATACTAGCCAGGCTAGAAAAAAGCATGGAAGTTATTAGAGAAACCCTTTCTGGAGAAATAAGAGAACTAAAATCTAAACAAGTCAAAATCAAAAAGACTATTAATGCGGTGCAATAAAAAATGGAGGCTCTAACTGCCAGGGAAAATGAGGCAGAAGAGAGAATCAGTGATACAGAAGACCAAATGATGGAAAATAAAGAAGCTGAGAAAAAGAGAGATAAACAACTACTGGATCAGGAGGGCAGAATTCAAGAGACAAGTGATACCATAAGACAAAACAATATT
This sequence comes from Mirounga leonina, assembly GCF_011800145.1. Taxonomy (NCBI): domain Eukaryota; kingdom Metazoa; phylum Chordata; class Mammalia; order Carnivora; family Phocidae; genus Mirounga; species Mirounga leonina. The sequence goes on from NW_023270320.1 coordinate 5,153,458, forward strand.
AGAATAATTGGGATCTAAGAAGGAGAAGGAGAGAGAGGGGCAGAAGGTATATCGAAGCAAATTATAGCAGAGAACTTCCCTAATTTGGGGAAGGAAACAGGCATCATAATCCAGGAGGCACAGAGAACCCTCCTTAAAAATCAATAAAAATAGGTCAACACCTCGACATCTAATGGTAAAACTTACGAGTCTCAGAGACAAAGAGAAAATCCTGAAAACAGCTCGGGAGAAGAGATCTGTAACCCACAAGGGTAGAAACATTAGATTGGCAACAGACTTATCCACAGAGACCTCGCAGGCCAGAAAGGACTGGCAGGATATATTCAGGGCACTAAATGAGAAAAATATGCAGCCAAGGATACTATATCCAGCTAGGCTGTCATTGAAAATAGAAGGAGAAATAAAAGTTTCCAGGACAAAGAAAAACTAAAGGAATTTGCAAACACGAAACCAGCCCTACAAGAAATATTGAAAGAGGTCCTCTAAGCAAAGAGAGAGCCTAAAAGCAACATAGACCAGAAAGGAACACAGACAATATACAGTAACAGTCACCTTACAGGTAATACAATGGCACTAAATTCATATCTTTCAACAGTTAGCCTGAATGTAAATGGGTTAAATGCCCAAATCAAAAGACACAAGCTATCAGATTGGGAAAAAAAACAAGACCCATCAATAGGCTGTCTGCAAGAGACTCATTTTAGATCCAAAGAAACCGCCAGATTGAAAGTGAGGGGGTGGAAAACAATTTACAATGCTAATGGACACCAAAAGAAAACTGGGGTGATAATCCTTATATCAGACAAATTAGATTTTAAACCAAAGACTATAACAAGAGATGAGGAAGGACACTATATCCTACTTAAAGGGTCTATCCAACAAGAAGATCTAACAATTGTAAATATCTATGCCCCTAATAAGGGAGCAGCCAATTACATAAGCCAATTAATAACAAAAGCAAAGAAACACATCGAAAACAATACAATAATAGTGGGGGACTTTAACACCCCCCTCACTGAAATATATCATCTAAGCAAAATATCAACAAGGAAATAAAGACTTTAAATGACACACTGGACCAAATGGACTTCACAGATATATTCAGAACATTCCATCCCAAAGCAACAGAATACACATTCTTCTCTAGTGTCCATGGAACATTCTCCAAAATAGATCCCATCCTAGGTCACAAATCAGGTCTCAACCAGTATCAAAAGACTGGGATCATTCCCTGCCTATTTTCAGACCACAATGCTTTGAAACTAGAACTCAATCACAAGAGGAAAGTTGGAAAGAACTCAAATACTGGAGGTTAAAGAGCATCCTGCTAAAGAATGAATGGGTCAACCAGGAAATTAAAGAAGAATTTTTAAAAATACATGGAAACCAATGAAAATGAAAACACAACTATTCAAAATCTTTGGGATGCAGCAAAGGCAGTCCTAAGAGGAAAATATATAGCAATACAAGCCTTTCTCAAGAAACAAGAAAGGTCTCAAATACACAACCTAACCCTACACCTAAAGGAGCTGGAGAAAAAACAGCATATAAAGCCTAACCCCAGCAGGAGAAGAGAAATAATAAAGGTCAGAGCAGAAATCAATGAAATAGAAGCCAAAAGAACAGTAGAACAGATCAACGAAACTAGGAGCTGGTTCTTTGAAAGAATTAGCAAGATTGATAAACCCCTGTCTAGACTTATCAAAAAGAAAAGAGAAATGACCAAATAAATAAAATCATGAATGAAAGAGGAGAGATTACAACCAACACCAAAGAAATACAAACAATTATAAGAACATATTATGATGAACTATATGCCAGGAAATTAGATAACCTGGAAGAAATGGATGCATTCCTAGAGATGTATCAACTACCAAAACTGAACCAGGAAGAAATAGAAAACCTGAACAGACCTATAACCACTACAGAAATTGAAGCAGTCATCAAAAATTGGCTTTCCAGGAGAATTCTGCCAAACATTTAAAGAAGAATTAATACCTATTCTTCTGAAACTGCACCAAAAAATAGAAATGGAAGGGAAACTTCCAAATCATTTTACGAGGCCACCATTACCTTGATCCCAAAACCAGACAAAGACCCCATCAAAAAGGAGAATTACAGACCAATATCCCTGATGAACATGGATGCAAAAATTCTCACCAAAATACTAGCCAATAGGATCCAACAGTACATTAAAAGGATTATTCACCACGACCAAGTGAGATTTATCCCTAGGCTGCAAGGTTGGTACAACATCTGCAAATCAATCAATGTGATACAATACATTAATCAAAGAAAGAACAAGAACCATATGATCCCCTCAATAGATGCAGAAAAAGCATTTGACAAATTACAGCATCCTTTCTTGATCAAAACTCTTCAGAGTATAGGGATAGAGGGTACACACCTCAACATCATAAAAGCCATCTATGAAAAACCCACAGCGATTATCATTCTCAATGGGGAAAAACTGAGACCTTTCCCCCTAAGGTCAGGAACACAGAAGGGATGTCCACTATCACCACTGCTATTCAACATAGTATTAGAAGTTCTAGCCACAGCAATGAGACAACAAAAAGAAACCAAAGGCATCCAAATTAGCAAAGAAGAAGTCCAACTCTCACTCTTTGTAGATGATATGATACTTTATGTGGAAAACCCAACAGACTCCACCCCAAAACTGATAGAACTCATACAAGAATTCAGTAAAGTGGCAGGATAGAAAATTAATGCACAGAAATCAGTGGCATTCCTATACAGCAACAAGACAGAAGAAATAAATTAAGGAGTCGATCCCATATACAATTGCACCCAAAACCATAAGATACCTAGGAATAAATCTAATCAAAGAGGCAAAGGATCTGTACTCAGAAAACTATAAAATACTCATGAAAGAAATCGAGGAAGACACAAAGAAATGGAAAAATGTTCCATGCTCATGGATTGGAAGAACAAATATTGTGAAGATGTCAATGCTACCTAGAGCAATCTACACATTCAATGCAATCCCCATCAAAATACCATCCACTTTTTTCAAAGCAATGGAACAAATCCTAAAATTTGTCTGGAACCAGAAAAGACCCTGAATAGCCAGAAGAATGTTGAAAAAGAAAAGCAAAGCTGGTGGCATCACAATTCCGGACTTCCAGCTCTATTACAAAGCTGTCATCAAGACAGTATGGTACTCGCACAAAAACAGACACATAGATCAATGGGACAGAACAGAGAGCCCACAAATGGGCCCTCAACTCTATGGTCAACTAATCTTCCACAAAGCAGGAAAGAATGTCCAGTGGAAAAAAAGACAGTCTCTTCAACAAATGGTGTTGGGAAAATTGGACAGCCACATGCAGAAGAATGAAACTGGACCATTTCCGTACACCACACAGAAAAATAGACTCAAAATGGTTGAAAGACCTAACTGTGAGACAGGAGTCCATCAACATCCTAAAGGAAAACACAGGCAGCAACCTCTTTGACCTCAGCCACAGCAATTTCTTCCTAGAAACATCGCCAAAGGCAAGGGAAGCAAGGGTAAAAATGAACTATTGGGACTTCATCAAGATAAAAAGCTTTTGCACAGCAAAAGAAACAGTCAACAAAACCAAAAGACAACCGACAGAATGGGAGAAGATATTTGCAAATGACATATCAGATAAAGGGCTAGTATCCAAAATCTATAAAGAACTTACGAAACTCAACACCCAAAGAACAAATGATCCAATCAAGAAATGGGCAGAAGACGTGGACAGACATTTTTCCAAAGAAGACATCCAAATGGCCAACAGACACATGAAAAAGTGCTCAACATCGCTCGGCATCAGGGAAATCCAAATCAAAACTTCAATGAGATACCACCTCACACCAGTCAGAATGGCTAAAATTAACAAGTCAGGAAACGACAGATGTTGGCGGGGATGCGGAGAAAGGGGAACACTCCTACACTGTTTGTGGGAATGCAAGCTGGTGCAGCCACTCTGGAAAACAGTATGGAGGTTCCTCAAACAGTTGAAAATAGAGCTACCATACGACCCAGCAATTGCACTACTGGGTATTTACCCCAATGGTACAAATGTAGGGATCTGAAGGGGTACGTGCACCCCGATGTTTATAGCAGCATGTCCACAATAACCAAACTGTGGAAAGAGCCAAGATGTCCATCAACAGATGAATGGATAAAGAAGAGGTGGTGTATATATACAATGGAATATTATGCAGCCATCAAAAGGAATGAAATGTTACCATTCTAATGATGTGGATAGAACTGGAGGGTATCATGAAATAAGTCAAACAAAGAAAGACATGTATCATATGACCTCACTGATATGAGGAATTCTTAATCTCAGGAAACAAACTGAGGGTTGCTGGGGTGGTGGGGGTTGGGAGGGATGGGGTGGCTGGGTGATAGACATTGGGGAGGGTATGTGCTATGGTGAGCACTGTGAATTGTGCAAGACTGTTGAATCACAGACCTGTACCTCTGAAACAAATAATACATTATATGTTTAAAAAAAAAAAAAGAACAAGATAGCAGGAAGGAAAAAATGAAGGGAGAGAAATTGGAGGGGGAGACGAACCATGAGAGACTATGGACTCTGACATAAAAACTGAGGATTCTAGAGGGGAGAGGGGTGGGGGGATGGTTTAGCCTGGTGATGGGTTTTAAAGAGGGCACATACTGCATGGAGCACTGGGTGTTATATGCAAACAATGAATGATGGAATACTACATCAAAAACTAATGATGTAATGTATGGTGATTAACATCATAACAAAAAAAGGTATAGCAAAGAGAGAAGTAAAGACAATCAGCTTCAAGTTAATTGGAAAACGAGAGAAAAATATTTTTGCTAATTAGACTGAAAATTCATGTGGAATTATCTTTGTCAAAATTCTGGAAAATAAATATCATGTTAATAATATAGAGTAAATGTAAAACTTAAATATGACAAATACAGTTTTTAAAATAAAAATAAGATTTATAAATTTAATTTTAACCAGGACAGCTGGGTGGCTCAGTCAGTTGAATGGCTGATTCTTGGTTTTGGCTCAGGTCATGATCTCAGGGTAGTGAGTTTGAGCTCTGAGTCAGCTCCATGCTCAGTGGAGAGCCTGCTTGGAATTCTCTCCCTCTCCCTCTTCTCCTCCCCCCAATCTCTTTCTCTTTCTCTCTCTAAAATAAATAATTCTTTAAGAAAAGCATTTTAATAAAAAATTTAATTGAAACCTAATAGATGCTAGATGGCTCCACAGTGATAAAAAGTGTGCTGTACCAATATATAGTCCTACCTGCAATGTGTCAGAGTTTAATTGCTTGATAATCTCAACAACCCTTGATGTTGTCAATTCTTTTAATTTTAGCCCTTTTATAGGGGTTTCAGAGACTCTCATATTTTAATTTGTCTTCTTCTGATAATGATGTTGAGAATTTTTCATGTTTTGAGCCCCTTCATTATGATCTTTTGTAAAGCCTCTTACCTGTTAGGCAAGAAATTATTTGCCTATTAGGTTCTCCCACATTTTGTTATTGATTTTTAAGGAACTTGCATATATTCTGAATATAAGTCCTTCATTGGAAATATGTGTTACAAAAATCTTCTCCTACATTATAGCTTCCCTTTTCCCATTCATAAGTCTTTTGGGAAGCAAAACATCTTAAATTTTTAAAAATTTTATTGTATTGTGGTAAAACACTTAAAGAAGATCTCTTAACAAACTTTTAAGTATTGTTAACAATAGGGACAATGTTGTATAGCAGATTTCCAAACTTATTCATCATTCATAACTGAGACTTTATTCTCCTTGATTAGCAACACCCATTTTGCCCTCCTCCCAGACTGAGGCAACCACCATTCTACTCTCTGTTCCTATGAGTTTCACTATCTTAGATACTTCACATAAGTGTACTCATGAAGTTATTTGTCTTTCTGTGACTAGCTTATTTCACTTAGTATAATGTGCTCAAGGTTGACCGATGTTGTCACATTTGCAGGATTTCCTTCTCTTTTATGACTGAACAACATTCTATTTTATGTATATACCACATTTTCTATATCCATTCATCCATTGATGGACATTTACTTTGTATCCACATCTTGAGTATTGTAAATAGTGTTGCAATGAACATGAGAATGCCAATATCACTTTGAGATCCTGATTCCAATTCTTCTGGGAAAATATCCAGAAGTAGAATTACTGGATCATATTGAAGCTCTATTTTCAATTTTTTTGAGAAATCGTCAACAGTTTTGTATAGTGGATGCAATATTTTGCATTCTCACCAACAGTGTACAGTTTCTCTACAAACTTGCCAACACCTGTTGATTTATTTTTTTTATAATAACCATTCTAACAGGTGATACCTTGCTGTGGTTTTGATTTGCATTTTCCTGATGATTAGTGATTTTTTTGGTTTTATTTTCTTAAGATTTTATTTATTTATTTGAGAGAGAGCACATGTGAGAGAGCATGACCTGGGGTTGAGGGACAGAGTAAGAGGGAGAGAAGTAGACTCCCCACAAAGCAGGGAGCCCTATGTGGGGCTTGATCCCAGGATCCCAGGACCCTGACCTGAGCCAAAGGCAGACACCAAACCAACTGAGCCACCCAGGTGCCCCATGATTAGTGATGTTGACCATCTTTTCATATACCCATTGGCCATTAGTATGGCATTTTAGGAGAAGTATCTATTGAAGGCTTTAGCTCACTCTTATATCAGGTTATTAGGGGGTTTTGGTTTTGGTTTTGGTTTTTGGTATTGATGAAGGAATTCCTGTCAATTAACCCTTTACCTAATACATGGTTCATAAATACTTTTTCCTGTTCTGTAGGTTGTCCTCTCACTCTGTTGAGTGTTTCCCTTGTGTAGAAGCTTTTTAGTTTGATGTAATTCCACTTGTCTATTTTTTGGTTTTGTTCCCTGTAATTTTGATGTTAATCCCAGAAGTCACTGCCAAGGCTAATGTCATAAATCTTTTCCCCTAAGTTTTCTCCAGGAGTTTTATAGTTTCATGTCTTACATTTGAGAGCTCGATCTGTTTTGAATTGTTTTTGTGTATGGTGTAAGGTAAGGGTCAAATTTCATTCTTTTGCATCTGGATATCCAGTTTTCCCAGCAGCATTTCTCAAAGAGACTGTTTACCCCACTGTGTATTCTTGGAATTTTTTTCAAAGATCAGTTGACCAGATACATAGGAGTTGATTTCTGAGCCCTCTATTCTGTTCCATTGATCTGTCTGTATCTGCCTTTATACCAGCATCATACTGTCTTAATTATAGTAGCTTTGCAATACAGTTGACCCTTGAACAGTACAGGGGTTAGGGGCACCAAACCCCCAAGCAGTTGAAAATCTGTGTATAACTTTTGACTTCCCTAAAACTTAACTAATAGCCTACTGTTGACTGCAAGGCTTATTGATATATAAACTGTCAATTAAAAATATTTTGTGTATATATTATATACTGTATTCTTGCAATAAAGCTAGAGAAAATTATTATTAAAAAATTATAAAGAAAGAAAGTACATTTACAGCACTATACCATATTTATTTAAAAAAAAAAATTGTGTGTAAGTGAACCCACACAGTTCAAACTCATGTTGTTCAAGGGTTAGCTGTATTTTTTTTTAAAGATTTTATTTATTTTTTAGAGAGTGAGCGAGAGAGAAACAGCATGAGAGGGGAGAGGGTCAGAGGGAGAACCAGGCTCCCCGCTGAGCGGGGAGCCCAATGTGGGACTCGATCCCAGGACCCCGGGATCATGACCTGAGCCGAAGGCAGATGCTTAACCATCTGAGCCACCCAGGCGCCCGGGTTAGCTGTATATTTTGAGATCAGGAAGTGTGATGCCTCCAGCTTTTGTTCTTTCACAAGATGTTTTGGCTATTCAGGGTCCTTTGTGGTTCCACATGAATTTTTTTTGTGTTTCTGTGCAAAATGCCTTTGGAATTTTGATAGGAATTTCATTGAATTTGTAGTTAACTTTGGGTAGTATGGACATTTTAACAATGTGAATTCTTTCAATCAAGAACACAGAATGTCTTCCCATTTGTTTATGTGTTCTTTAATTTCTTTCATCTTGTAGTTGTCAGTACCCAAGTCTTTCACCGTCTTACTTAAGTTTATTCCTAAGCATTTTACTTTGGGGGTATCTTATTGCTTTTTTAGGGTTTTGATATATAGGATCATGTCATCTGCAAACAGGAACCATTTTACTTCTTCCTTTCTGATTTAAATGCCTTTTATTTCTTTTTTTTTTTTTGCTTAATTGTCCTGGCTAGAACTTCCAGTATTAGATGTGGTGATAATCAGCATATTTACATTGCTCTTGATGTTAGAGCATTTCACTTTAAGTTTTTCACTATTGAGTATGATATTAGCTGTGAGCTCTTCATATACAGTCTTTATTTTATTGAAGTATCTTCCACTCCTGATTTGTCAAAAGTTTATATCATATATCAATTTTGTCAAATGCCTTTTCTATATGTATTAAGATGACCTTGCCATTTTTATTCTTCATTCTCTTAATGTGGTGTATCACACTGATTACTTTTTGTATGTTGAACCATCACTTTGTCATGAGGATGATCCTTTTAATGTGCTGTTGAACTTTGCTAGTATTTTGTTGAGGACTTCTGCATCTATATGTGTCACAGATATTAGCCTGTAGTTTTCTTTTCTTGTGGTGTCCATTATGGTTTTGGTATCAGGGTAATGCTGGTTAATAAAATGAGATGGAATATTTTCCCTTTTCTTAAATTTCTTGAAAGAGTTTGAGGAAGATTGGTATTAATTCTTTAAATGTTTGGTAGAATTCGCCAGTAAAGCCAATCTGTCCTGGGCTTTTTTTGTTGCAAGGATTTTGATTACTGGTTCAATCTTCTTATTGCTTTCTAATCTGTTTCCTTTCTATTTCTTTATAATTTAGCATTGGTAAACTGTATGTTTTTAGAAATTTATTGATTTTTTTTAGGGTTTCCTGTTTGTTGGCATATAATTGTTCATAATAATATGTCATGATCCTTTTTATTTTTGTAGTATCAGTTGTAATGTATCTCCTCTCATTTCTGATTTTATTCATATCAGTCTTTTTTCTCTTTGTGTTAGTCTAGCTAAAGGTTTACTAATTTTCATTAAAAAAAAAAACAGTGCTTACTTTTCCTGATTTTTTTCAGTTGCTTTTCGTTTCTTTATTTTGTTCATATCTGCTCTAATCTTTATTATTTCCTTCCTTTTGCTAACTTTGGGCTTTAGTTTGATCTTTTTCTCATTTCTTGATGAGTGAAATTTGGTTGTTAGTTGAGATTTTTCTACTTTTTAAAAAATGTAGGCCTTTGTTAATATAAACTTCCCTCTAAGCACTACTTTTGTGGTATCCCATAAATTTTGTTATGCTGTTTTTCCAATTTCATTTATCTCAGGAGATTTTCTTTTAAAAAGGTTTTCTAATTTCCCTTTTGATTTCTTCTTTTTTTTATTTTTTTTTCCTTTTGATTTCTTCTTCATTTCATTGGTTTTCAAGAAAGTACTATTTAATTTCTACATTTTTGTAAATATTCCAGCTTTCCTTTTGCTACTGATTTCTAGTTTCACTGAGGAGTGGGGCCCCAAGCTCTAGGTTCATCTGGGGCCAGAGATTGGGAGGCCACCATCTTCATTCTCATCCTCTAAAACTGCATGGGAAGCCTTCAGGAAACAAAAGCTACCAAGAGCAAACCTAAGCAGATTACTTAGCCTGACCCCTGGCAAGGGTGATACAATTCCGCTTGGGGCAAAGGCATTTGAGAATCACTGCAACAGTCCCCTCCCCCAGAAGATCAGAAAGAACATTCAGCTAAGACCAAGTTGACCAATCAAGGAGAACTGCAAAACTCCAGTGCTAGAGGAACACAGCACACAGAATTCATGGCTTTTTCCCCCCATGATTCTTTAGTCTTTCAAAGTTAATTTTTTTAATTTCATTTTTTTCTTTTTCTGTTTCTTTTTTTTTTTTCATTTTTCTTCTTTCCTTTTTCAACCAACTTGTTACCTTACTAATTCCTTTTTTAAAATCTTTTTTAATTTTCATTTTTAGAGTCTTATTCTATCCCTTCATGGCATTTAACCTTATTTTTTGTATATATATATAAATTTTTCTTTCTTCAAAATTTTGGAATGCAGTTTCTTCTAACAGACCAAAATATATCCTAAATCTAGTGTATGGCTTTGTTCTATTCACCCACCTGATCACATTCTCTGCTTAAAAAAAAAAAAAAAAATTCTTCTTTCTTATTTCAACCAACTTATCTTATCAATTCCTTTTATTAAATCTTCTATAATTTTCACTTTTACGTTCATATTCCATCTCTTCATTGTATTTACCCTTATTTTTGTATATATGTAAGTTTTTCTTTCTCTAAAATTTTGGGGAGCAGTTTCCTCTAACAGACCAAAATACACTGAAAATCTAGTGTGTGGCTCTGTTCTATTCACCAGCCTGATCATAGTCTTTATGTTTTCTTCTTTTTCCGTCAGTTTCAGGTCTCTTCTTATTTGTTTAGTGTATATTTTTCTGGGGTCTTTGTTACCCTTTTAGCATTTTGTTCTGTCATTCACCTATTCTACTCTGGACAAATGACAAAATGGAAAAACTGACCCCCCAAAAAATAACAAGAGGCAGTACCAACTGCAATGGATGTAATCAACATGGACATTAGTAAGATGTCAGAACTAGTTCAGAATAATGATTATAAAGATATTAGCTGGGCTTGAAAAAGCATGGGAGATACTAGAGAATCCCTTTCTGGAGAATAAAATCTGACCAAGTCAAAATCAAAAAGACTATTAAGGAGGGGCAGTCAAAAATGGAGGCTATAACTGCTAGGATAAATGAGGCAAAGAGAGAATTAGTGATATAAAAGACCAAATGATGGAGAATAAAGAAGCTGAGAAAAAGAGAGATAAACAACTACTGGATCATGAGGGCAAAATTCAGGAGATAAGTGATACCATAAGACAAAACAATATTAGAATAATTGGAATCCCAGAAGAAGACGGAGAGAGAGGGGCAGAAGGTATATTGGAGCAAATTATAGCAGAGAACTTCCCTAATTTGGGGAAGGAAACAGGCATCAAAATCCAGGAGGCACAGAGAACCATTCTCAAAATCAATAAAAATAGGTCAACACCTCGACATCTAATAGTAAAACTTACGAGTCTCAGAGACAAAGAGAAAAACCTGAAAGCAGCTCGGGACAAGAGGTCTGCAACCTACAATGGTAGAAATATTATATTGGCAACAGACCGATGCACAGAGACCTGACAGGCCAGAAAGGACTAGCATGATATATTCAGGGCACTAAATGAGAAAAATATGCAGTCAATAATACTATATCCAGCTAGGCAAATACTATATCCTCTAAGCAAAGAGAGAGCCTAAAAGTAACATAGACCAGAAAGGAACAGAGACAATATACAGTAATAGTCACCTTATATGTAATACAATGGCACTAAATTCATACCTTTCAATAGTTACCCTGAATGTAAATGGGCTAAATGCCCCAATCAAAAGACACAGGCTATCAGATTGGATAAAAAAACAAGACCCATCAATATGCTGTCTGCAAGAGACTCATTTTAGACCCACAGACACCTCCAGATTTAAAGTGAAGGGGTGGAAAACAATTTACCATGCTAATGAACATCAAAAGAAACAGGTGGCAATCCTTATATCAGACAAATTAGATTTTAAACCAAAGACTATAATAAGAGATGAAGAAGGACACTATATCCTACTTAAAGGATCTATCCAACAAGAAGATCTAACAATTATAAATATCTATGTCCCTAACATGGGAGCAGCCAATTATATAAGCCAATTAATAACAAAATCAAAGAAACACATCAACAATAATACAATAATAGTAGGGGACATTAACAACTCCTCAATGAAATTAGGCAAAGATGAAAATGATTTCTAAGCAAAAGATCAACAAGGAAATAAGGGCTTTAAATGACACACTGGACCAGATGGAATTCACAGATATATTCAGAACATTCCATCCCAAAGCAACAGAATACACATTCTTCTCTAGTGCACATGGAATATTCTCTCAACCAGTACGAAAAGATTGGGATCATTCCCTGCATATTTTTGGACCACAATGCTTTGAAACTAGAACTCAATCACAAGAGGAAAGTTGGAAAGAACTCAAATACGTGTAGGCTAAAGAGCATCAAACTAAAAAATGAGTGGGTCAACCAGGAAATTAAAGAAGAATTTTTAAAAATTCATGGAAACCAATGAAAATGAAAACACAACTATGCAAAATCTTTGGGATGCAGCAAAGGCAGTCCTAAGAGGAAAGTATATAGCAATACAAGCCTTTCTCAAGAAACAAGAAAGGTCTCAAATACACAACCTAACCCTACACCTAAAGGAGCTGGAGAAAGAACAGCAAAGAAAGGGCGCCTGGGTGGCTCAGTTGGTTAAGCGACTGCCTTCGGCTCAGGTCATGATCCTGGAGTACCTGGATCGAGTCCCGCATCGGGTTCCCTGCTCAGCAGGGAGTCTGCTTCGTCCTCTGACCCTATCCCTTCTCATGTGTTCTCTCTCTCTCATTCTCTCTCTCTCAAATAAATAAATAAAATCTTTAAAAAAAAAAAAAAAAGAAGAAGAACAGCAAAGAAAGCCTAACCCCAGCAAGAGAAGAGAAATAATAAAGATCAGAGCACAAATCAATGAAATAGAAACCAAAAGAACAGTAGAACAGATTAACAAAACTAGGAGCTAGTTCCTTGAAAGAATTAACAAGATTGATAAACCCCTGGCCAGACTTATCAAAAAGAAAAGAAAAAAGACCAAATAAATAAAATCATGAATGAAAGAGGGGAGATCACAATCAACACCAAAGAAATACGAACAATTATAAGAACATATTATGAGCAATTATATGCCAACAAATTAGATAATCTGGAAGAAAAGGATGCATTCCTAGAAATGTATCAACTACCAAAACTGAACCAGGAAGAAATAGAAAACCTGAACAGACCTATTACCACTAAGGAAATTGAAGCAGTCATCAAAAATCTCCCAACAAACAAGAGCCCAGGGCCAGATGGCTTCCTAGGGGATTTCTACCAAACATTTAAAGAAGAATTAATACCTATTCTTCTGAAACTGCACCAAAAAATAGAAATGGAAGGGAAACTTCCAAATCATTTTATGAGGCCACCATTACCTTGATCCCAAAACCATACAAAGACCCCATCAAAAAGGAGAATTACAGACCAATATCCCTGATGAACATGGATGCAAAAATTCTCACCAAAATACTAGCCAATAGGATCCAACAGTACATTAAAAGGATTATTCACCACGACCAAGTGGAATTTATACCTGGGCTGCAAGGTTGGTTCAACATCTGCAAATCAATCAATGTGATACAATACATTAACAAAAGAAAGAACAAGAATCATATGATCTTCTTGGGACACCTGAGTGGCTCAGTCGTTAAGCGTCTGCCTTCGGCTCAGGTCATGATCCCAGGGTCCTGGGATCGAGCCCCGCATCAGGCTTCCTGCTCAGCGGGAAGCCTGCTTCTCCCTCTGCCACGCCCCCTGCTTGTGTTCCCTCTCTCGCTGTGTCTCTCTCTGTCAAATAAATAAATAAAATATTTAATAAAAATAAAAGAATCATATGATCTTCTCAATAGATGCAGAAAAAGCATTTGACCAAGTACAGCATCCTTTCTTGATCAAAACTCTTCAGAGTATAGGGATAGAGGGTACATACCTCAATATAATAAAAGCCATCTATGAAAATCACACAGTGAATATCATTCTCAATGGGGAAAAACTGAGAGCTTTCCCCCTATGGTCAAGAACATCACAAGGATGTCCACTATCACCACTGCTATTCAACATAGTATTAGAAGTTCTAGCCACAGCAATCAGACAACAAAAAGAAATCAAAGGCATCCAAATTGGCAAAGAAGAAGTCAAATGCTCACTCTTTGCAGATGATATGATACTTTATGTGGAAAACCCAAAAGACTCCACCCCAAAACTGCTAGAACTCATACAGGAATTCAGTAAAGTGGCAGGATAGAAAATCAATGCACAGAAATCAGTGGCATTCCTATACACCAACCACAAGACAGAAGAAAGAGAAATTAAGGAGTTGATCCCATTTACAATTGCACCCAAAACCATAAGATACCTTGAAATAAATCTCACCAAAGAGGCAAAGGATCTGTACTCAGAAAACTATAAAATACTCATGAAAGAAATTGAGGAAGACACAAAGAAATGGAAACTGTTCCATGCTCATGGATTGGAAGAACAAATATTGTGAAGATGTCCATGCTACCTAGAGCAATCTACACATTCAATGCAATCCCCATCAAAATACCATCCACTTTTTTCAAAGCAATGGAGCAAATAATCCTAAAATTTGTATGGAACCAGAAAAGACCCCGAATAGCCAGAAGAATGTTGAAAAAGAAAAGCAAAGCTGGCAGCATCACAATTCTGGACTTCCAGCTCTATTACAAAGCTGTCATCATCAAGACAGCATCGTACTGGCACAAAAACAGACACATAGATCAATGGAACAGAATAGAGAGCCCAGAAATGGACCCTCAACTCTATGGTCAACTAATCTTTGACAAAGCAGGAAAGAATGTCCAATGGAAAAAAGACAGTGTCTTCAACAAATGGTGTTAGGAAAATTGGACAGCCACATGCAGAAGAATGAAACCGGACCATTTCCTTATACCACACACAAAAATAGACTCAAAATGGTTGAAAGACCTCAATGTGAGACAGGAGTCCATCAAAATCCTAAAGGAGAACACTGGCAGTAGCTTCTTCGACATGAGCTGCAGCAACTTCTTCCTAGAAACATTGCCAAAGGCAGGAGAAGCAAGGGCAAAAATGAACTATTGGGACTTCATCAGGATAAAAAGCTTTTGCACAGCAAAAGAAACAGTCAACAAAACCAAAAGACAACCAACAGAATGGGAGAAGATATTTGCAAATGACAGATCAGATAAAAGGCTAGTATCCAAAATCTATAAATAACTTATGAAACTCAACACCCAAAGAACAAATGATCCAATCAAGAAATGGGCAGACGATGTGAACAGACATTTTTCCAAAGAAGACATCCAAATGGCCAACAGACACATGAAAAAGTGCTCAATATCGCTCGGCATCAGGGAAATCCAAATCAAAACCTCAATGAGATACCACCTCACACCAGTCAGAATGGCTAAAATTAACAAGTCAGGAAACGACAGATGTTGGCGGGGATGCGGAGAAAGGGGAACACTCCTACACTGTTGATAGGAATGCAAGCTGGTGCAGCCACTCTGGAAAACAGTATGGAGGTTCCTCAAACAGTTGAAAATAGAGCTACCATACGACCCAGCAATTGCACTACTGGGTATTTACCCCAATGGTACAAATGTAGGGATCTGAAGGGGTACGTGCACCCCGATGTTTATAGCAGCATGTCCACAATAGCCAAACTGTGGAAAGAGCCAAGATGTCCATCGACAGATGAATGGATAAAGAAGAGGTGGTATATATATACAATGTAATATTATGCAACCATCAAAAGGAATGAGATCTTGCCATTTGCAATGACGTGGATGGACCTGGAGGGTATTATGCTGAGTGAAATAAGTCAATCAGAGAAAGACATGTATCAGATGACCTCACCAATATGAGGATTTCTTAATCTCAGCAAACAAATAGGGTTGCTAGAGTGGGGGTGGGTGGGAAGGATGGGGTGGCTGGGTGATAGACATTGGGGAGGGTATGTGCTATGGTGAGCGCTGTGAATTGTGCAAGACTGTTGAATCACAGATCTATACCTCCGAAACAAATAATGCAATATATGTTAGGAAAAAAAAATAGAAGAAGATAGTAGGAGGGGAAGAATGAAGGGGGGGAAATCGGAGGGGGAGACAAATCAGGAGAGATGATGGCCTCTGAAAAACGAACTGAGGGTTGTACTGGGGAAGGGGGTGGGAAGATGGGTTGGCCTGTTTTGAGTATTAAAGAGGGCACGCTCTGCATGTAGCACTGGGTGTTATGCACAAACAATGAATCATGGAACACTACATCAAAAACTGATGTAATGTATGGTGATTAACATAACAATAAAAAAATTTTTTAAAAGATAAAAAGGTTTTGCAGAGCAAAGGAAACAGTCAACAAAACTAAGAGACAACTGACAGGCACCTTATGTTCATTTATTAATTCTAATTGGTTTGTAATTTCCAGAATTTTCTATGTACAGAGCCATATCATCTACAAACAAGGACATCATTCATTCTTCATTTCCAATCTTTCTACTCTTTTTTTCTTACCTTATTTTCCTGGCTAGGATCATCCATACAGTGTTGAAAAGGAATACATTGTGAAATGAATATGTTCCTGATCTTAGGAAGAAACATTCACAATTTCATCATTAACTAGAATGTTTGCTATATGTTTTCTTGTTTCAAATTTCCTTTATCACATTACAGTAACTCTTTTATCACTAGTTAAGTGGGAATTTTTATAGTGAAAGGATATTTTTTCTTCATCTATAAAAATGATCACATAATTTTTCTCATTTTCTATTAATATGGTGAATTACATTATATTGGCTTTTTAATTTTAAACCGACCTTTCATTTCTAGATCACTCTCCCCCTCCATGGCTATTTATTTATCTTCTACAATGTTAACTAGATTTAGTTGGAAATGTTTTGTTTAAAATTCCTGCATCTTTAATCAGAAATTAATCTGTTAATTTTCCTTTCCAGTATTACCTTTGCCAAGTTTTGGTATTAAAGTTAGACTAGATATACTAAGCTAATGAGTCATTGAACATTATATCAAAAACTAATGATTACCATACCTTGGCTAATTGAATTTAAATTAAAAAAATAAATAAAGGGGCGCCTGGGTGGCTCAGTCAGTTAAGCGACTGCCTTCGGCTCAGGTCATGATCCTGGAGTCCCGGGATCGAGTCCCACATCGGGCTCATAACTTGAAAAATAACCTGGGATGCTATATAAAATATTATCTCCTTTTATATTCTATCCATCATGTGGTAAGGGAAATTTTTATATACTGATAATAAAGGGGGAATACATAATTTTATAAAATGTTATGATTACTCCATAGTCTGATCTCTAAATTTACTTTCCCAAATGAGTTAAGACAGTAAAATGAGTGAGCTTTATCTTACTAACTAATTTTTTTTCTTAGATAATATTATAACTATAAGCATAAGTGATATCCCTTATAATATCAGTCCTCTTTGTATTTGGCAGTAAAATGTCATTAAGATATAAATCCTCCTTACCAATGCTCAAAACAAAAATTCCACAAAGTATGTGATTATTGATGCTTGTGTGTGTACACAAAAATCACTCCTTTAGTGTAGGTTGGGGAGGAGAGGTTGAGATATCATGAAAACAAGTTTTATTGTTTATAACACTAAATAACAGTGAAAACCATAAAGCATATTACGAACAAATGTTTTGGTTTCAAATCAAGAATTTTGTAGTGCTCCTAAACAATGATCAAAACATGCAATGCACCAAAAAAAAAAAAAAATTACAATGCACAATGGCTAATCACATTGTTCTAGACTCACCTTACACTGGGGGATAACTTGCTGTTACTGCTGCTTTCTTCTGACACAGATCTGTTAAAATGACAAAAAAAATTTTTTTAAGTGGAGAAATTTAAAAATTTTGAACAACTAAGTGGCTATGTGAATGAAGAATATTTTTCAAAGAAACAGTGATTCATTAAATAAAATGTCTCCCTCCAACAAAATAAAACAGATACTGTTCTTTTTTTTTCTTTTCTTTAAGTAGATTAACATACAGTGAATGTTATATTAGTTTCGGGTGTACAATATAATGGTTCAACAATTCTATACATTACTCAGTGCTCATCAAGGCAAGTGTACTCTTAATCCCCTTCATCTCTTTCACTTATCCACCTCACCCACCTCCCCTCTGGCAACCAGTTTGTTTTCTGTATTTAAGAGTCTGTGATTTTGTCTTTTTTTTTATTTTGTTTGTTCCTTTGTTTTATTTCTTAAATTCCTCATATGAGTGAAATCATATGGTATTTGTCTTTCTCTGATTTATTTCACTTAGTATTATATCCTCTAGGTTCATTCATGTTGTTGCAAATGGTAAGATAGCATTCTTTTTATGGTTGAGTAATATTCCATTGTGTATATATACCACATCTTCTTTATCCATTCATCTAAAGATGGATGCTAAATATTAGAAGAAATGCCATCATCCATCTTGCTTTGTTGATTAACTCCTCTCATCTTCATTTTACATTTATTCAATTATTTATAGGATCACATTTGTATAGACATGCCCTCTGATTCTATGACACCCATAACTCCTCAGGTCAAATTAAGCCAAAACCTTAAAGTGGCAGTCAAAATTTAAGTTAATTTTTCTATAAATTTCTATTTTTTTCTTTCTTTCATAACACATATTTGTGTTTTCTCTTCCTGTCATTTCCTGAAAGTTAAACTAGATGTAAATACTTCTATGGGAGAATACAGTAAATTATGAATAAGAAGCCTAATAGCTATATCTAAATATTTATGTAACTGATTACAGATAATGTGGTGATTTCACTTACTGATTTGGTATATCCAAAAATTTATGATACACTGGAAAGCTATTATTATCTCCCATTTTATAGAGTTATAGAGAATAATTTTAAGAACATAGAGATTAAATCACTTGCTCAAGGTATTATAGTTTCTGCATGCAAGATTTAGGATTTAAAACTAAGTTTTCTGAGGCTAAATGTAATTTCTTTCCCATTTCATGATGCTGCCTCCTGTTTCATCACCTGTGTTTTGAACTACACATGTAATTTCTGGTTAAGAAATGACTTTACAAATAGCAGCATCAATACTTAGGAAAATAAATATTTTGGAAGCAGTTTCATAAATACCATTTTCAGTTGAGAGAGTTATTCTAATAGAGTTGTCTGAGATTTTGCATCTAAAAAATTTATCTTTTGAAAGTTCCCTTTAAATGCAGCGTTATATATTCTCAGAAGCCTTTGGACAGTAGACTATTAATAAGAGTATTTAGACAGTGTTGGCTGACTAAGAGGCTGAATAAATCCCCACTATATTCTTGGCAGTCATATCTCCTCTTCAAGTGATACTAATGGTAAAATGAATGGTTTTAGTAATGAGTAAAACTGAAAAAATGGAGGACATCACACTGGTTTGAAATGTATCCCTGGACCTCTCCTCATATTGTTCTACCTACAACCTTAGATTATTCCTGACGAAACATGAGTACTTTTTTCTTGACTCATTGAATTTAGTAAGAATAAACATATATACCTCTCACTTTCAGTTTCATCTCTGTAGCACAGCTCTCTTATTTTATTCTGCTTTATTAAAACAATGGCAGTGATGATGAGCACAGGTAGAGAAATGTAGAAAATGAGTAGAAACCGGTGTTTTGAAGGAGTGGTATTTTGTTCCCTCAAGTAGCTTTTACCTATAATGGAAAATAACCATCTCATATTATGTTAGAGATTGTACTAACCAAACAAAAATGTGGAGAGGATATCATTACCAACATTATTCCCAACACTAAACATTTCACTCACATATATTATAAATATAATAAATATTAATTATTAAATTAACATATAAAATGGACTGTTACTAGTGCTTTACTGATGTCTATGAGTTTTCAACATTACATCATATAGTGATTTATTTGACTGAAGATAATCTTTCATAAGCACGTTTAATACCTACAGACATTTCCTCAATTTCTTTCTGATATAAGTTATCCAAAATTTAAACATGTATATCACAGAGAGTATTGGGATTCTACCTAAATATGAGAATTAAATCTGGGAAGTGTGGCATTTAATTTCTCTTACATTACTAAAATATTTTTCTAAAAATTAAAAATTAGTAGTCACTAAATAACAATTATTTAACTAAGTCCTTTAGTCAAATATATAGCAATAGGAAATTGTTAAAATGGCTCTATAATTATTTTGTAGAATGCATGGCTAAGTCTGGCTTTGACCCACATTTCTTTCCAACTAATGTTAATGTCACATTTTTCTCATCAGTTTTTTTTTAAGGTTTATTTATTTATTTGAGAGAGAGAGAGCACATGTGTGCGCCTGCAAGTGGTTGTGGGGGAGGGGCAGAGAGAGAGAGAGAGAATCTCCAACAGACTCCCCACTGAGTGCAGAGCTGATGCAGGGCTTGATCTCAAGACCCTGAGATCACAACCTGAGCTGAAATCAAGAGTCTGATGGTTAACCGGCTGAGCCACCCAGGTCCTCCTCCTCATCAGTTATTATTCATTCTCAGCTGACATCTGTTTTCATTCCTGAGCGTCTGATCTATGTGGCTCCTCAACTTCCACCTCTTTGTACATATCAGCCACCTATCTGGGTTTATAATGTATCAAACTCTGCTTTCTCCACAATTTATTAGCATGTTCTTGTTGTTGTTGTTTTAATTTGGTATAGAATACTGTTCTATCACTTCTCTGCCAGTTGAAACAATGAGGAAGCTGACAGGTAGAGGAGCCACCCCCCAGCTACAGTCATGCATGATCATGGTTCAATGTGCTCCTCTTAAACTGCCCCAGTGCTTCACAAGATAAAACTTGTGAGCAATGAAACTGGATAATTAGCTGAGGAGATTTCGAAGCAAAATGTTGAAGGTACAGCTCAGGTCCTCCCAACTGCTTACAGCAAATGTGAGAGTGGATTGATGAGTTGAGGAAGTGTTAATCAGAACTTAGAGACCTGGAGAATTCTCAGCCTAACCATTGCAAAAAAATGAGGAAACATGTTTTAGAGAGAATGCCCAATGTGTGGCTGGCAAGTCATTTGATATTGAGATTATTGCATCTTAGCAGCCATCTCAGCAGAAGCAAGGAATAGGGATGAGATCCATGAAGGCAGAAACATTGCCAAGTTGGACCAAAGGGAATAGGATGGGACAATACAGCTATTTGGCTGCCGATATACTTCATTCTTCAAGAAAAGAGAAGAACCCTCCAAAGATGATTAAGAAATCATCAGGGTTTTCTCTCCCATTACAGGCCCAGGAGCTTCCCTTCTTGATTTCAGCTAGGCTGCCCCAGCCCGGTGCCTGGGAGACAGGGAGGCTGCAAAGTGTTGTGTGGGCAGGGCCAAAGGGGTGGGATAGATGTCACTGAGGACTATGGGATGATGCTGCCACTACAGTGGGCTTGGAGGACAGAATATCAAGCCAAAAAGGATATTCTTGAAACAAAAATCTAATGGTCTCCCCTGTACATCTGAAACAAATAATACAATATATGTTTAAAAAAAAAAAAAGGAGGAGAAGAAGAAGGTAGCAGGAAGGGAAAAATGAAGGGGGGAAAATCGGAGGGGGAGACAAACCATGAGAGACTCTGAGAAACAAACTGAGGGTTCGAGGGGTGGGATGGGTTAGCCTGGTGATGGGTATTAAAGGGCACATACTGAATGGAGCACTGGGTGTTGTATGCAAACAATGAATCATGGAACACTACATCAAAAACTAATGATGTAATGTATGGTGATTAACATAACATAATAAAATTTTTTAAAAAATCTAATGGAAGTTAGCTTGCTAAATTTTGTATTTACTGGGATCTGTCATCCTGTCCTTCTTTCCAATTTCTTTCTTTCAGAATGAGAATGTCTATCCTATGACTGTTTTTTGGAGGCACATAACTGGTCCGGTTTTATGGGCTCACAATAGGAAGGAATTTTGCCTCAGAATAAATCATATGTGAGTCTCATGTATACCTGATTTACATGATTCTTAGATGAAGCTTTGTATTTGGAATCAGTGCCAGAATGGGTTAAGACTTTTGGAGCTGCTGAAATGGGGGTACCTGTATTTTGCCATACAAGGAGGACATGAATTTGAGAGGACTATGGGATGGAATTTTATGGACTGAATTGTTCCCCAAAATTCATATGATGAATTGAAGCCCTAATACTCAGTGTGATGGTACTTGGAGAGAAGACCTTTGGGAGGTATTTAGGGTTAAGTGAGGTCATAAGGGTGAGGTCCTAATCTGATGGAATTAGTTAGACCAGAGAGTACTCTCTCTCCACATACACCGAGAAAAGGCCATGCAAGGACTCAGCAAGAAGGCGATCATGTGCAAGCCAGGAAGAGAGTTAGAAAAAAAATTTGCCAGCACCCTGATCATAGATTTCTAGCCTCCACAACTGTGAGAAAATTAATTTCTATTGTTTAAGACACCCAGTCTGTGGTATTTTGTTATGATAGCTCAAGCAGATGAATACAGTGTGTATTCATGAAAATATAGATGAGGTTGTTTAGTCCCCAGAGCATTCCTTAAAGGGAGAAAGAAATAGCTGTGGAACTCCTATTAAAACTTTCCTTCCCAGAAACATTCACTACCTAATAGTCTAGAGAATTTCAGGCTAAAAGACAAGATGGTTTACTACTAGAAAATCTTCAAAGGCAATACAAAAATATGATCAGTTAATAGATGTCATATACATATTTAATATAACCCAAAAAACATTCCTGATTTTAAATACAATTGGAAGAGATAAATATTTTCTCAGTAAGATAAACATATTGAATCAAAAGCAGCATCCTTTTCATGATAAAATATTAGAAGTTTTCCTAGGAGTAAAATAATGATCATCTCTTTTGTGATTATTTCCTTTTATTCTCAATGGATTACCCAGGGCAATTATGAGATGGGGGTAGAGATTAACTAAAGAAGAGGAAATAAAGAAATTATTATTATTAAAAAGATGCGGAAAAATTATTAATTGCAGTTACATCAGTTAACTGCCTTAAAATCTAAAAGACTTTTGAAAATAGTGATAACCCATTGATAAAATGCATGCACAAAAATCTGTAGGCTTCCCATATGTAAAAAGTAACAAATTAAAAATACAATGACAGAAAGACCTTCTAATAACAATTTTCTTTTTTTTTTAAGATTTTATTTATTTATTTGGCAGAAAGAGAGCACAAGTAGGCAGAGAGGCAGGGAGAGGGAGAGGGGGGAAGCAGGCTCCCCGCTGAGCAGGGAGCCTGACATGGGGCTCGATCCCAGGACCTTGGGATCATGACCTGAGCCAAAGGCAGCCACTTAACCGACTGAGCCACCCAGGTGCCCCTGATAACAATTTTCAACAAAATGATAATATTCTTAAAAATGAAAAAGGTAATTTCTGATCCATAGATCATTCTATACCTATAGAGAGAGCAAAACTACAATGAGTTATCAGCTTATACCCATCAGGATGGCTACTATTTACAAAACAGAAAATAACAAGTTTTGGCAAGGATGTGGAGAAACTGGAATCCTTGTGCACTGTTGGTGGGAATGTAAAATAATGCATCCTCTTTGGAAAACAGTATGGAGATTCTTCAAAAAAATTAAACATAGAATTACCATATTATCTAGCAATTCCACATCTAGGTATATACCCCAAATTATTGAAAGCATGGACTCAAACAGATACTTAAACACCCATGTTCATAGCAGCATTATTCACAATAACTAAAACTTGGAAGTAACCCAATTGTCCATTGACAGTTGAATGGATAAACAAAATGTAGTACATACATGTAATGGAATATTATTAGCCTTAAAAAGAAAGGGAATTATGGTGCCTGGGTGGCTCAGTTGGTTAAGCATCTGCCTTCATCTCGGGTCATGATCTCAGGGTCCTGGGATCAAGCCCCTCATCAGGCTTCCTGCTCAGCAGGTAGTCTGCTTCTACCTCTGCTCCTCGCCCCTGCTTGTGCTCTCTCTCTCTCAAATAAAATTTTTTGAAAAAAATTTTTAAAAAGAAATTATGACACATGTTCCAACATGAACTTTAAGGACATTGTGCTAAGTAAAATAAGCCAGATACAACATGACAAATACTGTGTGATTCCACTTATATGGGGTCTCAGAAGTAGTGAAATTCATAGACACAGAAAGTAGAATGGTGGTTGCCAGGAGCTAGGGGAGAAGGAATTGGGGAGTTATCATTTAATGAGTATACACTTTCAGTTCTGCAAGATGAAGAGTTCTGGAGATGGATGGTGGTTGCAAAACAATGGACAATGTCACTGAATTATAGACTTAAAAATGATTAAAATGGTAAATTTTAATTTATGTGTATTTTACAAGTAAACATACATATATAAATATGTGTGTATGTTAAAAAGGGTGAAAAAAATCAATAAAGTAGATTGTCAAGGGTGATGAAAGAGCAATACACAACAGAATTATAAATTTCCTATAACCATAGATAAATGGGAAGCTTCATGAAATTAAAGAGATGCAAATGGATTTCTTTTTACTACTAGTTTGTCATGGATTTAAAAGATTGATAATAATACTCTGGTTTCTCTTCAGATCGCATAAATCTTTCACCTTTTTAAAAGATTGATAATAACTCCTGAAAATCAGGAATAATGTATAGTATTATTAGTGGTAATTTCTGGAGTTAAGATTACATAAAAATTTTGAAAGGAAAATTATAATGTGAAATTAAAATATACTCTTTATAATTTTATATATGAAGTAGACAAGTAGACAAAAATATAGGAGAATTTAGAATGTAGAATACGCAAATAACAGGTAACTCATACACACACATACACATATATATTCAATTATATACATATGTATATTTATGTAGTTATATCTATATATGTAATGCTGTAAAATGGTTATACATTCTTTGATAATATCCATGAAATATTAACAAAAGTTGATAATGTATTGGCTATAAATAAAGCCATCATAAATTCCATAATTTTAGTTTTTTCCAAGCCATATTTTGTTAAGATAAGTCAGTGATATAGAAAATAAATAGAATAAGGGTATTAAAGAAACTGGGCTCCTTAAGATCACCTTGCCTCTCATCTTTATGCCCCAAAATGCATTTGACATCACAAGAGCATCCCCCACATTGAGTCCAGGGCTCATCTTTGGGTACAGGGCCCCAGAAGGGACCATTTGGGGACAGAAAATGCATGCAGCCAATGGCATACCAGCCCAGGGCTTTCAGAGTACACCTACAGGCCCCAGAATACATTGATGAAGACAGACTCTATGGCAGCTGACTAAATGAAACTAGCTGGATTGAAAGTTTTCCTCTGATCCCAGGCTCAGGCACCACCATTCTACTGCCATCAGGACCCAGAGTGACCTAGGGAAACCAAACATGAACATTTGCCTGGGACGATCCAAGCTGTCATATACAAAGTCTCAAATACTGAATAATCCATTCCTGAGATGGGAAATTTTTTGAGTTATGGCAACTGGTTTGGAGGGTTGAAGCAAAAGAAGAAAATCCATATGGAAGCTGAAAAAATAAGGATTAAAAGGAACATTGTTTTGGTGTCAAAAGAATAAAGTATAACTTACCTGCCTTCTTTATTTTCTGTTTTTAGCTCTGCTGATGTCAACAATTGTTAATTTGTGATTCATTCTGAGTGATATGACTTAAGTGTGCAACCTAAGGGTATTGAAATCTTTAATAGTCCATCTTTGACTTAGTCTTTGGATTAACTGTTGTGCTTTGTGTCAAGAGAGTGCTAATTTAATTTTTCATATTGTCAATATTGTAATCATGTTTCCTAAGAGCTCAGATAATGATAATCAGAATGATTACAACACTAAGCAGTATGACCCAGACATCACTGATCATGAAGGCTAAATGACTATTTTTAACGACAGCTGGAAGGACACATACAACTGGATTAAAGAAATAAATAACCAAACAGAGCATATTATACAATATGATGAAAATCATTTGGACGCAGAAATAAACCCACACATATGTGGTCAATTAATTTACAACAAAGGAGCCAAGAATATTAAATGGGGGAAAGGACAGACTCTTAAATAAATGGTATTGAAAAAACTGGATATTCACATGCTAAAGAATGAAATTGGACTATATTATATTATAAACAAATATTAACTTAAAATGTTTTAGACTTGAATGTACCTGAAACCATAAAACTCCTAGAAGAAAATATAGGTGGTAAGCTCCTTGATATCGATCTTGGTGATAATTTTTTTAATGTAAAGGCAACAAAAGCAAAAACAAACAAGTGGGACTACACCAAACTAAAAATCTGCACAGCAATGGAAATCACCAACAAAATTAAAAGGTAACCTCGTGAATGACAGAAAATATTTGCCAATAATATATCTGATGAGGGGTTAATATCCAAAATATATTAAGAATTCATCTAACTCACTAGCAAAAAACTCAAATAATCCTAGGCACAAGACGTCAATAGAAATTTTTCCAAAGACATTCAAATGGCCAAGGTGTACATGAAAAATGCTCAACATCACTAATGATCAGGGAAACACAAATGAAAACCATAAGGAGATATCACTTCACACATGTTAAAATGGCTATTATCAAAAAGACAAGAAATAACAAGTGTTGGCAAGAATATGGAGAAAAGAGAACCCTTGAGCACCATTGGTAAAAATATAAAGTGATGCAGCCCCTATGGAAAACAGTATGGAGGGGGAGGTTAAAAAATTAAAAATAGAACTACCATATGACCCAGCAATTCCACTTCTGGGTATATAGCCAAAGAAAATGAAAACACTACCTCAAAATTATATATGCACTGCCCATGTTCACTGCAGCATTATTTACAAAAGACAAGATATGAATACAACCTAAATGTCCATCAATGAATGAAAATGTGGTCAAATATATATACAATGGAATATTATTCAGCCATAAAAAGGAATGAAATCTTGCCATTTGTAATGGCATGGATGGATCTTGAGAGCATTATGCTAAGTGAAATAAGTCAGACACTAATACAATATATTTGTATGATCTCACTTATATGTGGAATCTAAAAAAAAAAAGAAAGAAAAGAAAAAACAAGCTCATAGATATGGAGAACAGATTGATCATTGCCAGTGGGTGTGGAGGGTTGAGTGAAATGGATGAAGGGGGTCAAAAGGTACAAACTTCAAGTTATAAAATAAATAATTCCTAGGAGTGTAATGTACAGCATGGAAACTATAGTAAACAATACTGTATTACATATTTGAAAGTTGCTAAGAGACTAGACCTTAAAAATTCTCATCACAAGAAAAAAACCCTGTAGCTATGTATGTGATGGATGCTAACTAGACTTATAGCAATTATTTTACAATGTATACAAATATTGACTTATTATATTGTACACCTGAAACTAATATAATGTTATATGTCAATTATATCTCAATTAAAAAAAAGAATTTGGAATAGGTATGGTGGAGAAGGTGATGTGAAAGCATATTTGGAGGTTGAATCTCAAATTTCTTGGATAAAATAAGCAAGTATTTTTAAATCAACTACATTTTTTTGTTTCCCAAATTAAAAACAACAGCAACAACTTTTCTATCCCCAAAAGACACCAATGTCCTGACAAAAATAACTAGCAAATTAGCATTAGCTTTGGCACACCATAGGAATAAACATCCACTGCCCTATCACTCATTCCCTTCATTGCTCTACAAAACCAAGTGAAGTTACATTTCCTGATTCACAGATTGCACTAAAATGTCCTGTGGGAGAAAAATGTGAGAACTGTTATAACATTTTTTGACCCCTTAAGTGTGGCAATGATTCTGTCATATCTTACCAAGTGAATAAGGCAGCAAAATAATCCCCCAGCACTTAGGTAATTTGATTTTAAAAATAAAGTTTAAAATAAGTTTCTTAATTTCTACACAGATTTTAATGAAATTACAGAAAACATAAAAAATTTTGTTATCTTGCTCAAATCCAAACTAGACTTTGTTGATCTATATGCATAGTTAGCAGGCAGTGCAAATATGTAAACTTCTGCAAATCCCATGGTCTATAAGCTTCCTATCAAAGAAAAGGAAAAGATCTCACCCGCTAAATATTCTACACACCTTGGACACAATACTGAATAGAGTGTTATAGACAGGCTTTCCTGATGAAAGCTTTTGGTCACTTTTAGTTTCCTCAAAATGTAAGGAAGCTGGTAATGGGATTTTTAAAAAAACTTTATGAAATGGGAAGGTGATGGCTTCCTCAGACATGGACGCATATAAGATGGCTCTTAGTGTTACTAGTATTATGAGGTGTGTTAGAATACTGGCCTGGCAAAAAATCTTGCTCTTGAAAGCCTGGACAATAATGTACTTCTTTAATTTTTAAATACATTGAGAAGGAAAATAGAAGGTTGCAGTAAAAACAGAAATTTACATGCTGTTTCTCTGAAAATTTGATAATTTGTGAATCCTAGGGGAAAACATGAACTGACTATACCTATGACTCATATTTTTGGAAATAAGACTGCTTCAGAACTCAAAAAATGTAACCAGAAAAAAGCAAGCAGTGAAACAGGACCTTTTCAGTACCTTTGTTAAAATCATAATTTATTTGTAATTCAACTTAGATTTCACAAATGCAAATTACCTCTATGCTTTCAACCATGTTCCCTAAGAAAAAGAGATTTAACTTCTGACATCCAACGTGCTTTAGAGTGCTTAAAAATTATGAACATTTTTGAAATGGGCAGCCTATATGATGAATTAAATATGCAAAGGAACTGACTGATAGGTACCTGGTCTATCAGAAGACACCTACAGAAATAAAGCTAATGAATGTTTTTGGAGAGCTGCAAAATAATTTCTACAAGTCTAAAAATCTGCTGTGTCTAGTAAAAAAAAAAAAAAAACCAAGTAAGTCATGTTCAAATGCTTTTGTGGGAGATCTTTGCTGATGCCATCACAATAGACTGACACCTGAATTCAGTAAATGTGACTTGATAAAGCAGAGCTTCAAGTCAAAAGCAATTGTACATCTGGCTCTATTCCATTTTGCTGCTGGTTAAAGGAAGGATGCCTGAAAGGTTGCAAGCAATACAGAGAAATATAACTGGAAAATGAAAAAGAAGGAGCCAAAAATATATCTGACCATATCATAGAACAGAAAGAATCCTTTTATTTTTTTTAAATTAAGTTCAATTAACCAACATCATTAGTTTTTGACGTAGTGTTCAGTGATTCATTAGTTTAAAAAAAAGGAAAAGAAAAGAAAGAAAGAATCCTGTCATTATTATTTTTTATTAAGTATAGGGCAAACTTTTAATTTTTCTTATTTATATTCCCCTTTTGAAAATTCTTACATTTATGAATCTTAATATTATACAATAAGCCTGCAAAATTTAAATATCCAGTAAAGACTTTTTAAAAAGAGGTAAATATCAATTGCTATTTCAAAGACTATATTATATAATATTGTCATTATAAAATATTGTTACATTTTTGCTCATATATATTATTTGCTTAATTGGTTGTACTATAAACTACTATCAATTGACTCTAGTAATTAGCTCTATTGTTGTTTTGCTTAAATAATAGCATGTAACAAAAAATCAATAATACAGAATATGTAATTTTAAATAAATACCTATTTTACACATATTTATGTGAAAATAATATATGTGCATAATTATGTTACATGTTAAACTATTATTCCCCCCCTTTTTTTCTTTTGGTCTGATATACAGTCTAATATGGCTGTGTGTTAACTCTGTAAAAAGTTGGTCACCCTAGGTATGCCTTCCCCCTAGTAACCAAGGTTCAAGTAAATCTGCCAAGGAGCTTCAGTATTTATTTGCCCCAAAAGGAAAGGGGGTGAGGGTGGACAGCCTCTGCTCCCAGGTTATTCTAGGTGGGCTCCAGTATCTTCTAAAACCAGGGAATATCCCCCGACACACACACGTATCCTCAGTCCTATCCAGGACTGCTTAATCTCCAAATAATACTCAGGAACCCGAGCAGAGAGATTCTAGAGAGGATACTTCAAAAGATTGGACTGAAGTCCTTACAATGCAGCAAAAAGGAATAAAAGATAGTTTCAAAGAATCTGGTGGCATTAATATAACAATGACTACTAACAAACACTATTTTAAACCAGAAATGTATGAGAAAATCCAAAGTGAACAATCTAAATTAACTAGTCAAATTTTATGCACTGGAATTTTTACTTTTATGTTGCCTAACACTGGGTACACTTTTTTGTTAGTAGACCACGTCAATGTTGATATAAAAAGTACAGAACAAACTTGTACTGTCTTAGATCTTCAAAAATCTTACAAAAAAAAACAAAAACATGTTTGTTGGTATCAGTTGCTTTGTAATCTAGCTTGGAACCTACACTTAATTTTTCTCTTACATGTTGTCTTTGATTCATGAAATTTGAAAGACTAACCAGATGGAGCCTTGTGCCCATCATCTATACTTCCAAATTCTCCCTTCTTCTTCATGCATGTAGGAGGGGCAAACCCCTTTTCACAATGGCAGTGATTTAAATTGTTGCAAACCTGCAGTAATCAGAAAATAGAACAATTTTTTTTTAGAACAAAGATGGTTTTCAATAGAGAGCAATGAATATTCTATACTTATTCAACGGAGAAATTTATTTCAGAGAATTTATTCATTCCAGAGAATTTAACTTAAATAGACAAACTCAATAAATTTTCACAAATTTTCTCTTGGAATTGTTCATACTTTAGAAAGCATATTTAGCTTCTGCTGACAAAGCAATTTTTTAAAAAATTCTTCAACTCTTTCCATGGCCAGACCCAAATACTGGCAATTACCAGTAACTTGCCACTATCATTTAGTTGCTAGTTTCACAGAACAGCCCATACACTAAATTAACAAGCAAGACTAGAAAGAAAATTCTAATGACCTTTGTTTACCAGTTTCTACCTTCTTTCTGTGAAAATAAGATCATTTTGGTTATATAATAATACATGGTGCATATACCACATCCACCCCTTTTATTTACCAAACACTTTATACATCCAGAATCACCTTAAATGTTTCTATCTTCTCTAATAAATAGTTTGGCAAGATTTCTTTTTTTTTAAGATTTTATTTATTTTATTTTTTTTTTTGAGAGAGAGAGAGAGAACACAAGAGGGGGTAGGGTCAGAGGGAGAAGCAGACTCCCCGATGAACAGGGAGCCCAATGCAGGACTTGATCCGGGACTCCAGGATCATGATCTGAGCCAAAGGCAGTCACTTAACCAACTGAGCCACCCAGGTGCCCTTGGTAAGATTTCTTAAAAAAATAAGATAGAAGTTATAAATTATAGACTATTAAATGACACCAAGCAGCATGAAAATCATTTTAATGATTTTTTTTAAATCTCCAAACTGTTTTACAGCATTCTTCAAAGCATCTTGCTAAAATGAAAATTGAAATTACTTACTCCATGGCTATTGCAATAAGTAGAATTGCACTCTTTGTTTGGTATCTGGTATTGAACCTCTACACACACAAATCTGAGGCAATACTAAAAGCAAAAGGAAGTGAAGAATAGTCACACAATCAGATTGTATTCATGGATAATACATAAGAAAAATTCAAGAAAGTTTCAGAATTCATATTATCAAGAACTGACATAAAAATATAAAAAATAAAATACGGTAATAACTGAAACATTGAAATAAATGTTTTTCTTCATTGAAATAAATGAAATAAGCTATGTGACTTCATTTTTTTTTTAAAGATTTTATTTATTTATTTGAGACAGAGAGAATGAGAGAGAGAGAGAGAGCACATGAGAGGGGGGAGGGTCAGAGGGAGAAGCAGGCTCCCTGCCGAGCAGGGAGCCCGATGCGGGACTCGATCCAGGGACTCCAGGATCATGACCTGAGCCGAAGGCAGTCGCCTAACCAACTGAGCCACCCAGGTGCCCATGACTTCAGATTTTAAAGATGGAACCATATGTGAGAAGTTAGAAGTTTTATTTTCTCACCATCTAGCACTAGAAGTCCACTTACAAAGGAAAGTATTTGGAAAAATAATTTAACTAATGCCTGAGTTCAAGAACAATCCAAGAAGCATTTAAAAAATACTTACGCCCAGGCTCCACCTGAGACATCTCTATCAAAATCTCTAGGTACAGGGTCCACATGATTATTGGAGCAACTAAGGTGGAGAACCATGAGGTGGGAGGCTGGGTTCTTAAAATCATGGGTATGAGTAGAACAGATAGTTTACCATTCCTTGAGAAAAAAATTACGAGAAAGAGAACAGCAAGGATAACAGATAATTATATGAGGTAATAGGGCAATGAGAGACTCCCAACAATGAGGTGGCTAAAAGGTCTCCAAAGAAAATGAGTGTTTATTACTAGACCAAATGGACTTGACAGATATATTCAGAACATTCCATCCCAAAGCAACAGAATACACATTCTTCTCTAGTGCCCATGGAACATTCTCCAGAATAGATCACATCCTAGTCACAAAACAGATCTCAACTGGTACCAAAAGACTGGAATCATTCCCTGCATATTTTTGGACCACAATGCTTTGAAACTCGAACTCAATCACAAGAGGAAAGTTGGAAAGAACTCAAGTACATGGAGGTTAAAGAGCATCCTACTAAAGAATGAATGGGTCAACCAGGAAATTAAAGAGGAATTTTTAAAAATCATGGAAACAATTGAAAATGAAAACAGAACTGTTCAAAATCTTTGGGAAGCAGCAAAGGCAGTCCTAAGAGGAAAATATATAGCAATACAAGCCTTTCTCAAGAAACAAGAAAGATTCTCAAATACACAACCTAACCCTACATCTAAAGGAGCTGGAGAAAGAACAGCAAAGAAAGCCTAAACCCAGCAGGAGAAGAGAAATTAAATAAAGATCAGAGCAGAAAACAATGAAATAGAAACCAAAAGAACAGTAGAACAGATCAATGAAACTAGGAGCTGGTTCTTTGAAAGAATTAACAAGATTGATAAACCCCTGGCCAGACTTATCAAAAAGAGAAGAGAAAGGACCCAAATCCACAAAATCATGAATGAAAGAGGAGAGATCACAACCAACACCAAAGAAACACAAACAATTATAAGAACACATTATGAGCAACTCTATGCCAGCAAATTAGATAACCTGGAAGAAATGGATGCATTCCTAGAGATGTATCAACTACCAAAACTGAACCAGGAAGAAATAGAAAACCTGAACAGACCTAGAACTGCTAAGGAAATTGAAGCAGGAATCAACAATCTCCCAACAAACAAAAGCTCAGGACCAGAAGGCTTCCCAGGGGAATTCTACCAAACATTTAAAGAAGAATTCATACCTATTCTTCTGAAAATGTTCCAAAAGATACAAATGGAAGGAAAACTTCCAAACTCGTTTTATGAGGCCACGATTACGTTGATCCCAAAACCACACAAAGACCCCAATCAAAAGGAGAATTACAGACCAAATCCTTGATGAACATGGATGCAAAAAATCTCACCAAAATACTAGCCAATAGGACCCAACCGTACATTAAAAGATTATTCACCACGACCAAGTGGGATTTATCCCTGGGCTGCAAGGTTGGTTCAACATCCACAAATCAATCAACGTGATACAATACATTAACAAAAGAAAGAACAAGAATCTCAATAGATGCAGAAAAAGCATTTGACAAAGTACAGCATCCTTTCTTGATCAAAACTCTTCAGAGTATAGCCATAGAGGTTACATACCTCAATATCATAAAAGCCATTTATGAAAAACCCACAGCAAATATCATTCTCAATGGGGAAAAACTGAGAGCTTTCCCCCTAAGGTCAGGAACACAGAAGGGATGTCCACCATTACCACTGCTATTCAACATAGTATTAGAAGTCCTAGCAACAGCAATCAGACAACAAAAAGAAATCAAAGGCATCCGAATTGGCAAAGAAGAAGTCAAACGCTCACTCTTTGCAGATGATATGATACTTTAGGTGGAAAACCCAAAAGACTCCACCCCAAAATTGCTAGAACTCATACGGGAATTCAGTAAAGTGGCAGGATAGAAAATCAATGCACAGAAATCAGTGGCATTCCTATACACCAACAACAAGACAGAAGAAAGAGAAATTAAGGAGTTGATCCCATTTACAATTGCACCCAAAACCATATGATACCTAGGAATAAATCTCACAAAAGAGGCAAAGGATCTGTACTCAGAAAACTATAAAATACTCATGACAGAAATTGAGGAAGACACAAGAAATGGAAAAACGTTCCATGCTCATGGATTGGAAGAACAAATATTGTGAAGATGTCCATGCTACCTAGAGCAATCTACACATTCAATGCAATCCCCATCAAAATACCATCCACTTTTCAAAGCAATGGAACAAATAATCCTAAAATTTCTCTGGAACCAGAAAAGACCCCGAATAGCCAGAGGAATGTTGAAAAAGAAAAGCAAAGCTGGCGGCATCACAATTCTGGACTTCCAGCTCTGTTACAAAGCTGTCATCATCAAGAGAGTATGGCACTGGCACAAAAACAGACACATAGATCAATGGAACAGAATAGAGAGCCCACAAATGGACCCTCAACTCTATGGTCAACTAATCTTCCACAAAGCAGGAAAGAATGTCCAATGGAAAAAAGACAGTCTCTTCAACAAATGGTATTGGGAAAATTGGACAGCCACATGCAGAAGAATGAAGCTGGACTATTTCCTTACACCACACACAAAAATAGACTCCAAATGGTTGAAAGACCTCAATGTGAGACAGGAGTCTCATCAAAATCCTAAAGGAGAACACAGGCAGCAACCTCTTCGACCTCAGCCACAGCAATTTCTTCCTAGAAACATCGCCAAAGGCAAGGGAAGCAAGGGCAAAAATGAACTATTGGGACTTCATCAAGATAAAAAGCTTTTGCACAGCAAAAGAAACAGTCAACAAAACCAAAAGACAACCGACAGAATGGGAGAAGATATTTGCAAATGACATCTCAGATAAAGGGCTAGTATCCAAAATCTATAAAGAACTTATGAAACTCAACACCCAAAGAACAAATGATCCAATCAAGAAATGGGCAGACGATGTGAACAGACAGTTTTCCAAAGAAGACATCCAAAGGGCCAACAGACACATGAAAAAGTGCTCAACATCATTGGGCATCAGGGAAATCCAAATCAAAACCTCAATGAGATACCACTTCAAACCAGTCAGAATGCCTAAAATTAACAAGTCAGGAAATGACAGATGTTGGCGGGGATGCAGATAAAGGGGAACCCTCCTACACTGTTGGTGGGAATGCAAGCTGGTGCAACCACTCTGGAAAACAGTATGGAGGTTCCTTAAAGAGTTGAAAATAGAGGTACCATATGATCCAGCAATTGCACTACTGGGTATTTACCCCAATGATACTAATGTAGGGATCTGAAGGGGTACGTGCACGCTGATGTTTATAGCAGCAATGTCCACAATAGCCAAACTGTGGAAAGAGCCAAGATGTCCATTGACAGATGAATGGATAAAGAAGATGTGGTATAGATATACAATGGAATATTATGCAGCCATTGAAAAGAATGAGATCTTGCCATTTGCAATGACGTGGATGGAACTGGAGGGTATTATGCTGAGCGAAATAAGTCAATCAGAGAAAGACATGTATCATATGATCTCACTGATATGAAGAATTCTTAATCGCAGGAAACAAACTGAGGGTTGCTGGAGTGGTGGGGGTTGGGAGGGATGGGGCGGCTGGGTGATAGACATTGGGGAGGATATGTGCTATGGTGAGCACTGTGAATCATGCAAGACTGTTGAATCACAGATCTGTACCTCTGAAACAAATGATGCAATATATGTTAAGAAAAAAAAAGAAGAAGAAGATAGGAGGGGAAGAATGAAGGGGGGGAAATTGGAGGGGGAGACGAACCATGAGAGACAATGGACTCTGAAAAACAAACTGAGGGTTCTAGAGGGGAGGGAGGTGGGAGGATGCGTTAGCCTGGTGATGGGTATTAAAGAGGGCATGTTCTGCATGGAGCACTGGGTGTTATACACAAACAATGAATCGTGGAACACTGCATCAAAAACTAATGATGTAATGTATGGTGATTAACATAACAATAAAAAATTTTTAATAAGAGAGAAGGAAAAAAAAAGAAAATGGATGTTTAATGTGTGAATTTACACTGTTCTACTTTACGGCATTAATTTTTGTGCCCTTTCCTAATTACTGAAAAAAAGTTCAGTAAATTCAATATTTTGCGAAAGGGTTTTATTTTTTAAGTGAATTTTGTCTTTGGATCATAGTAACAACCAGGTATGCAAAAAGAAGAGGACCAGGACCCTGGAAAAAAGAGATTTGAACCAATATCCTTTAGAATTCAAGGGGAGAGAGACCTCAGATCATATTTGTATTCCATGTGCTTACAGATGAGCAAGATGTGATAGAAACCTTGGTTATTTTTATGGACTATCATCAAAATGTATCATATAGAAATAAATTTGAATTTAGCAAGCACAACTTATTAATTTCTCTCAAAAAAGGGATGTCAGAAAAAGAAAAATATATGCTTTCACTCATGTGGAATTTAAGAAACAAAACAAAGGAAAAAAAGACAAAAAAACAGGCTCTTAAATACAGAGAACAAACTGTTGATGCCAGAGGTGAGTTGGGGAAATGGGGAAATGTACACCTGAAACAAATGTAACACTGTATGTTAACTATACTTGAATTAAAAAATACAATACAGTAAAATAAAAAGTTTAAAAATATGTTAATTTAACTTTCCATTGTATCTCTTGGAATTAATAGTTCATAGGATTAATTAGAATATTAAGCTGTCATTAGATATATAATTAATTTAATAAATGTCAGAACTTTCTAATCTAAAAATTATTTTGTTATATTATGTGTTAATATGTGTTCTTATTTTTTTCTTTTCAAATTTTTATTTAAATTATAGTTAGTTAACATACAGTGCAATATTGGTTTCAGGAGTAGAATTCAGTGATTCATCACTTACACACAACACCCAGCGCTCATCATAAGTGCCTTCCTATGGGGGAGCCTGAGTGGCTCAGTCGGTTAAATGTCCCACTCTTTATTTCGGCTCAGGTCATGATCTCAAGGTCCTGGGATCAAGTCCTGCCTCAGGCTCCATGCTCAGCAGGGAGTCTGCTTGAGGATTTCTTGCCTTCTCCCTCTGCCCTGCTCCCCTCCCCTCCACACCCATGTGTAAAGTCTCTCACCCATCTAGCCAATCCCCACCCATCTCCATCCATCAACCCTCAGTTTGTTCTCTATCTTTAAGAGTCTCTTATAGTTTGTTTCCCTCTCTTTTTTCTTTACTCCCCCTCCCATATGTTCATCTGTTTTGCTTCTTAAATTCCACATATGAGTGAAATCATACAGTATTTGTCTTTCTATGACTGACTTATTTCACTTAGCATAATACACTATAGCTCCATCCATGTCATTGCAAAAGGCAAGATTTCATTCTTTTTGATGGCTGAATAATATTCCACTTTATATAGCTACCACATCTTTTTTATCCATGCATCAGTTGATGGACATTTGGGCTCTTTCCATAGTTTGGCTCTTGTTGATAATGCTGCTATAAACATCAGGGCACATGTATCCCTTTGAATTCATATTTTTCTGTTCTTTGGGTAAATACACAGTACTGTGATTATGAGATCATAAGATAGTTCTATTTTTCACTTCTTGAGGAACTCCATACTGTTCTCCAGAGTGGCAGCACCAGTTTTCATTCCCACCAAAAGTGCACAAGGGTTCCTTTTCCTCCACATCCTCTGGAACACTTGTTTTTGAATTTTTGATTTTAGCCATTCTGACAGGTGTGAGGGATATCTCATTGTGGTTTTGATTTGCATTTCCCTGATGATCTCTGATGTTGAGCATCTTCTTATGTATCTGTTGGCCATCTGGATGTCTTCTTTGGAGAAATTTCTGTTTATGCCTTCTGCCCATTTTTTAATTGGATTATTGTTTTTTAGGTGTTGAGTTGTATAAATACTTTATATATTTTGGGTACTAATCTTTTATCAAATATGTCATTTGCAAATATCTTCTCCCATTCTGTAGGGTGTCTTATAGTTTAGTTGGTTGTTTCCTTCACTGTGCAGAACCTTTTTATTTTGATGGAGTCCCAACAGTTTACTTTTGCTTTTGTTTCCCATGTCTCAGGAGACATATCTAGAAAGAAGTTGCTATGGCCAATGTCAAAGAAATCACTGCCTGTTCTCCCCTCTAGGATTTTAATGCTTTCCTGTCTCACATCTCACATTTGGGTCCTTAATCCATTTTGTGTTAATTTTTTGCATGGTGTAAGAAAGTGGTCCAGTTTCATTCTTTAGCATGTAGCGGTCCAGTTTTCCCAAGACCTTTTGTTAAACAGACTGTCTTTTTCCCATTGCATATTCTTTCCTCCTTTGTTGAAGATTACCCTATAATTTTGGGTTATTTCTGGGCTTCTATACTGTTCCATTGATCTAGGTGTCAATTTTTGTGCCAGTACCATGCTGTCTTGATCATTACAGCTTTGTAATATAACTTATAGTGTGGAATTATGATGCCTCTAGTTTTGTTTTTCCTTTTCAAGATTGTTTTGGCTATTTGGGGTCTTTTGTGGTTCCGTACAAATTTTAGGACTGTTTTTTTCTAGTTCTGTAAAAAAAAAAAATGCTGTTTTGATAGGGATTGTGTTAAATCTTTAAATTGCTTATGTAGTACAGATATATTAACAATATTTGTTCTTCCAATCCATGAGCATGTAATGTCTTTCCATTTCTTTGTGTCATCTTCAATTTCTTTCATCAGTATTTTATAGTTTTCAGAGTACAGGTCTTTCACCTCTGGTTAAGTTTATTCCTAAGTATTTTATTATTTTTGGTGCATATGTAAATGGAATTGTTTTAATTTTTTTCTACTGCTTGATTATTAGTGTTTAGAAATGTAACAGATTTCCGTACATTGATTTTGTATACTGTGACCATACTGAATTCATTTATCAGTTCTAGTAATTTTTTGGTCTTTAGGGATTTCTGTATATAGTATGTCATCTGCAAATAGTGAAAGTTTTGCTTGTTCCTTACCAATTTGGATGCCTTTCAATTCCTTTCTCTTGTCTGATTGCTATGGCTAGGACTTCCAGGACTATGTTGAATAAAAGTGGTGAGAAAGGACATTCTTGTTTTTTTCCTGACCATAGAGGAAAAGCTCTGTTTTTCCCCATTGAAGATGATATTTTATTAGCTGTGGATTATTCAGATGTGGCCTTTATTATGTTGTCATGTTCCCTCTAAACCCACTTTGTGGAGGGTTTTTATCATGAATGAATGTTGTACTTCATCAAATGCTTTTTCTGAA
This sequence comes from Mirounga leonina, assembly GCF_011800145.1. Lineage (NCBI taxonomy): Eukaryota > Metazoa > Chordata > Mammalia > Carnivora > Phocidae > Mirounga > Mirounga leonina. Next base: position 5,192,694 of record NW_023270320.1, read on the forward strand.
ACTATTGAAATGACCTATGGTTTTTATCCTTTCTCTTATTGATGTGATATATCATGTTGATTGATTTGCAAATGTTGAACCACCCTTGCAACCCAGCAATAAGTCCAACTTGATCATGGTGAATGATTTTTTTAATATATTGTTTGATTTGGTTTGCTAACATTTTGTTCAGGACTTTTTGCACCTATGTTCAGGAGTGTCTTTATCTGGTTTTGGACTCAGCATAATGCTAACCTCATAGAATAAATTTGGAAGGTTTCCTTCCACTTCTATTTTTTGTAAAATTTGGAAAGTATAGGTATTAAACCTTCTTTAAATGTTCGGTAGAATTCACCTGTAAAGCCATCTGGTCTTGGGCTTTTGTTTTTGGGGAGTTTTTTTGACTACTGATTCAATTTCATTGCTGGTAATCAGGTTGTTCAAATTTGCTGTTTCTGGTGTCTATTTTTGTACCAGTACCATGGCACTGGGCTTTCTGGTTCAACTTTGGTAGTTGATATATTTCCAAGAATTCGTCCCTTTCTTCTAGGTTGTCCAGTTCATTGGCATATAATTTTTCATAATATTCTCTTGTAGTCCCTTGTATTTCTGTGGTGTCAGGAAGTCATGCACACACAAGAAATGAACAAGTTAGGACCAAAAAATCATAAAGCAGAATTTATAGGAAATACAAAAAAATGGCATGATAATCAAATAACAATTCATTATGACTTTGAGTTGAGACAAGATAACATAGACCTATTTCTCTGTGTCCATGTTAAGCACAATTATAAAACATTATAAAATAATAAATGACTGAGAGACAACCAGAAGAACACAGTGGTCGTGAGAAAAAGGGTGAGCTGGTTTGAGACCTGAACTGAAAGAACAACACAGCAGCAGAGTATCTTGTGCTTCTCCCCATCTCCCCTCTGCTCCAACCCAACAGAATAAGTCCATTATTGTGTCAGTACTATGCTGCCTTGATATTACATAGCCACAAAAAGGGATGAGATCTTGTCATTTGTGTAACTTAGATGGAGTTAGAAGGTATTATCTTAAGTGAAAGAAGTCAGACTGAGAAAGACAAATGCCATATGATTTCATTCATTTGTGAAATCTAAAAAACAAATGAATAAGCAAACAAAAACCAAAATCAAATCTATAAATACAGAAAACAAAGTGATGGTTGACAAAGGAAGAGGGAGGATGAGCAAAATAAGTGAAAGAGAGTGAGAGATACACTCTTCTAGTTATGAAATTACTAAGTAATGGAATAAAAGGTACAGCACAGGGAATATAGTCAGTGGTATTGTAATATTGTATGGTGACAAATGATAGCTGAACTTGTGGTGAACATAGCAGAACATATAGAGAAGTTGAATCCCTAAGTTGTACACCTGAAATTAATGTAACATTGTGTGTCAACTATATCAAATAAAAAAAAATTTTAATAATTAAGAATCAATCAAAAGAAAATGAAAAACATACGTACACACTAAAATCATGCATAGAATTGGTTTTATGAAGATCAGAAAATGATGATGGAAGTAATCAAAGAAGGCTTTACTAAATGGAGAAATATGGAGGAGGAGGAGCAAGATGGAGGAGGAGTAGGAGACCTAAATTTCATCTGGTCCCAGGAATTCAGCTAGATACAGATCACAACCATTCTGAACACCTATGAACTCAACAGGACATCAAAGAAAAGAATAGCAGCAAGTCTCTGAACAAAAAAGCGAGCACTTTCTGGAAGGTAGGACGTGCAGAGAAGTGAATCCGAGGCAATATTCGTGAAGATAGACTGTGGGGGAGGAGGCGACCATCAGCCGCTACCATCAAGTGATAGAACCTTGGAGCACAAAATCCAAACTTTTAGAAGTTAGCTCTGCTGAGCCACTCCAGTGGCTAAGCCGGGGGTGAAAACCTCATGGGACAGTGTGGTCTCAGGACCCTCGGGGTCACAGAAAGACCAGGGGTGCCTAAGTGCAGAGAGCTCCCAGGTATCAGAGCAGGGAAGCCGGCTGCATAGATGGAGCTGAGGAGTGGGCTCTCAGCTCGGGGTTGCCATAAACTGTGATCCGTGGCACAGTTGGGCCACTGCTCTTCCAGCAGGGACCCAACAAGCACAGATCCGGGGAGACTCCCCTTCTCCCCCAGGAGGAGCGGCGCAGGAGCACACCACAGGACTCTGCTGGGTTTGGAGACTCCAGACGGGGTTGTGTGCCAGATAGAAACTCTTGGTCACTGGCTGGGTGAACACAGAGTGCAGCCAGAGACCAGGGAGACAGGAGTGATTGACTGCTTTTCTCTGGGGGCTCACTGTGGAGTGGGGTCCTGAGTTCTCGGCTCCTCTGGGGCAGAGATTGGGAGGCTGCCATTTTCACTCCCATCCTCCAAAGCTGTATGGAAAGCTTGCAGGGAACAAAAGCAACGGAGAGCAAACCCAAGCAGATTACTTAGCCAGACCCAGCAAGGGTGATGCAATTCTGCCTCCGGCAAAGACATTTGAAAACCACAGCAACAGACCCCTCCCCCAGAAGATCAGCAAGAACAGCCAGCCAAGAACAAGTTTAGTGATCAATGAGAACAGCAGAACTCCAGCACTAGGGGAATACTGCACATGGAAATCATGGCTTTTTTCCCATGATTCTTTAGTCTTTCAAAGTTAATTTTTTAAATATTTTTAATTTTCTTTCTTTTTCTTTTTTTTTTTTGAATTTTTCTTTTTCCCTTCTTCAACCAACATCCTATTGATTCCTTTTTTAAAAAAATATTTTTTATTTTTCATTTTTAGAGTCATATTCTATCCCTTCATAGTAGTTAACCTTATTTTTGGTATATATATACCAAAAATATATATATGTTTGGTATATATACACCAAAAATATATATATGTTTGGTATATATATATATATGTTGTTCTTTCTTTAAAATTTTGGGATACAGTTTCTTCTAACAGACCAAAATATACCCTAAATCTCTAGTGTATGGCTTTGTTCTAGTCTCTTGCTGGTTCACATTCTCTCCTCCTTTTTTTTTTTTTAAATCCCCTTCTTTCTTTTTGCAACCAACTTCTTATTTTATCAATTCCTTTTATAAAATATTTTATAATTTTCATCATTACAGTCATATCCATCACTTCATCATATTTACCCTTATATTTGTACATATATAAGTTTTTCTTTCTTTAAAATTTTGGGAGGCACTTTCTTCTAACAGACCAAAATACGCCCAAAGTCTAGTGTGTGGAACTGATCTATGCACCAGCCTGATCATACTTGATCATATTCTAATGAATACGGACATTGGTAAGATGTTGGCACTGGAGTTCAGAATGATGATTATAAAAATACTAGCTGGGCTTGAAAAAAGCATGGAAGATGTTAGAGAAACCCTTTCTGGAGAAATAAAGGAACTAAAATCTAACAAAGTCGAAATCAAAAAGGTTATTAATGAGGTGCAATCAAAAATGGAAGCTCTAACTGCTAGGATAAATGAGGCAGAGGAGAGAATTAGTGATATAGAAGACCAAATGATGGAAAATAAAGAAGCTGAGAAAAAGAGATAAACAACTACTGGATCACGAGGGCAGATTTGAGAGATAAGTGATACCATAAGACAAAACAATATTAGAATAATTGGGATCCCAGAAGAAGAACGAGAGAGAGGGACAGAAGGTATGTTGGAGAAAATTATAGCAGAACACTTCCCTAATTTGGGGAAGGAAACAGACATCAAATCCAGGAGGCACAGAGAATCCCCCTCAAATTCAATAAAAATAGGTCAACACCCTGATATCTAATAGTAAAACTTACGAGTCTCAGAGACAAAGAGAAAATCCTGAAAGCAGCTCAGGAGAAGAGATCTGTAACCTACAATGGTAGAAACATTAGATTGGCAACAGACCTATCCACAGAGACCTGGCAGGCCAGAAAGAACTGGCATGATATCTTAAGAGCACTAAATGAGAAAAATATGCAGCCAAGAATACTATATCCAGCTAGGCTGTCACTGAAAATAGAAGGAGAGATAAAAAGCTTCCAGGACAAACAAAAACTAAGGGTATTTGCAAACACGAAACCGGCCTTACAAGAAATACTGAAAGGGATCCTCTAAGCAAAGAGAGCCTAAAAGCAACATAGACAGGAAAGGAACACAGACAATATACAGTAACAGTCACCTTACAGGCAATACAATGGCACTAAATTCCTATCTTTCAATAGTTACCCTGAATGTAAATGGGCTAAATGCCCCAATCAAAAGACACAGGCTATCAGATTGGATAAAAAAAAAAAAAGACCCACTGATAGGCTGTCTGCAAAAGACTCATTTTAGATCCAAAGACACCTCCAGATTGAAAGTGAGGGGGTGGAAAACGATTTATCATGCTAATGGACACCAAAAGAAAGCTGGGGTGGCAATCCTTAGATCAGACAAATTAGATTTTAAACCAAAGACTATAATAAGAGATGAGGAAGGACACTATATCCTACTTAAAGGGTCTATCCAACAAGAAGATCTAACAATTGTAAATATCTATGCCCCTAACATGGGAGCAGCCACTTATATAAGCCAATTAATAACAAAAGCAAAGAAACACATCGACAACAATACAATAATAGTGGGGGACTTTAATACCCCCCTCACTGAAATGGACAGATCATCTAAACAAAAGATCAACAAAGAAATAAAGACTTTAAATGACACACTGGACCAAATGGACTTAGCAGATATATTCAGAACATTTCATCCGGAAGCAACAGAATACACATTCTTCTTGGAACATTCTCCAGAATAGATCACATCCTAGATCATAAATCAGGTCTCAACCAGTACCAAAAGATTGGGATCATTCCCTGCATATTTTCAGACCACAATGCTTTGAAACTAGAACTCAATCACAAGAGGAAAGTTGGAAAGAACTCAAATACATGGAGGCTAAAGAGCATCCTACTAAAGAATGAATGGGTCAACTAGGAAACTAAAGAGGAATTTAAAAAATTCATGGAAACCAATGAAAATGAAAACACAACTGTTCAAAATCTTTGGGAAGCAGCAAAGGCAGTCCTAAGAGGAAAATATATAGCAATACAAGCCTTTCTCAAGAAACAAGAAAGGTCTCAAAAAAAAAAAAGAAACAAGAAAGGTCTCAAATACACAATCTAACCCTACACCTAAAGGAGCTGGAGAAAGAACAGCAAATAAAGCCTAAACCCAGCAGGAGAAGAGAAATAATAAAGATCAGAGCAGAAATCAATGAAATAAATACCAAAAGAACAGTAGAACAGATCAACAAAACTAGGAGCTTGTTCTTTGAAAGAATTAACAAGATTGATAAACCCCTGGCCAGACTTATCAAAAAGAAATGAGAAAGGACCCAACTAAATAAAATCATGAATGAAAGAGGAGAGATCACAACCAACACCAAAGAAATACAAACAATTATAAGAACATATTATGAGCAATTCTATGCCAGCAAATTAGATAATCGGGAAGAAATGGATGCATTCCTAGAGATGTATCAACTACCAAAACTGAACCAGGAAGAAATAGAAAACCTGAACAGACCTATAAATGCTAAGGAAATTGAAGCACTAATCAAAATTTCCCAACAAACAAAAGCCCAGGGCCAGATGGCTTCCCAGGGGAATTCTACCAAACATTTAAAGAAGAATTCATACCTATTCTTCTGAAACTGCACCAAAAATTAGAAATGGAAGGAAAACTTGCAAATCATTTTATGAAGCCACCATTACCTTGATCCCAAAACCATACAAAGACCCCATCAAAAAGGAGAATTACAGACCAATATCCTTGATGAACATGGATGCAATATTTCTCACCAAAATACCAGCCAATAGGATCCAAAAGTTCATTAAAAGCATTATTCACCATGACCAAGTGGGATTGTTTTCCTGGGCTGCAAGTTTGGTTCAACTTCCACAAATCAATCAATGTAATACAATAAATTAATAAAAGAAAAAAAAAACCATATGATCCTCTCAGTAGATGCAGAAAAGGCATTTGACAAAGTGCAGCTTCCTTTCTTGATCAAAACTATTCAGAGTATAGGGATAGAGGGTACATACCTTAGTATCATAAAAGCCATCTTGAAAAACCCACAGTGAATATCATTCTCAAAGGGGAAAAACTGAGAGCTTTCCCCCTAAGGTCAGGAACATGACAGGGATGTCCACTATCACCACTGCTATTCAACATAGTACTAGAAGTCCTAGCCACAGCAATCAGACAACAAAAAGAAATAAAAGGCATCCGAATCAGCAAAGAAGAAGTCCAACTCTCACTCTTTGCAGATGATATGATACTTTAGGTGGGAAACCCAAAAGACCCCACCCCAAAACTGCTAGAACTCATACAGGAATTCAGTAAAGTGGCAGGATAGAAAATCAATGCCCAGAAATCAGTGGCATTCCTATACACCAACAACAAGACAGAAGAAAGAGAAATTAAGGAGTTGATCCCATTTACAATTGCACCCAAAACCATATGATACCTAGGAATAAATCTCACCAAAGAGGCAAAGGATCTGTACTCAGAAAACTATAAAATACTCATGAAAGTAATTGAGGGAGACACAAAGAAATGGAAAAACGTTCCATGCTCATTGATTGGAAGGGCAAATATTGTGAAGATGTCAATGTTACCTAGAGCAATCTACACATTTAATGCAATCCCTATCAAAATACCATCCACTTTTTTCAAAGCAATGGAACAAATAATCCTAAAATTTCTCTGGAACCAGAAAAGACCCCGAATAGCCAGAAGAATGTTGAAAAAGAAAAGCAAAGCTGGCAGCATCACAATTCTGGACTTCCAGCTCTATTACAAATCTGTCATCATCAAGACAGTATGGTACTGGCACAAAAACAGACACATAGATCAATGGGACAGAACAGAGAGCCCACAAATGAGCCTTCAACTCTATGGTCAACTAATCTTCCACAAAGCAGGAAAGAATGTCCAGTGGAAAAAAGACAGTCTCTTCAACAAATAGTGTTGGGAAAATTGGACAGCCACATGCAGAAGAATGAAACTAGACCATTTCCTTACACCACACACAAAAATAGACTCAAAATGGTTGAAAGACCTCAATGTGAGACAGGAGTCTCATCAAAATCCTAAAGGAGAACACAGGCAGCAACCTCTTCGACCTCAGCCACAGCAATTCCTTCCTAGAAACATCACCAAAGGCAAGGGAAGCAAGGGCAAAAATGAACTATTGGGACCTCATCAGGATAAAAAGCTTTTGCACAGCAAAAGAAACAGTCAACAAAACCAAAATACAACTGACAGAATGGGAGAAGTTATTTGCAAATGACATCTCAGATAAAAGGCTAGTATCCAAAATCTATAAAGAACTTATCAAACTCAACACCAAAAGAACAACTAATCCAATCAAGAAATGGGCAGAAGACATGAACAGATATTTTTCCAAAGAAGACATCCAAATGGCCAACAGACACATGAAAAAGTGCTCAACATTGCTCGGCATCAGGGAAATCCAAATCAAAACCTCAATGAGATACCACCTCACACCAGTCAGAATGGCTAAAATTAACAAGTCAGGAAATGACAGATGTTGGCGGGGATGCAGAGAAAGGGGAACCCTCCTACACTGTTGGTGGGAATGCAAGCTGGTGCAACCACTCTGGAAAACAGTATGGAGGTTCCTCAAATGTTCAAAATAGAGCTACCACAGGACCCAGCAATTGCACTACTGGGTATTTACCCCAATGATACCAATGTAGGGATCCGAAGGGGTATGTGCAGACCGATGTTTATAGCAGCAGTGTCCATAATAGCCATACTATGGAAAGAGCCAAGATGTCCAACGACAGATGAATGGATAAAGAAGATGTGGTCCATATATGCAATGGAATATTATGCAGCCATCAAAAGGAATGAAATCTTGCCATTTGCAACGGCATGGATGGAAATGGAGTGTATTATGCTGAGCGAAATAAGTCAATCAGAGAAAGACATATATCATGTGATCTCACTGATTTGAGGATTTCTTAATCTCAGGAAACAAACTGAGGGTTGCTAGAGTGGGGGTGGGTGGGAAGGATGGGGTGGCTGGGTGATAGACATTGGGGAGGGTATGTGCTATGGTGAGCACTGTGAATTGTGTGAGACTGTTGAATCACAGACCTGTACTTCTGAAACAAATAATACATTATATGTTAAAAAGAAAGGAGAAGAAAAAGATAGCAGGAAGGGTAAAATGAAGGGGGGGAAATCAGAGGGGGAGATGAACCATGAGAGACAATGGACTCTGAGAAACAAACTGGGGGTTCTAGACGGGAGGGGGGTGGAGGGATGGGTTAGCCTAGTAATGGGTATTAAAGAGGGCATGTATTGAATTGAGCACTGGGTTTTACACACAATGAATCATGGAACACTACATCAAAAACTAATGAGGTAATGTGTTGTGATTAACATAAGATAATAAAATAAAATTTAAAAGAAATAAAAATAAATTAAAAAATAAATAAATGGAGAAATATACCATGTTCATGAGTTGGAATTTTCAACATAACAGAGGTCAATGCTCTACAAATTGATCTATCAGAATACCAGCAAGGCTGGCTTGTAAGCAAAAATAAGCTTATTCTAAAATTTATACGGGCAAGCACAAACCATAGAATAGCTAAAACAATCTTGACAAAAAGAATAAAATGAAAGGAATCACTCCACCCAATATTAAGGCTTCTTATATAGCTAAAGTGTGATATTGGTGGAGGAACATAAAACCAATAACCCAGAGCATAAAACCCCAGAAATATACCCACGTAAGTATGATCAATGGTTTTTGAACAAAAGTGCAAAGCTATGTAATGAAGGAAGTACAGTCTTTTCCATAAATGTTACTAGAGCAATTGCACATTTGTGGTGGCTAATTTTATGTGTCAAGTTGGCTAGGCTATGATGCACAGTTGCTTGGTCAAACACCAGTCCAGATTTTGATGTAAAGGTATTTTTTAGATGAAATTAACATTTAAAGCAATAGACTTTGAGTAAAGCAAATTACCCTCCATAATGTGGGTGGGACCCATCCAATCAGCTGAAGGCCTTAAGAGCAAAGAATGAGCTTTTCCCAAAAAAGAAAGAATTCTTCTCCTAACTGCAACACAGAAACCAACATGAATTTCCATCCTGCTGCTCTGCAGGATTCAGAATCAAGACTGAAACATCAACTCTTCCCTGAATTTCCAGACTGCCTGATTGTCTTATAGATTTTGAACTTGCCAACTCCCACTGTTAAATGAACTAATCCTTGAAATAAACCACTCGTTCTGTCTCTGTAAATACACACATACACATACATACATACACACACACACACACACACACATTATTGATCCTGTTTCCCTGGAGAACCCTAATACAATATCCATAGATACAAAAAATCCTGACTTAAATCTCACACCTTATTTAAAAATTCACTCAAAATAAAGGATGTTTAGAAAAACACGTGGCAGAAAAATTGGAGGTATCTAGGACTAGACAAAGAGTTCTTTAAGTTGACTTGGAAGTGTTTATGAAAGCTCATGTGAAGAGAATGAAAATTAAGCTACAGATTAAAAGAAAATATTTACAAGCCACACACCTGACAAAAAAAAACTAGTATCCAGTACAGAAATCTCAAAACTTGACAATAAAAAAAAATCCAACTAGAAAATGTGAAAAGGACTTCAGGAGACATTTAACTGACAACAATATATAAATGACACATAAACGCACAAAAAGATATACATCATTAGCCATTAATGAAATGCAAGTTAAAACCACAATGAGATATCACTATCTACCTATTAGAATGGCTAAAATAAAAATTACTGATAACACCAAATGCTGGTGAAGATGCAGAGAAACTGGATATGTCATATATTGCTGATGGGGATGTAAAGAAGTACAGCCATTCTGGAAAATAGATTTCCAATCCCTTAAGAAATTAAATATACATAGTCCACAGGGCTCAGCAACTGCATTCCAGGGAAATGAAAAGTTATGTCCACACAAAAACCTCCACACAAATGTCAATAGTAACTGTGTGTGTAACAGCTGAAAACTGAAACAACCCAAATACTTTTTTTAAAAGATTTATTTATTTGAGAGAGAGTGCATGTGAGAATGGGGCACAGGGCAAAGGGAAAGGGAGATTGAGAATTCTCTAGCAGACTCCCTGCTGAGCACAGATCCTGATGTGGGGCTTGATCCCAGGATCCTGAGATCATGACCTGAACCAAAATCAAGAGTCAGGCACTTAACCAACTGAACCACCCAGGTGGCCCCCAAATACTCTTAAAGGTTAAGAATGAATGGCTAGGGAGGAAGGCAAGATGGTGTTTCAACCGGTCCCTTGAATTTAGCTGGATATCTACCAAACCACTCTGAACATCCATGAAATCATCCTGAAATATAAGAATATATATCTGGATCTCTACAAGCAGAAAAGCAGGGCTTTTTGTGAGGTAGGAAGGGTGGAGTCCTGAATCTGCTGGGAGTTATCGATTACCAGAAGGGGGAGGGAGCCTCCATAAGCTGGGGCCTGGAAAGTGATAGAACACCAGAGTGCAAAATTGGAACCTTTAGAAATCTGCTCTAGGGAGAGACATCCCTCTCTGAAAGGGGCTCTGGAAATGAAAAGGCAGAAATATAGGTAGAGCATTGTGGTCTCGGGATACAAGAAGCCTCAGAGCCAAAGGGGCTTCTTGGACTGGCAAGAGTGCCCCAGCAGGGGAGCCAGGAAGTATTTAAGGTCAGCAAGTCCAGGAAGGGTTTCTCGGCTCCGATTGCCATAAACTGCAAGCCAGGCCAGTTGAGAATCGCTTTTCTCTTGGGCAGCCTGAAAAAATCAGGAGCCTGCACCTACAACCAGGCAAAAACTCACATAGCAATAGCAGCCAGAAAAGGGCTCTAGGGCAGCGCCCGGACAAGACCCAGGAGCTACAGGTGCACGCAAGCCTGGGGCCGCTCGCAGTTTTAGAAGCCTAAAGGGCAGAGACTCTCCCAGGCTCCTGGGACGACCTGGACGACTCAGAGTCACTGTGGGCGCGCACTGTGAGAGGCTGAGGTTTTCTGCGGTGCACACTGAAACTGAGACTGTTTATCCTGGAGGGTACAGTGAAGAGAGCCGAATATGAGTCACTGAGGGTGTGCACCACAGGAGGCTGCGGTTTTCCACATCACACACGGAAACGGAGACTGTCCTGGAGGATTTAGTGAAAGAGAGCAGGCTGTAATTTCTCGGCTGGGGGCCAGAGGTCTGAGTGTGGCCATTTTTGCTCTAATCTTCAGAAGAAGCTTGGAAAGCCCCCACCAGGGAACAAAAGCACAGAGGTCTGGATCCCACTGAGCTCAACCCCCCAAAAGGGGTTACCTGAGAAACAGCGTGAAAGGCCCCTCCCCCAGAAGACAGGCTGGAAGAACAAGAGGAAGACAACCCTATGGATCATACAAGACTAAAATGCCAACGCCAGGGGAAAATTGCATATTGAGCTCCAGGCATTGCCTCACAGCTTCTTTGTTTTTCAAATGATACTCTCTCTTTCTTTTTACTCTTTCTCTTCTGCTTTTTCTCTTTTTTCTTTTTACCTTTTTCTCATCTCAACTAGATGCTTAGTATATCAACTTATATTCCATAGTACCTTTTTACACCTATATTTTCATGCATTTTCACACCTATATTTTTTATGGATACATTCTTTACTGTAGTCCTTTTTTCACTATTCACTTGTGCTTTTTCACACCTATAATTTTCCACACCTATTTTTTGTGCTTTTTCACACCTATATTTTTTATAGATATATGCTTTATTGTAGTCCTTTTTTTCACTATTCACTTGTGATTTTTCACACCTATTTTTTATTGATTTATGCTTTATTGTAGTTTTTTTCACTATTCACTTGTGCTTTTTCACATCTCAATTTTTTTGTATTTTTTCACACCTATATTTTTTCACACCTATATTTCAATGCTTTTTCACACCTATATTTTTATTGATATATGATTTATTGTAGTGCCTTTTCACACCTATTTTTTTATAAATATATGCTTCATTTTGGTCCTTTTCTCACTATTCAATTTTACCTTTTCAAATATACAAGTTTTACTTTCCTTGTAAATTTTAATTTCCTTGTAGTGTCTTCTAACAAACAGAACAAAATACACCCAGAAACAACTGAAACATCCTGCTCTGTCCACACTGAAAGATTATAGTCCACCTTCCCCTCGCCCCCCTTTTTAAAATTTTTTTAATTTTATAAATTTTATTCTTGTGTTTAATTTTGGCTTTGTTTTCTCTATAGTGGCTCCTGACTGCTCCAGATTTTCCTAGGGTACATCTCACTTGGGTCGTGGTTGATATTTTGGATTCTGTACACTCCCTTAACCATCCCTCAACAGAATGACTAGGAGGAAGAACTCCCAACAAAGAAAAGAACCAGAGACAATGGCCTCTGCCACAGATCTAATGGCTATGGATATAAGCGAAATGTCAGAGACAGCATTCAGGATAGCAATCATGAAGTCAATAGCTAGGCCTGAAAAAAAACATTAATGACAATATAGAATCTCTAATGGCAGAAATGAGATCTAATCAGGCTGAACTAAAAAATGCTATGAATGAGATGCAGTCTAAACTGGACACTCTAACAACCAAGGTAAAAGGGCAGAAGAGAGAATTAGTGATCTAGAAGACAATCTAATGGGAAAAAAGGAAGTTGAGGAAAACACAGGTAGGCTGCTAGTAGCAAATGAGAAAGGATTGCAGAGATTAATGGTGCCATGAGACATTTCAATGTCAGGAATATTAGGATCCTCAAGGGTATGGGGGGGGGGGCTAGAAGGTATATTTGAGCAAATTATAACTGAGAACTTCCCTAATCTGGGGAAGGAAACAAGCATTTGAGTCCAGGAGGCCAAGAGGACCCCTCCCAAAATCAATAAAAATAGATCAACACCCCAACATATAATAGTGAAGCTTGCATATTTTACAGCCAAGGAAACAATCCTGAGAATAGCCAGAGAGAAAAGGTTCCTTACATATGGAGGGAGGAACATCAAAATAACATCAGACCTGTCCACAGAGACCTGGCAAGCCAGAAAGGGCTGGCAAGACATATTCAGGGTACTAAATGACAAGAACTTGCAGCCAAGAATACTTTATCCAGCCAGGCTGTCATTCAAAATGGATGGAGAGATAAAGAGTTTCCAGGACTGGCAGAAACTGAAAGAATATGTGACCACCACACCAGCCCTGAAAGAAATATTAAGGGGAATTCTGCAAACAAAGAGAGACTCCCAGAGTCACATAGAACAGAAAGAAAGAGAAAATCTATAGAAACAGGGACTTTACAGGCAATAAAATGGCACTAAATTCATATCTCTCAATAGTCACTCTAAATGCAAATGGGCTAAATGTTCCCATCAAAAGACATGGGGTTTCAGATTGGATAAAAAAGCAGGACCCATCCATATGCTGTCTACGGGAGACTCATTTTGAACCTAAAGACACCTCCAGATTGAAAGTGAGGGGAAAAGAAAAATTTATCATGCCAACAGACCTCAAAAGAAAGCTGGGGTAGCAATCCTCATATCAGACAAATTATTTTAAACCAAAGACCACAGTAAGAGATGTAGAGGGACACTATATTATGCTTAAAGGGTCTATCCAAAAAGAAGACCTAACAATTGTAAATATCTATGCCCCCATCATGGGAGCAGCCAACTACATAAACCAACTGTTAATCAAAATAAAGAATCATATTGATAATAATACATTAATAGTAGGAGACCTCAACACTCCACTCTCAGCAATGGACAGATCATCTAAGCAGAAGATCAACAAAGAAACAAGAGCTTTGAATGACATTTTGGACCAGATGGACTTTGTAGATATATACAGAACATTCCATCCTAAAACAACAGAATACTCATTCTTCTTGAGTGCACATGGGACTTTCTCCGGAATAGACCACATACTGGGTCACAAATCAGGTCTCAACCAATACCAAAAGATTGCGATTATTCCCGACATGTTATCAGACCACAATGCTTTGAAACTGGAACTCAATCACAAGAAAAAATATGGAAGGAACTCAAACGCTTGGAAGTTAAAGAGCATCCTGCTAAAGATTGGGTCAACCAGGAAATTAAAGAAGAACTTAAGCAATTCAAGGAACTTAAAAAATTCATGGAAATCAATGAGAATGAAAACACATCGGTCTAAAACCTATGGGATACTGCAAAGGCAGTCCTAAGGAGGAAATACATAGCCATCCAAGCCTCTCTCAAAAAAGTAGAAAAATCCCAACTGCACAAGTTAAGCTTACACCTAAAGGAACTGGAGAAAGAACAGCAAATAAAACCTAACCAAGCAGGAGAAGAGAAATAATAAAGATAAGGGCAGAGATCAATGAAATAGAAACCAGAAAAGCAGTAGAACAGATCAACAAAACTAGACGTTGGTTCTTTGAAAGAATTAATAAGATCAATAAACCACTGGCCAGACTTATCCAAAAGAAAAGGGAAAGGACCCAAATCAATAAAATCATGAATGAAAGGGAAGAGAACATGACTAACACCAAGAAAATAGAAAAAATTATTAGAAATTATTACCAGCAACTATATGCCAACAAATTAAACAACCTGAAAGAAATGGATGCCTTCCTGGAAACTTATGAACTACTAAGACTGAAACAGGAAGAAACAGACAATCAGAATAGACCAATAACAATAACGAAATTGAAGCAGTAATCAAAAACCTCCCAAAAAACAAGAGTCCAGGGCCAGATGGCTTTGCAGGGGAATTCTACCAAATATTTAAAGAAAAAATAATACCTGTTCTACTGAGGCTGTTTCAAAAAATAGAAACAGAAGGAAAACTTCCAAACTCATTCTATGAGGCCAGCATAACCCTAATCCCCAAACCAGGCAATGGCCCCATCAAAAAGGAGAATTACAGACCAATATCCCTGATGAACATGGATGCCAAAATACTCACCAAGGTCCTAGCCAATAGGATCCAACAGTATATTAAAAGGATTATCCATCACGACCTGGTGGGATTTATTCCTGGATGCAAGGGTGGTTCAACATTCACAAATCAATCAACGTGATAGAGCACATTAATAAAAGAAAAGACAAGAACCATATGATCCTCTCAATTGATGCAGAAAAAGCATTTAACAAAATACAGCATCCTTTCCTGATTAAAACACTTCAGAGTATAGGCATAGAGGGAACATTCCTCAATTTCATAAAAACCATCTATGAAAAGCCCATGGCAAATATCATTCTCAATTCTCAAAAGCTCTCAGCTTTTCCCTTAGGGTCAGGAACATGACAGGGATGCCCAATCTCACCACTGTGTTCAACATAGTACTAGAAGGCAATCAGACAACAAAAAGATATAAAAGGCATTCAAATTGGCAAAGAAGTCAAACTATCTCTCTTCATAGATGACATAACCCAAAAGACTCCACCCGCAAATTACTAGAACTCATACAGCAATTCAGCAATGTGGCAGGATACAAAATCAATGCACAGAAATCAGTTGCATTTCTATACATTAACAATGTAACTGAAGAAAGAGAAATTAAGGAAGCAATTCCATTTACAATAGCACCAAAAACCATAAGATACCTAGGAATAAACCTAACCAAAGAGGTAAAGGATTTATACTCTAAAAACTACAGAAGATTTATGAAAGAAATTGAGGAACACAAAAAAAGATGGAAAAACATTCCATGCTCATGGATTGGAAGAACAAACATTGTTAAAATGTCTATGCTGCCCAGAGCAATCTATACTTTCAATGCCATCCCTACCAAAATACCATTGCCATTTTTCACAGAGCTGGAATGAACAATCCTAAAATTTGTATGGAACCAGAAAAAACCCTGAATCACCAGGGGAATGTTGAAAAAAAAAAAAAAAGCTGGGGGCATCATGTTGCCTGACTTCAAGCTATATTACAAACCTGTGATCATCAAGACAGCATAGTATTGGCACAAAAACAGACATATAGATCAATGGAACAGAATAGAGACTCCAGAAATGGACCCTCAACTCTATGGTCAACTAATCTTTGACAAATCAGGAAAGAATATGCAATGGAAAAAAGACAGTCTCTTCAATAAATGGTGCTCGGAAAATTGGATAGCCAAAAGCAGAAGAATGAAACATTCTCTTACACCATACACAAAGATAAACTCAAAATGGATGAAAGACCTCAAGGTGAGACAGGAATCCATCAAAATCTTAGAGGAGAACATAGGCAGTAACCTGTTCAACATCAGCCACAGCAACTTCTTTCAAGACACATCTCCAAAGGCCAGGGAAACAAAAGCAAAAATGAACTTTAAAGATTTTATTTATTTGAGAGAGAGAGAACACGTGCATAGGTGTGTGGGGGGGGGAAGGGTAGGAGCAGAGGGAAAGACACAAGCAGACTTGTGCTGAGCACAGAACCAGTCTTGAGGCTCAATCTCACAAACCTGAGATCACAACCTGAACTAAAATCAAGAGTTGGGCACTTAACTGACTGGGCCACCCAGATGCCCCTACAGTTTTGAATCTTAAAAATCATTTTATATTTCACATATCAGAAACTAAAATAAAATAAAATGAACAGGACAGGGAGAAATCCAAAAAGCTTACTGTTTTTCAAATGAATAATATAACCATGTTAAGGAGGAAAAATGAATTAACCCAAATAATTATTGAATAAAATATTTTTACATACACTTCAGGCTAAGGGCAAAAAGAATTTCATAGTAGAATAAGCTAGCAATTCTGAGATAGGTTAATGTGTATTCCAAAGACATCCAAAGATAGAATTCATATATATCACTGTCAAAGAAAATGTCAAAGTATATCACTATCAAAGAAAACTGTCACAAATATGAAAAGATAGAAGGCTAGAATGAACCCTATATTATGGATTCAATTTGAAAGTGCAATTTTGACCTCACGCTTTTTAATGTAGACAAGTAGATACAGAAATATATATATATATATAATATGAGTGAATATACATACATTTATACATATATGCATATATTCATGTATATATATATGTTTTCATATGTATGAATCATATATAGATATACATATACATTTCCTAGCTCTGTCTGCTGATGGGGCCAGAAGTGACACTCCCAATAGGAAAAGGCAAAATTAATACCTAGATCTTGGTTTCTAAATATCATTTCCCATTCAAATGAACCAGGTTCCTTGGAGAATGGCTGATTTTAGGAACTGGGGCAGGAAACATTCAATCTGAATGTAGAACATCTTGTGATTCTGGAAAGTAAGGAAGCACTCAAAAAGGAAAAAAAAATCTCACAATGTTAAGAGTTTGTCAAAGAGACAGGAGTCAACGGAAAGAACTCCCAATGGCCAAAGCTAGAAAAACTTGAACAATGAAATCAATAAAGTAGTACTGGATTATAACCCAGACCATAACATAAATATCCATGAGTCTATACTGTTACAAATAAATGACTGAATAAATAAATGGAGAACAGACAAACCTTTGGTGCAGAGGAATTCAAAATAATTTATGTAACTACTGAGTCCCCAAGAAGGTGAAACATAACTTCCTACTCCTTAAGTATGGGCTATGCACAGTAACTTCTTTCAAGAAAATACAGTATGGAAAGGGAAATAAAGAGTAACTTAACAGTGAGAAATTTGACAAATATTACCTCAGGCAGGTGATCAAGGTTAATATCAACACTTGATAATGATATGATGAAAGATACTTTACCTCTGAGGTCTTCCTCCCAAGAATACATAAACCCAGACTAGTCATAAGAGAAACATCAGACAAATCTTAATTTGAGGGACATACTACAGAATACCTGACCAGTTCTTGAAAATGTCAAGGCCATCAAAAACAAAGAAATTATGAGAAACCATCACTGTCAAGAGACGCCTATGAATACATAATGAATAAATGTAATGTGGTATTCTGGGTGGAATCCTGGGAAAAACATTAGGTAAAATAAATCTGAATGAAGTATGGAATTTATTTAATATAATGTATGAACATTATTAGTTCATTGACTATAACAAATGTACCATATTATTGTTAGATGTTAGTAATTGGGAAAATTGGATATGTTGCTTATGGGCAAGAGTAATGGTATGTTCTAAAACTGGATATGGTGGTGATTATACAATTCCATACATTAATCAAAAGCAATGAATTGTATATATCATGGGTGACTATTATTTTAACAAGGCTGTTTAAAAATGAATTGCTTAGTATATTGTCAAAATGAGTATAACTATGAAAAACAATTTGTAAAACACTTGAAATTTTGTAGTTCTAATTACCATAGCAGGGCCACACACGGTGCCATCTTGTACAAATGTATCATCTCTATCTTCAGGTGTTTGAAATGTTGTCCATGCATTTTTAGGTTTCCTGTCTGTGATTCGAAATGTAGTTACACACATTTCTTCTCGGACGTGTGTGTAAATCACAGATAAATTTGCACGTGATATTAATGCTTTGTGTGGCCAGGCACAAACTAATTTTCCACATAGAAGATTACTAGAAGCATAAGGCAGAAAAAAAATTCTCTTATTTACTAAAATAACATAGATTGCTAATATGCGTAAGTTAAAAAAATATATATATCTTACTAATTTAACTCCAGGTCTCAACAATATTCTCTCAGAAAACATTTTGAGCACACTGATTTATGTACGAAGTGGCTCTTTTTGTTCTGTGAGACTATGTGCCAAGAGAAAAAATAATGATATCTGCAATCTGACTGCCCTGGTCTGTCTTATATTAGCTTCTGAAATTTGAGCAAATTATCATCAGTTTTCAATTCTTTCTTTAGTAAAATAGAATAAATCTCACTACAAATATCATTGTTGTAACATTATAGGCACTGAATACATGTCATTTGTAGGCAATGAGTAATATTGTTCAGTTCAGATCATCAAACAAAGAAACCTGTTATAAATTGCCATATATTCTAGGATCTTAGCAATATTTAACCTACATCCCAAACGAAATTATAAATTTCTAAATACATACGGATAACTACAAAAGTCTCGACCACAGTTTCCATATCTATCTGCTCTTGTATTTACTTCATCATAACAAGCAAATGGACCACCTCTAGAAGCTAAAAGAAAAAAAAAACTTAAGTAAATTACAGTACCAATAATCATTGTAGCAATAAAAAGCTCACCTTGGAAATTATAATGTGATACCTAAGGAGGTTTATAATTACCTAGCATTAAAAAGTTGCTGAGGTAGCTTTTGGGGAGGCAAGATGGCAGAGGAGTAGGGGACCCCGTTTCAACTGGTCCCCTGAATTTAGCTGGATATCTACCAAACCATTCTGAATACCCATGAAATCAGCTTGAGATGTAAGAATATATATCTGGATTGCTAGAGGCAGAAAAGCACTGCCTGTCACAAAGTAGGAAGAGAGCTTCAGGGAGATAAACAGAAGGGGGGGCACCTGGGTGGCTCAGTCATTAAGCCTCTGCCTTCGGCTGGGGTCTTGATCCCAGGGTCCTGGGATCTATCCCCGCATGGGGATCCCTGCTTGGGGGGTGGGGGGAGCCTGCTTCTTCCTCTGCCTCTCCCTCTGCTTGTGTTCCCCCTCTCTCACTGTGTCTCTCTCTGTCAAAAAAAAAAAAATCTTAAAAAAAAGATAAACAGTAAGGGGAGGGCACCTCCATAAACTGGTTCCTGGAAAGTGATGTAACACCTGATTGCGAAAGCATCCTGTGCCAGGGACCTGGCATTCATAGTAGCTTTTTTAACTTGTACTTTTTCACACCTATTTTTTTTATAGGTATATGCTTCATTGTAGTCCTTTTTTCCCTATTCAATTTTACCTTTATATATATACAAGTTTTACTTTCCCTGTAATTTTGGGAAGTAGTGTCCTCTAACAAACAGAACAAAATACACCCAGGAACAACTGAAACACCCTACTTTGTCCACACTGAGAGATTATAGCCCCCCTTCCCCTCTCCCCTCCTTTTTCACTTTTTTTAAAATTTTTAATGTTTTTTTAATTTTTAAATTTTTAAGTTTTATTCTTGTGTTTCATTTCGGCTTTGTTTTTTTGGTAGTGGCTTCTGACTGCTCCAGATTTTCCTAGGGTGGCTCTTACTTGGGTCATGGTTGATAATTTGGACTCTGTACACTTCCTCAACCATCCCTCAACAAAATGACTAGGAGGAGGAACTCCCAACAAAGAAAAGAACCAGAGACAATGGCCTCTGCCACAGATGGCTATGGATATAAGTGAAATGTCAGAGATAGAATTCAGGCTAACAATTATGAAGTCAATAGCTAGGCTTGAGAAAAGCATTAGTGATAATATAGAATCTCTAAGGGCATAAATGAGATCTAATCAGGCTGAACTAAAAAATGCTATGAATGAGATGCAGTCTAAACTGGATACTCTAACATCCAGGGTAAATGAGGCATAAGAATGAATTAGTGATATAGAAGATAAACTGATAGAAAGGAAGGAAGCCAAGGAGGATAGGGATAGGCAACTAGAAGCCCATGAGAACAGACTTAGAGAGATCAATGATGCCATGAAATGTTCCAATGTCAGAATTACTGGGATCCCTGAGGGGGTGGAGAGAGAGAGGGGAATAGAAGGTATGTTTGAGCAAATCATAGCTGAGTATTTCCCTAATCTGGGGAAGGAAACAAGCATTTATGTCCAAGAGGCAGAGAGGACCCCTCCCAAGATCAATAAAAATAGAACAACACTCTGGCATATAATAGTAAAACTTGCAAATCTTAGAGCCAAGGAAGCTATCCTGAGAGCAGCTAGGGGGGAGAGCTTTCTTAAGTATGGAGGTAGGAACATCAGAATAATGATGTACTATATGGTGGCTAACTGAACATAATAAATAAATAAATAAATAAATAAATAAATAAATAAATAAATAATTTTTTTAAAAAATGATTGTACCAGGTTTAGAATTAGATAACATGGCATGGCTTACACCTTGTTTGTTCACAGACCATTGAATATTTTTATGTATTTGACTTTTTTCTGCCTTTTAAGATATGAGAAATATAAGGTGAAATGTATTATTAATTAAATTATTAGTTATGGTACTAATTAAATTAACTGTATTAGACTAAAAAAAAATTGCTGAGGTAGATCTAGCATTAAAAAGAGAGCTCCTCATTTTAAGCCTGGTAGAATTTGTTCTCTACCAAACAGAAAATAAACAGCAACATTATTCAAATGGCATTATATTATCAGAAATATAAGCAACCATAGCCCTTTGTCCTGTAAATTGTTTATTTTCTGCCTTAGTTTCCTACCCAGTGTGAAAATATAGCTTGTTAGTCCAAACAAAACAGGAGAGAAAGAGTATCTATAATGCAATACTGATAAGAAACCCAAAGAGCATATTTCTTAACTCTTCTTTCATATCAAAGTCCTCATTTCTGTTCCCTCCTATCCTAACAATCACTAAAATAAAAATTTTGAATGGTTCCAGTTCCAGATGGCCACTTAGGAAGACCCTGAACTCACTTCCTTCCATGCTCACACCAAATCTATACCTATTTATAAATTCCTCCTGAAGAACTGAGTACTGGCTGAATGGCTTCTGTACAATGAAAGACAGAAAGACCATACAGAGAACTGCAACAGAGATGGAAACATGGTAACAAAGGAAAGCCCCACCCCTGATGTTATAGTGGGGAGGGATAGGACTGAGGGACCATGAGCAGATTCATCTGCCCTGAATCATAGGGAAAGAAAGCTACAGTTTAAAAGAGCAACTAGAATTTAAGAGATCCAGCCCTAGAACTCCACCAAATGCTGGGAGTGCTGCTGGTACTCTATAGGTCAGAGGGACTGGTGAGTAAAATTTACATATCCCCTCCACCTTGATAGCATAGCCAAGAGCAGGGTCCTGATGCCACAGCTAGTCAGCTGCCTCAGTGAGCCCTGATTCCCTAGCTCATAAAAGCCCTGGACAACATGGGCACAGAAAAAAAGCTGTGGTTTAAAAGAGCAACTAGAATATAAAGGAATTAGTCTCAGAATCCTGCCTCATGGCAGGGAAGCTCCTGGAACTCTACTTGAGTTTGTGGGGTTGGCAAGCACCACAATTTGCATCCTCTTTCCACCTTGATAGCATGGACAGGAGAGAGACCTAAGTTCCCTAGTTGGCCTACCACCTCAGTGAGCCCCATGACCCTAGCCCACACCATCCTCAACAATCCCACCAAGGTGGCCCAAACACTGTGCACCAGGACGCCCCTGGTCAGTGCTCACTATAGCTCCAGCCATCTTGCCAAAATGACACAGGTGCTAAGCACCTGGAGAACACACCAGGCCCATGCCACCTTGGCTACAGATGGCTTGCCTGGAAACCCCCAGCTCAGAATGCCCTGGGACCTCCCAGGCCACATCTGCTTCAGCTCCAGACTCCCCATAAGAGCAACCCCTGCACAGAGTGCCCTGGGATGCCTAGCCCTTACCCTGCCTTGCTCCAGCTACCCTGCCAGGGTACCGTCTGCATGAAGTGCCTTAGGACAACATGGACTGCACCAACCTCAGCTTCAGCTATCCTGCCAGTATGCCCTCTGTGGAGAAAGCCCTGGGACCCCCCCCCCCCCCCCCAGTTAGGAAAGAATAAAAATCAGAGTAGAAATAAATGAAAAAAGAATTTAAAAAGATAGAAAAGACCAAAGAAATAAAGAGCTGGTTGGTTCTTTGAAACAATAAACAAAATTGATAAACCTTTAGCCATACTCATCAAGAAAAAAAGAGAGAGGACTCAAAAAAATGAAATCAGAATTGAAAGAGAAGTAACAACTCACACCACAGAAATACAAAGAATTACAAGAAACTACTATGAAAAATTATATGCCAACGAATTGGACAACCTAGAAAAAACATAAATTCCTAGAAACATGAAATCTATCAAAACTGAATCAAGAAGAAATAGAAAATCTAAACACACATGAAATTGAATCAGTAATCAAAAAACTACCAAAGCATAAAAGTCCAGGACCAAAAGGATTCACAGGTGAATTTTACCAAACATTTAAGGAAGAGTTAATACCTATTCTCCTCAAACTTCCAAAAAATAGAAGGAAAGCTTCAAATACACTCTACTGCAGCCAGCATCACCTTGATACCAAAACCACATAAACACACGACAAAAAGGAAAACTATAGGTCAATATCTCTGAGGGACATACACGCAAAATCCTCAGCAAAATATCAGCAAATCACATCCAACAATATATGAAATGGATCATTCATCATGATCAAGTGGGATTTATTCTGGGGAAGCAGTGATGGTTCAATATTTACAAATCAATCAATATGATACACCACATTAACAAAACAAGGGATAAAAATCATACAATCATCTCATTAGAAGAAGAAAAAGCATTTGGCAAAGTACAACATCCATTCATGATAAAAACCCTCCACAAAGTGGGTTTAGAGGGAATATACCTCAACACGATAAAGGTCATATATGAAAAACCCACAGATAACATCATACCCAATGGTGAAAAACTAAGCAACTTTTCCTCTAAGATCCGGAATAAGACAAGAATGTCCCACTCTCACCACTTTTATTCAACATATTACTAGAAATTCTAGGCACAGCAATTAGGCAAAAAAAGATATTAAAGATATTCAAATTTGTAAGGAATAAGTAAGTCTCTATTTGCAGAGGACATGATACTGCATAGAGAAAACCCTAAAGATTCCACCAAAAAAAACTATTAGAAGTAATAAATGAGGTGGGCGGAGCAAGATGGCAGAGGAGTAGGAGACCTGGATTTTGTCTGGTCTCAGGAATTCAGCTGGATGGGGATCAAACCATTCTGAACACTTACAAACTCAACAGGAGATGGAAGAAAATAATAGCAACAACTCTCTGAACAGAAAAGCGACCACTTTCTGTAAGGTAGGAATTGCGGAGAAGTGAATCCGAGGCGATATTCGGGAAGATAGACGGCGGGGGAGGGGGCCTCCGTCGGCTGCTTCTCGCAAGTGATAGAGCTGCAGAGGACAAAATCGGAACTTTTAGAAGTCGGCTCCGCTGAGGGACGTCGCTCCAGTGGCTAAGCAGGGGGTGGAACCCTTGTGGGACAGTGTGGTCTCAGGACTCTCAGGGTCACAGAAAGACTCTGGGTGCCTGAGTGGGGCAGAGCCCCCAGGCATCAGAGTGGGGAAGCCAGCTGCAGAGACGGAGCCGGGGAGTGGGCTCTCAGCTTGGGGTTGCCATAAACCATGATCCACGGCACAGTCGGGCCACTGCTCCTCCAGCAGGGACCCAACAAGCAGCAGATCCAGGGAGACTCCCCTTCCTCCCCCGGGAGGAGTGGCACAGGAGCACCCCGCAGGGATCTGCTGGATTTGAAGACTCCACACCAGGTCATGTGCCAGGGATAGAAACGCTCGGTCACAGGCTGGGTGAGCATGGACCATGGCTGGAGACCAAGGAGATGGGAGTGACTGACTGCTTTTCTCTGGAGGCGCACTGAGGATTGTGGCCCCAAGTTCTTGGCTCCTCTGGGGCAGAGATTGGGAGTCCACCATTTCACTCTCGTCCTTCAAAGCTGTACGAAAAGCTTGCAAGGAACAAAAGCTCCTGAGAGTAAACCTGAGCAGATTACTTACCCCAGCAAAGGCTATGCTGTCTGAAAGAGACTCATTTTAGATCCAAAGACACCCCCAGATTGAAAGTGAGGGGGTGGAAAACCATTTACCATACTAAGGGACATCAAAAGAAAGCTGGGGTGACAATCCTTATATCACACAAATTAGATTTTAAACCAAAGACTATAATAAGAGATGAGGAAGGACACTATATCCTACTTAAAGGGTCTATCCAACAAGAAGATCTAACAATTGTAAATATCTATGCCGCTAACACGGGAGCAGCCAATTACATAAGGCAATTAATAACAAAAGCAAAGAAACACATCGACAACAATACAATAATAGTGGGAGACTTTAACACCCCCCTCACTGAAATGGACAGATCATCTAAGCAAAAGATCAACAAGGAAATAAAGACTTTAAATGACACACTGGACCAAATGGACTTCACAGACATATTCAGAACATTCCATCTCAAAGCAACAGAATACAGATACAGAAGAATGAAACTGGACCATTTCCTTACACCACACACAAAAATAGACTCAAAATGGTTGAAAGACCTCAATGTGAGACAGGAGTCCATCAAAACCCTAAATCCTAAAGGAGATCACAGGCAGCAACCTCTTCGACCTCAGGTGCAACTTCTTCCTAGAAACATCACCAAAGGCAAGGGAAGCAAGGGCAAAATGAACTATTGGGACTTCATCAAGATAAAAAGCTTTTACACAGCAAAAGAAACAGTGAACAAAACCAAAAGACAACTGACAGAATGGGAGAAGATATTTGCAAATGACATCTCAGATAAAGGGCTAGTATCCAAAATCTATAAAGAACTTACGAAACTCAACACCCAAAGAACAAATGATCCAATCAAGAAATGGGCAGAAGACATGAACAGACATTTTTCCAAAGAAGACATCCAAATGGCCAACAGCACATGAAAAAGTGCTCAACATCGCTCGGCATCAGGGAAATCCAAATCAAAACCTCAATGAGATACCACCTCACACCAGTCAGAATGGCTAAAATTAACAAGTCAGGAAACGACAGATGTTGGCGGGGATGCGGAGAAAGGGGAACCCTCCTACACTGTTGGTGGTAATGCAAGCTGCTGCAACCACTCTGGAAAACAGTATGGAGGTTCCTCAAAAAGTTGAAAATAGAGCTACCATATGATCCAGCAATTGCACTACTGGGTATTTACCCCAAAGATACAAAAGTAGGGATCCGAAAGGGTATGTGCACCCTGATGTTTATAGCAGCAATGTCCACAATAGCCAAACTGTGGAAAGAGCCAAGATGTCCATCGACAGAGGAATGGATAAAGAAGAGGTGGTATATATATACAATGGAATATTATGCAGCCATCAAAAGGAATGAGATCTTGCCATTTGCAACGACGTGGATGGAACTGGAGGGTATTATGTTGAGCGATATAAGTCAAACAGAGAAAGACATGTATCATATGATCTCACTGATATGAGGAATTCTTAATCTCAGGAAACAAACTGAGGGTTGCTGGAGTGGGAGGTGGGGTGGGAGGGATGGGGTGACTGGGTGATAGACACTGGGGAGGGTATGTGCTCTGGTAAGCGCTGTGAATTGTGGAAGACTGTTGAATCTCAGATCTGTACCTCTGAAACAAATAATGCAATATATGTTAAGAAAAAAAAAAAAAGAAGAAGAAGAAGGTAGCGGGAGGGGAAGAATGAAGCGGGGGAAATCGGAGGGATAGACGAAACATGAGAGACAATGGACTCTGAAAAACAAACAGGGTTCTAGAGGGGAGGGGGGTGGGAGGATGGGTTAGCCTGGTGGTGGATATTGAGGAGGGCACATTCTGCATGGAGCACTGGGTGTTGTGCACAAACAATGAATCATGGAACACTTCATCTAAAACTAATGATGTAATGTATGGGTATTAACATAAGAATAAAAAAATAATAATAATAAAAAAAGAAAAAGGAATGAGATCTTGCCATTTGCAATGACGTGGATGGAACTGGAGGGTATTATGTTGAGCGATATAAGTCAAACAGAGAAAGACATGTATCATATGACCTCACTGATATGAGGAATTCTTAATCGCAGGAAACAAACTGAGGGTTGCTGGAGTGGGGGGTGGAGTGGGAGGGAGGGGGTGACTGGGTGATAGACACTGGGGAGGGTATGTGCTCTGGTAAGCGCAGTGAATTGTGGAAGACTGTTGAATCTCAGATCTGTACCTCTGAAACAAATAATGCAATATATGTTAAGGAAAAAAAAAAGAAGAAGAAGAAGGTAGCAGGAGGGGAAGAATGAAGTGGGGGAAATCGGAGGGGTAGATGAACCATGAGAGACGATGGACTCTGAAAAACAAACTGAGGGTTCTAGAGGAGAGGGGGGTGGGAGGATGGGTTAGCCTGGTGGTGGGTATTGAGGAGGGCACATTCTGCATGGAGCACTGGGTGTTATGCACAAACAATGAATCATGGATCACTACATCTAAAACTAATGATGTAATGTATGGGGATTAACATCAGAAAAAAAAAAAAAAAAGAAATGGGCAGAAGACATGAACAGACATTTTTCCAAAGAAGACATCCAAATGGCCAACAGACACATGAAAAAGTGCTCAACATCGCTCGGCATCAGGGAAATCCAAATCAAAACCTCAATGAGATACCACCTCACACCAGTCAGAATGGCTAAAATTAACAAGTCAGGAAATGACAGATGCTGGCAGGGATGAGGAGAAAGGGGAACCCTCCTACAATGTTGGTGGGAATGCAAGCTGGTGCAGCCAGTCTGGAAAACAGTATGGAGGTTCCTCAAAGAGTTGAAAATAGAGCTACCATACGATCCAGCAATTGCCCTACTGGGTATTTACCCCAAAGATACAAATGTAGGGATCCGAAAGGGTATGTGCACCCCGATGTTTATAGCAGCAATGTCCACCATAGCCAAACTGTGGAAAGAGCCAAGATGTCCATCGACAGATGAATGGATAAAGAAGATGTGGTATAGATATAAAATGGAATATTACGCAGCCATCAAAAGGAATGAGATCTTGCCATTTGCAATGACATGGATGGAACTGGAGGGTGTTATGCTGAGCGAAATAAGTCAATCAGAGAAAGACATGTATCATATGATCTCACTGGTATGAGGAATTCTTAATCGCAGGAAACAAACTGAGTGTTGTTGGAGTGGGGGGTGGGGTGGGAGGGATGGGGCGGCTGGGTGATAGACATTGGGGAGGGTATGTGCTATGGTGAGTGCTGTGAATTGTGCAAGACTGTTGAATCTCAGATCTGTACCTCTGAAACAAATAATGCAATATATGTTAAGAAAAAAAAAAGAAGAAGATAGCAGGAGGGGAATAATGAGGGGGGGAAATCGGAGGGAGAGACAAACCATGAGAGACGATGGACTCTGAAAAACAAACTGAGGGTTCTAGAGGGGAGGGGGGTGGGAGGATGGGTTAGCCTGGTGATGGGTATTAAAGAGGGCACGTTCTGCATGGAGCACTGGGTGTTATGCACAAACAATGAATCATGGAACACTACATCCAAAACTACTGATGTAATGTATGGTGATTAACGTAACAATAAGAAATTTTTAAAAAAAGAAGTAATAAATGAATCAGTAAAGTTGCATGATACATAAATACACAAAATTTAGTTGCATTTGTGTACATTAATAATGAAGTAGCAGAAAGATAAATAAAGAAAACAACTCCTTTCACGTGCACCAGAAATAATAAAATACCTAGGAATAAACTTAACTAAGAAAATGAAAGACCTATACTCTGAAAACTATAAAACTTTGATGAAAGAAGTTGAAGACAACACAAATTAGTGGAAAGATATTCCATGCTCGTGGATTGGAAGAATCAATATTATTAAAATGTTCATACTACCCAAAGCAATCAACAGATTCTATGCAATCCCTATCAAAACACCAACAGCATTTTTCACAGAACTAGAACAAATAATATTAAAATTTTTATGGAACCATGAAAGACCTCAAATAGCCAAAGCAATGTTGGGAAAGAAAAACAAAGCTGGAGGTATCACAATCCAAGATTTCAAGATATTCAGCAAAGCTGTAGTAATCAAAACACATGGTACTGGAACAAAATAAACACATAGCTCAATAGAACTTAATTTAATATAAAGACCAGAAATAAACCTACACTTATGTTGTCAATTAATCTATGACAAAGGAGGCAAGAATATACACTGGGGAAAAGACAGTGTCTTCAATAAATAGTGCAGAAAAACTGGACAGCCACATGAAAAAGAATAAAAATGGACCATCTTCTCACACCATACACAAAAATAAATTCAAAATGCATTAAAGACCTAACTATAAGGCACAAATCCATAAAACTCCTACAAGAAAACATAGGCAAAAATTTCTTTGACATTTTTCTAGATATGTCTCCCCAGGCAAGGGAAACAAAAGCAAAAATAAACTATTAGGACTACACCAAAATAAAAAGCTTATGCATAGCAAAGGAAACTATCACCAAAGCAAAAAGGCAACCTACTAAATAGGAGAAGATATTTGCAAATGATATACCCAATAAGGGCTTAATATCCAAATTATGGAAAGAACTTATACAACTCAAGTCCAAAAAACTAAACAATCCAATTAAAAAAGGAGCAGAGGACCTAGATAGACATTTTCCAAAGAAGACATGCAGATGGCTAACAGACATCTGAAAAGGTACTGATCACTAATCATCCTGAAAATGCAAATAAAAACCAAAATGAGACATCACCTTACACCTCTCAGAATGACCAGAATCAAAAAGAAAACAAAAAATAAGTGATGGAAAGGATGTAGAGAAAAAGGAACCCTTGTGCACCATTGGTGGGAATGTAAATTGGTATAGTACCTGTTGAAAACAGTATGGAGGTTCCCTGAAAAATTAAAAATAGAAATATCATATGATCCAGTCATTCCACTACTGGGTATTTACCCAAAGAGAACAAACAGACAAAAAAAAAAATTGAAAAGTTATATGCACCCCTATATTTACTGCAGCATTATTTACAGTAGCCAAAATATGGAAGCAACCCAACTGTCCATCAATATATGAACGGCTAAAGAAGATATAGTGTGTGTGTGTGTGTGTGTGTAGTGGAATATTACTGAGCCATAAAAAATAATGAGATCTTGACATTGGTGACAACATTTATGGACCAAAGGGTATTATGCTAAGTGAAATAAGTCAGACAAAGAAACTATCATATGATTTCACTTATATGGGGAATCTAAGAACAAAACATATTAACAAACAAAAAGCAGAAACAGACCCATAAATACAGAGAACAAACGGATGGTTGCCAGTGGGTGTGGGGGGAAGATGGGCAAATGACTGAAGGGTAATGGGATAGACAGACTTCCAGTTATGGAATGAATAATCATGGGGATAAAAGGTACAGCATAGGGAATACAGTTAATATTGTAATAGCATTGTATGGTGACAGATGGTAGCTACACTTGTAGTGAGCATAGCAAAATGCATAGAGTTGTTGAATCACGATGTTATACACCTGAAACTAATGTAACATTGTGTGTCAACTATACTTCAATAAAAAAAAGAGCTATTTAATTTTAAAATCAGGAAGGACACCAATGTTCATCTACTTCACCCTTTTATATGTTTAGTTATGTCTAATTTTAAAATCATAAAAAATTCAAATGTAATAATAGCTGCCCTATCACTATGACTTGGTGATTTAGAGGTGCATTGTGTTGATCATGTTAATCACATGTAATAAAACCTGAGATCTTTTGTTGTCACCACTATTAACTGGCAAAGGAGCTCCCTTCAGCAATTTCACAGAGTTTCATAGTTGGAGGACATGATCAATAAACTTCATTCTCTCTCTTGACACAATCCATACATGTAAAAGATGCTACAAAAAAGTCAAAATAGATTTGTGAGCAGAATCCAACTGTCTTTTGAAAAGACCTACTCTTGAACTAATCAGTAAGTAATTAGCTTCTTTTTGTTTTGTCCCAAATTACTGTTATTTGATTTGATTTGATTTGATTTGATTTGATTAAATCTAATTTGAACTTCTTGATTCCCACAAATTTTATCCAAGGGTCAGGATTAAAATGGTGCAAAATTTAAGGGGGTAGAGGAGCAAAAATTCAATAATCAAATAATATCTTAACTCAGTATTTTTAAAAATCAAAATTAATGACAAGAAAAATTCATGATAAACAAAATACTACATTTTAGATAGGGACAGGTCATTGTCATATAACACTGCTTTACTGCCATTGGAACAGCTCTTTCCAATCAGCCCTTAGTTCCTTTGAGTGGCTTGGGGAGCTAGGTCAGTAACCTGCTCCATCTTCTTCCACACACTGGAGGAAAAGTGAAAGCAGCAAAATGCAGGTTATCTCCAAGATTGCTCCTGGGATCTCCCACCACTCTGAAAAACCCAACATCTTCTTTGTGGCCTTTTTCAGCTCAACTTCTGGGACTTAGGATGGAAGTATTTCTGCATTGTTCTCTTGACTATCAAAGCCCAATGCTCTGGCTATCCCACTCCTGACCTAAATTTTCTTTTCTTCCCAAGACTATGTCTGCTCTGGTTCCATTACATAACTCTCCTGTGGCCCTAAAAGATTCAGGCCTTTTGGGCATCAACCTTCCTACTCTTGCCTCTATTTTGCAGGCTTTGAACTGATATCACTGCAAGACCCAAAAGCATGAAAGAAGACAGTGATTGGAAGTTAAGTTTGGGACATTCTGGAACATGACCTTGACTCTGCTATTTCCAGAAGCCAGTGGGTGCACATTCTTAAGCAGACAATGCCAAGAGCTAGTCACATCAGGAACTGCAATGACCTGCTGTGAGAATGCTGTTTACAGAGATTCTGATAAGGTAGAGGCATCAAGAAAATGCATTTTTCACCTGGTAGGGCCCAGTAAAAGCCAATAACTGGGTTTTTCTTGTTTGTTTGTTTGGTTTGGTTTTTTCTTTGTGTCTGTTTTGTTTATGTAGCTGCAAGAATCTCTAGGGCAAAGATATTTATTTTGTGATTTTTATGTAATTATTTGCCTTAGTTGTTAATTCTTTGTATTTTATAACTGACTGTGCTTCCCACCACATTTTATTCCCATGGCAGGACTGTAATGAAGGTAGGCAGGTATTTATATTTCTGTTTATGGGTGAGGAGGCCCAGTTTCTTACACTTGGTGACACTTAGTGACATTAAGCCCAATGTTCAAGAGTATGAAAAGCAGCTACTCCTAAATATGTCCACATAGAGGGTTGCAGCAATTGAAGTACAGAGTAAATACAATCAAAAGGAAGCATCACTGGGGTGTTTGGGTGGCTGAGTCGGTTGAGTAACCGACTATTGATTTTGACTCAGGTCATGATCTCAGGGTTCTGGGATCGAGCCCCATATCAGGCTCTGCATTCAGTGGGGAGTCTGCTTGAGATAGTCTCCTTCCCTCTCCTTCTGCCCCTCCCCCCATTCTCTCTACTCTCTAAAATAAATAAGTAAAATCTTTATTAAAAAAAAAGGAAGCATCAACTTACTCACCTGTGATTTAATATCTGAGACAGAGAGAGGGAAAAGGTGAGCTACTTCCATAAAATGCTTCCATGTAAAAATACTTCAGGCCCCACACATCAATGGAATTTATCAATAATTCTCTAAACATTAATGTATTGAATTCTCAAATCAAAAAGCATAGAATGGCTTAATGGACAATAAAACCAGACCCAACTACACTGCCTACAAGAGACTCACGTGAGCTTTAAGGTCACACAGAGGCTCAAAGTGAAAGGATAGTAAAATATATTTCATGAAAGGGGTAACCAAAAGAGAGCAGGGGTAGCTATATTTATATCAGGCAAAATAGACTTTAAGCCAAAAAACAGTAACAAGAGACTAAGATAGTGATGTAATTTAAGGAGGTCAATTCATCAAGAAGATATAACAATCAAATATATATGCACCCAACAACAGAGCGCCTAAATATATTAAGCAAATACTAACAGCTCTAAAGGGAGAAAAAGACACAATATAGTAATAGTAGAAGTCAACAACCACTATCTACAATTGATAGATCATCCAGACAGAAAACCAACAAGGAAATGTTGGACTTGAATCATACATTGTTCCAAAGGGAACTAAGAGACATATTCAGAATATTCTATTCAACCACAGTAGCATTCACATTATTCTCAAATGCACATGGCACATTATCCAGTACAGAGCACATGTTGGGTCACAAAACAAAGCCTAGAAATTTTAAGAAGACTGTCAGTCTTTTCTGACCACAATGGTTAAAACTAGAAATCAATAACAGAAGTAAAACTGGAAAATTAAAAAAAATATATGCAGATTAAACAATATACCCCTGAATAATGAATGGTTCAAAGAACTTATCAAAAGAGAAATTAAGAAAAGTCCTAAATAAAAATAGAAGCATAAGGTAGGAATACTTATGGAATGTTAAAGACTCCAAATAGTCAAAGCAATCCTGAGAAAGAACAAAACTAATAGCAACACACTTCCTAGATTTCAAACTATACTACAAAGCTATAGTGATAAAAACAGTATAGTACTGGCATAAAAATGGAGAGACCAGTGGAACAGAATCAAGAGTCCAGAAATAAACCACACAGATACAGTTCAGTAATATTTGACAAGGGTGCCAAGAAACTCAATGTAGAAAAGAAAGTCTCTTCAATAAATGGTGCTGAGAAAGCTGTATAACCACATGCAGAAAAATGAAATTAAACCTCTACCTTATACCTCTCATAGAAATGAACTGAAGATAGATTAAAGACTTAAACATAAGACCTGAAACAATAAAACTCCTAGAAGAAAACACAGGAAAAGCACTCCTTGACATTGGCCTTGGCAGGGATTTCCTGGATATGACACCAAAACCATAAGCAACAAAAGCAAAAATAAATATGTGGAACTACATCAAACTTTTTAAAAAGCTGTTTCACAGCAAAAGAAACAATCAATAAAATGAAAAGACAACCTAAAAGAGGAAAGGAAATATTTGCAAATCATATATCTTTTAAGGCATTAATATCCAAAACATATAAAGAACCCATACTACTCAGTAGAAAAAAAAAATCAAATAAATTGATTAAAAAATGGGCAAAGGACCTGAATAGACATTTTGCAAAGAAGACATATAAATGGCCAACAGGTACATGAAACATCACTGATCATCAGGTAACTGCCAATCAAAACCACAGTGAGATATCACCTCACACCTGTTATGTTTGTTATTATAGAAAAGATAAAAATAACAAATGTTGGCAAGGATTCAGAGAAAAAGGAACCCTTGTATACTGCTGGGAATGTAAATTGGTTCAGCCACTACTGAAAACAGTATGGAAGTTCCTCAAAATCTTAAAAATAGAACTATCATATGATCCAGCAATTCCACTTCTGGGTATTTATCCAAAGGATTTGAAATCATGATCTCAAAAAGGTATGTTCACTCCTATGTACATTGTAGCCTTATTCACAATAGCCAAAATATGTAAACAACCTAAGTGTCCATTAAGGAATGAATGTAAAAGAAAATGTGATATATCTATATTATTCAACCATGAAAAGCAGAAATTCCTGCCATTTGAGACAATCTGGATAAACCTTAAAGGCATTACACTAAATGAAATACATCAGAGAAAAATAAATCCTATATGATATCACTTATACATAGAATCTAAAAAAGCCAAACAGAGAAACAAGGAGCAGTTTGGGGTTTTGCATAGTAGAAATAGGGAAATATTAGTCAAGGGTACAAACTTCCAGTTATAATATTAATACATTCTGGAGATCTAATGTACAACATTTGGTTATAGCTAATAAACACCATATTATATACTTGAAAGTTGCTGAGAAAGTAAGTCTTCAAAATTCTCACCACAAAAAAGAAAGGGTAATTATATGGCGGGATGGAGGTGTTAACCAATGCTATGTGATAATCATTTTGCAATATCTGAATGTATCAAATCAACATGTTGCATGCCTTAAACTTACACAGTATTATATATCAATTATATCCTAATAACATTGGAGGGAAAAGATATTTCAGAGGGAAAAAGACATCAGCAACATGGCAGTGTAGGAAGCCCTGGACTCTCCTTTCCACTCACAAATTCACTGGTTCAGCTTCAATTCATGGATTAATTTTCTTTGTGATGAACCCTAAATTAAATGAAAGGCTCCTTTACTCTGGGAGAATGCAAAACCAGACTCACCAAAGCCAGTAGGGAGATTCAAGACACCCTCTCATCAGCAACCTTACCACAGTGCAGTGTCTTACAAGCAGGAAGAGATCATCTAGCTCGCTGCTTCACCCAGCAGAGAAGGATTTGCTTGGAAGTCCAACATGTGTACATTTTCAAGGGGGCTGCCCAAAGACCTGGAATCTGTATTGCCAGTTCTGGGAGCTCTGATGGGTCTGAACTGTCTAGATGTCCAGGGACTATAGGGGTGGCAGCTTGAGCTAGTAGTCATCAATGGTACTCCCTCTGCTCAACACCAAGTGAGTGGATAAATAATCCCAGTTCTCAGCTTCCCCCTTGGGAGGCAAAGACTTGATCCATTCATCCAGAGCCTGAAGTACCAAACAGAAATCATGAAGCTGACAATACACTAACAACTGAAAAATGCACCAGAGGGGTTCAATAACAGACTGGATCAAGCAAAAGGAATGATCAGTGAACTCAAAAAGAGATCACTGGAAATTATTAAGAACAGCAAACAAGATAAGAGAATGAGAAAGAGTAACTAAAGGGACTTATAGGGCACCATCAGTGAGACTAATATATGCATTATGAGAGTTCCAGAAAAAGAATAGAGAAGGAAAGGATCAGGAAGCATATTCAAAGAAATAATGGTTAAAGAACTTCCCAAGTCAGAAGAAGGAAATGGATATCTAGATCGAGAAAATCCAAAGAACCTCAAATAATGTGGGCCCAAAGAAATCCATAACAAGACACATTATAATAAAATTGTCAAAATTCAAAGACAAAGAGAGAATTTGACCGAAAAAAAAAAGTGACTTCTCACATACTAAGGAACCCCCATAAGGCTATGAGGGAATTTTTCAGCAGAAACCTTATAGTCCAGAAGGCAGTGGGATGATATTCAAAGCACTGAAAGAAAAAGCTGCCAACAAAGAATACTATATCAGGCAAAACGGCCCTTCAAAAATTAAAGGGAGATAAAATCATCCCAGACAAACAAAAGCTAAATGAGTTCATGACCACTAGACCTCCCTTCCACAAAATGCTAAAGATAGTACTGCCAGCATTATGGTGGCATAAGACATCCCTCCTTTTTGTGCCTCCCTTTTAATAAAAAATCCACATATATTTATTATACACCAGGTCTATTTCAGACACTCAAGGAAGAACAGAAGATGGAGAAAGATAGTTCCCAAGCTTTAAGAAATTAAGGATTTACATATAAACACATAAAACATGATATTAAAGGAGCTAATGGGCTTCAGAGTAAGGAAATACTGCAATGAAGCTTTAAAAAATTTTTAGCTGGGGTGCCTAGGTGGCTCACTAGGCTGTGCCTGTCTTCGGCTCAGGTCATGATCTCAGGGTTCTGGGATTGAGCTCCATGTAGGGCTCCCTGCTCAGCAGGGAGTCTGCTTGTCCCTTTCCTTCTGCCCTTCCCTCTGCTCATGCTCTCTCTCCCTCTCTCCCTCAAATAAATAAAATCTTTTTTAAAAAGTTTTTTAGCTGAATTATTTTAAATAATATTAAAGACAGATAGTGTCTACATATCAAAAATTGGGGTTTTTTTGTCTTTCCACAAATTTTATTGTGTTAAAATACAAAATAAAGTTTACCATCTTAACCATTTTTAAGTGTACAGGTTAGTGGTATTAAATACATTCATGTTGTGTAGCTGTCACTACCATCCATTCATAACTTTTCATCTTGTAAAACTGAAACTCTATACTTATTAAACAATAACTCTCCATTCCTCCTCCTCCCAAGTCCCTCGCAAATACCATTATACTTTCTACATCTATGATTTTGACTATGTTAGGTACCTCACAGAGTATTTGTGTTTTTGTGACTGGCTATTCCACTTAGCAAAATTGTCCTCAAGATTCATCCATGTGTATAATATTG
Organism: Mirounga leonina; assembly: GCF_011800145.1. Lineage (NCBI taxonomy): Eukaryota > Metazoa > Chordata > Mammalia > Carnivora > Phocidae > Mirounga > Mirounga leonina. The sequence continues at coordinate 5,229,510 of NW_023270320.1, forward strand.
CAAAATTTCTATCCTTTTTAATGTAGAATAAAATTCTATTGTTTGTTTGTATATACCACATTTTTCTTTTTCCATACATCTATTGATGGACACTTGTGTTGCTTCCAAATTTTAGCTATTCTCAATAATGCTGCTATGAACATGGGTGTACAAATATCTCTTCCAGACATTGCTTTCAATTCTTTTGGTTATAGTCTCAGAAGTAGGAATGCTGGATCATATAGTAATTCTATGTCTAATTTTAGAGGAACAATCATCTATTTTTCACAGCAGCTTGTGTCATTTTACATCCCACCAATAGTGCACAAGGGTTCTGATTTCTCTATATACTCACCCATCCTTGTTGGAGTTTTGTGTTGTTGTTGTTGTAGCCATCCTAATGAGTGTGAAACTGTGGTTTTGATTTACATTTCCCTAATGATTAGTAAAGGTGAGCTTCTTTATCTTATTTGGAGAAATGTCTATTCAAGTTCTTTGCCCATTTTTGAATTGGACTATTTGTTTCTTGTTGTTGAGTTTTAGGAGTTTTCCATATATTCTGGATATTAATTTCTTATCAGATACATGATTCATAAATATTTTCTCCCAATGAAACTATAAAACAGCCAGAAAGCAATTAATAAGATGGCCCCTTGTTTTGGGCCAGGTAACTCTGTTGTAGGAACTGTTTTGTGTATTGTAGAATGTTTAGCAGCATCCCTGACTTTTACCTTCTAGAAGCCAGTAACAGTCCTGCCCCAGTTGTAAAAACCAAAAATGTCTGCAGGCATTGTGTCTAGTAGGCAAAGGCCATGAATACTGCTGAAAGTACTACAATGCACAGAATGTACTACAATACACTATTCCCACCTCTCACAACAAAGAATTATCTGGCCTAAAATATCAATAATGTTGACATTGAGAAACCCTGATGTGATTGGTGGGTTTGTATGCACATTCCTTTAGGTGCTACACAACTTCATTTGGTGACAAATACTCCTAATAATGTATGTGACTTTACAACTAGTGAGACCTCCTACCTTTTAGAGGATAAACATCTCCACAAAATAAATGATGCTAAACCTTTAACATCATTTTATATTATACCTAAAGATTAAGTTTCTGCATATGCAAAAATAACACTGAAGAGCATACCATAGGAGCTAGACTTCTACAAAAACAAAATTTGCTAAGGAATTTAGAAAAGGACACACATTTTACCCCATAAGCAAATTTTGGTCAGAAACTAATAATTTAGCGGCACATAATGATTTGTGTTAGGTCTGTGAATAAGACTTTATTGGCTGTTGCCTATAAATCATATGTCATTCTTATCTTGGAAAGCTAATGCCTTCAGAATTCTATTAAGCCCAGGGCTCCTGGGTGGCTCAGTCGTTAAGCATCTGCCTTCGGCTCAGGTCAGGATCCCAGGGTCCTGGGATTGAGCTCTGCATCAGGCTCCCTGCTCCTCAGGAAGCCTGCTTCTCCCTCTCCTACTCCCGCTGCTTGTATTCCCTCTTGCTGTGTCTCTCTCTGTCAAATAAATAAATAAAATCTTTAAAAAAAAAAGAATTCTATTAAGCCCTACTCAAGACCTTTCTGGTTAACCAGTGTCCATGGCAGATCACAGATGACCTAGTCAAAGAATTTTAGTTAATTTGGATTGAAATACAGTTATGGTTGAGGAAAATTTTTCAGCTCCAAAACTTTCAATTTCCTTTTGCCCCCAAGCTCTGCAGGAGGCTCACAAAATGTGATTGTTTTTCAAAAATAAATACAAAACCTAATTGATAGTCAGGCCCAGACTTACCATGTCCTAAATGCATTAACACAAGTAATCACTAGGATTGGAGAGATATTTCTTCAAAATCAAGATGCTTTAGATATTATACTTATCTCCAAGAAATTTGTAATACTTTGGGAGAAGACTATTGTACTTAAATATCTGTAGTTCTCACAGAGAGCTTTAAATCACTCAAAATCACTGCTAATACTAAAGAAACAATAAACAAGATAAATAACTTGGGGGATATGTAGTTGATATCCCACTATATGGATCTAAATTTATCTAACTAGAACTGAAATTTCGTTTCCTGATTTTACTTAGGGAAACACTGAATCATGGATCTGAAGTAATTTTCTGTTTCTCCTAATTTTACTGGCCATTTGTTTGTTTGCATCTCAATTACGTTTTAAATACTAATGTCACCATTATCTTGCCAGATAACATAACTATGATTCCTATAGAAAAGCAGAACAAAATTATAATATCACCAAAGTCTCTACCTCATCTCTTCCTTCAATTCCTGTCATTCATATAGATTTACATAATACTTAGGTAGGTACACAATACATATGACCTGGCTAAGGAAGACTTAAAGGGAGGACTGAGAATAAAACATTTTACTCTCTCAAAGAACATGAACTGTGTATGTTCAGGAAATTGTATATTTCAATGAAGCTAATGACCTACACATTTACAGGAAACTATCAAAGTGAACTAGACAGGTCATAAACTGAAGCACTCACTCATGAGCAAGCCCCTTTGAATAGACCCACACTTGAAATACACACAATTAGTTATTAGTTCTGCTTTGTTCTAGTAAAAACCTTGTTTCATTTAAGCCTAAACTAAACCCCACCACCACCAATTCTATATAATCTTCTGAGAAGCTGCATTTCCACTTGAGGTTTCTTCCTTTGCAAACAAGAATTCCATATAAATTAAGGTTTTTTTTTTTTTCAGAATCAAGAAAATTTTATTTCCTTTTACACCAAGGGGCAAGACTTCACTCATTAACAAATTATATTTACATTTTGTCCTATAGAATTGAATAACAGAGCTTAGAATAACCAGAATTTAGGAACTAAGAAGAAAGTTTTGGTCATTACCTCCAATCAAATCTTTACACTGTTTGCTATGTATCCGACATCGTCCTCCATAACAGAAGGCATCACCTGAATCACAACTCTGTCCATCACGTGCATAAGTGTCAGGCACACAGTGTGAGGAAACCCCATTGCAATATTCAGGGAAATCGCATTCGTCCAAAGATTTCCTACACTGTATACCAAGTGGCTTTAGCTAGAAGGGAAAAAGGAATATAAGATTATGCAGCAATGATACTCAACTTTTCTTTCCCTTCACGCTTTAATTTTTCATTTTTTTTCTAAGTTGCTAAGAGCAAGGACAAAATTAAATCTTGTTAGCTACTTAAGCATTGCATAGAAATTTAAATAATTAAATTTACTGTGGATAAAAGAGTGGGTTAGAGAAGTGAGAAATTCAAAGATAAGTAGACTACCATAATTATAAAAAAAAAAAGACAAAAACTAAACCTAAGCAATTAATATAAAAATCACTTCAAAAAATTACTTTCAACCCATCATGGCTATGCTTGTGTGGACATCCTTTGGTTTCTCCATATGCTGTCCCTTCAAGCAGAAATCAGCAACCATTTACAAAATAATAAATACACATCATAAATGTAGATTTGTTAAGGTAATTTAAGGACACACAAGAAAAGGTTTATTTCACATATCCATTCCAAACAACTATAAAAAATAACTTCCCCAATTATACATCTCTGATCTCTTCAGTACTTACTCTAGCTAATTCCTTCCGGGATTTGCTTTCTGTATACCTGTCTTTGCCAACAAACTTCCAAATATCATCACTGCAAACACTTTCCTCAGCCTAAACCCCAATTCCTCATGGCTATCCTATGCAAATTAAGTCAAATTTGTTCTAGCTTTCAAAGGTCCTAGAGGCCCAACTTCTATAACATGCACCACTCCCCAAAATAGGTTTTCTGTATACATTTTTTCCATGTTGTCAACAAGTATTTGCTATATTTTACAATTCTGACACAAATTCTTCAAGTGATGGGTGGGAAGACAAACATAATACTTGAGTCACCCAAGCTTAAGTAGTTAACATTCAAATCAAAACCAATGATCAAAATTACTTCTAAAGGAAAATACATATAAGTATAATGAAAAAGTATTAATATCAGTTTCTTTAAAATATGCTTCCTTTTATAAATATGTATAAATGGCAATATTACATTCATTCTAATTTCTTCTATTGTTTCGACTATTGTTTGTAGCAGTTTAAGGGTCACAGAAAATACGAAGTGTAAGTACAGAGATTTCCCATATAACCCTTGGCCACACATCCAAGCCTCCTCTCTTATCAACATCTCCACCTGGAGTGGTACATTTGTTACAATTGATGAACTTACATGATACATCATAATAAGTCAAAGTCCATAGTTTACATGAAAGTTCTTTCTCATACATTTCATGGGCTTAAACATATGTATAAGGGCATGTTTCTATTGTTATGGTATCATACTGAGTATTTTCACTGCCCTAAAAATCCTTCATGTTCTGCTTATTCATCTCCCCTTCAGTTCCTGGCAACCACTGACCTTTTTACAGTCCTTTTCCAGAATGTCATATATTTGAAATCAGTGTGTAACCTTTTCAGATTGGATTCTTTCACCCAACTTCTTTTTCAATACTTATAAATACCCAGTTCCTCAAATGCTCTTTGAATGAAGTTTTATCATCCTACTTGCTCCTCTATTAAGAGGTGTTCATGTTTCTTTACTTGGTTCCCTAATTCCAAAGTGGCCCTAAAGCTTAAAAATGGATGATTCCCTTTTACTGAGTGTTTTCTCCTAAAATCTTTTTGTGTGTGTTTTTTATTTTATTTGTAATTCATTTTTATTCTTGCCAAGACTGTCAGTCTGTACATGCAAGGTGCAATTCACTGTCAGGACTATGTTCCTTTACACAACTAAATAAGGAATGGGTGGGTTAATTTATTGCCTCTGACCACCACACCAGCCTCATCTGAGTACCCCCACAACTAGCCACCCCCAGCACACTCACACCCTGTAGCCAGAACCCCAAATTCCCCAGCAGATGGCACACATGAGCCTCCAACAAATGGGCACAATCCTGCAGACAACACGGATATCAACAGCTGGCTTGACTCTGCTGAATTGCACAACCTTGAACACTTTAGGGCACTGCCTCAGGGAAAATTTATGAGAGGCTCTCCATAGCCAGACTGGCTTTCTGGAATTGAGAGAAGGTGTACAGTCCTAATCTCCACGCCATTCCCCGCCCCCCCCAAGAGGTGTGGAACAACCCCAGAAGAGGAGTGGAACAAGCACACCCATAAAAAAGGTCTGAGAGATACCCAAAACTCAAGCTGGGCTGACTGGTGACTGGCTTCTTTCTCTCTCAAGGCCAGTTAGTAAACATTGGAAGAGATAGCTCTTCTTCAAATGTGAAGGCAAAAACATAAAGAATCAAGGCAACATGATGCCAATAAAGGAATAAAATCGAGCTCTTGTGGAAGACAAATGAAAGAAATGGAAATGTACAAAGTGTCTGACAAAAAATTAAAAATAATCACCTTAAGCTCAGACAAGAGAGCACAGACAAATAAACAAAATCAGGAAAATGATAGATGAACAAAATGAGAAGTTTCACAAAGAAATTATTTAAAACAAAAGAACCAAAGAGAAATTCTAATCTGAAGAATACAATGACTGAACCGAAAAATTCCATTGAAAAGCTTCAAGGGCACAGTTGATCAAGCAGAAGAAACAGTGAACTCAAGGGCAATTATTTAAAATTATCCAGTTAGAAGAATAAAAAGAAAAAGATTAAAGAAAGCTTATGGTACTTACAGGACACATCAAAAGAAATAACATATGTGCTATGGGAGTCCCAGAAAAAGCAGTGACAGAAATGGGCAGAAAGTTTATTTAAAGATATAATGACAATTTGCCAAATCTAGAGAGGAAAATGTATATAAAGCTAAAAGAATTCTTCAAAAGACACATTACAAATAAATTGTCAAAAGTCAGTGACAGAGAATTTTGAAAGTAGTAAGAGAAAAGCAACTCATCACATACAAGAGAAACCATATAGGACTATAAGCAGATTACTCAGCAGAAACCTTGCAGGACAGGAGAAAATGGGATAATATTTTCAAAGTGCTGAAAAAAAACAACTACTAACCAAGAATACTATATCCAGGCATGCCTGGGCAGCTCAGTCAATTAGGCGTCCAACTCTTGATTTCAGCTCAGGTCATGATCTCAAGGGTCATGAGATGGAGCCCTGTGTCAGGCTCCGAGGTCAGCGGGGAATCTGCTTGAGATTCTCTCTCTCTCTCTCTCTCTCTCTCTCTTCTGCTGCCCCTCCCCCACCACATGTGCGTGCACATGCTCTCTCTCTCTCTCTCAAATAAATGAAATAAATCTTTAAAAAAAGAAAAGAATACTATATCCAATAAAGCTATCATTCAGTAATGAAAAAGAGATGAGACTTTCCCAGATAAACAAATCTAAAGGAGTTCATCATCACTATACATGTCTTACAAAAAATGCTAAAGAGAGTTCTTCAAGTAGAAATGAAAAAATTCTAATTCACAATATGAAAACACAAAAGTATAAAAATCACTGGTAAAAGTAAGTTATAGTTGGGCGCCTGGGTGGCTCAGTCGGTTGAGCGACTGCCTTTGGCTCAGGTCATGATCCCAGGGTCCTGGGATCGAGTCCCACATCGGGCTCCCTGCTCTGCGGGGAGCCTGCTTCTCCCTCTCCCACTCCCCCTGCTTGTGTTCCCTCTCTCGCTGTGTCTCTCTCTCTCAAATAAATAAATAAAATCTTTAAAAAAAAAAAAAAGTAAGTTATAGTTAAATTCAGAATACTCCCACTACTGTAATAGTTGGTGCATAAATCACTTTTAACTCTAGTATAAAAGTTAAAAGATAAAAGTATTAAAAATAACTATAGCTATAATAATTTGTTCATGGATATGCAATATAAAAGGATGTATATATGACATCAATAGCATAAAATGGGAGGGGATTTTTTTGTATGAGATCAAAGTTAGTTGTTATCACCTTAAAATAGACTGTTATAACTATAAAATGTCTTGTGTAAGCCTTGTGGTAATCACATACAGATACACACACACACAAATACCTGTAGTGAATATACAAAATATAAAGAAAATTAAAGCATACCACCACAGAAAAATCATCAAATCACAAAGTAAGACATTAAAAGAGGAAAAACAGGATAAAAACAACAAAACAAACAAAAAACAATTAATATGGCAATAGCAAATCCTCCCTTATCTATAATTACTTTAAAAGTAAATGAATCATAACCAAAAGACACAGAGTAAGCAGATTAATTAAAAACAAGATCAAACTATATGCTACATACAAGAGACCCACTTAAGTCTTTAGGACACACAAACTGAAAGTGAAGAGATAGAAAAAATAGCTCGAGCAAATGGCAATCATACAGAGCAGGGAGGGCTACATTTATGTCATACAAAATAGACTTTAAGTCAAAAATGGTCACAAGAGATAGAGAAAGTTATTATATAACGATAAAGAGGTCAACTCATTAAGACGATATAACAATTGCAAATATATATGCACCCAACATCAGAATACCTAAATATACAAATATTGACAGAATTAAAGAGAGTAGGTGACTTCATCACTCTACTTTCAGTATTGGCTAGATCATCCAAAAAGAAAAATCTATACCAGAACAGTGGGCTTGAAGTGGGCATAGACCTAATGGACCTAACAAACACATACAGAATGTTCCATCCAACAGCAGCAGAATACAAATTCTCCTCAAGCACACAAGGAACGTTCTCCAAGGTAGATCATAGGTTAGGCAAAAAAAAACAAGTCTTAACAAATTTAAGAAGACCGAAATTATATCAAGAATTTTTTCTAATCATAATGATGTTAAACTGGAAATCAATAGTGAAAATTCACAAATATGTGGAAATTAAACAACACACTCCTGAACAATGTATTAAAGTAGAAATCAAAGGGAATCAAAAAAATATCTCAAGACAAATGAAAAATTGAAATCTAACAATTAAAAAATTAAGGAATGCATTAAATGCAATTCTGAAAGGAACATTTATAGTGACAAACACCTACAATAAAAAGAAGGAAGATCTTAACATCTCAAGGAACTAGAAAAAGAACAAACTAAGCTCAAAGTTACCAGAAGAAAAGAAATAAAGTTTAAACAGAAATAAATAAAATAGAGATGAGAAAAACAATAGAAAACATCAGTGAAATGAGCTGGGTTTTGCAAAGATAAAATTGATAAACCTTTTGCTAAACTAAGAAAAAACAGAGAAGACTCAAAGAAATTATAAATGAAAGAGGTGACATTACAACAGATATCACAGAAATGCAAAAGATCATAAGAGACTACTATATATATATATATATAAAATCATATAACTTAGAAGGGATTCCTAGAAACGACCTATCAATTGAATCATGAAAAAAAAAATAGAAAAATCTAAACAAACCAATAATGAGTAAAGAGATCAAATTAGTTATCAGTTAAAAACCTCCCAACATAGAAAATCCCAGGATCAGATGGCTTCACAGATGAATGCTACCAAACACTTAAGGAATACTTAATGCTAATCCTTTTCAATCTCTTCCAAAAAACTGAATAGGAAGAAAAACTTCCAAACTCATTTTATGAGGTCAGAATTATCCTAATACCACAGTCAGACCAAAGTAGCAGAAGAAAAGAAAACTATATGCTAATGTAATTTTGACCTGATGAACAGGCCTGATGAACATAAATACAATAATTCTCAATAAAATACTAGCAAACCAATTTCAACAGCACATTAAAAGGATCATTCATCATGATCAATTAAGATTTATCACTAAATTCAAGGATGTTTGAACATATGCAATTTAATAAATGTGATACATCACATTAACAAAGTGAAGGATTAAAAATAATAAAAAAATAATATGATGGCTAATTGAATTTAAAATGTTGGCTAATTGAATTTAAATTTTAAAAAATGATCATCTCACTAGATGCAGAAAAAAAAAACATTTGACATAATTCAATGTATTTTCATGATTAAAAACTATCAACAACTTAGAAGGAATGTACCTCAACATAATAAGGGCCATATATGACAAGCCCTTAGCTAAGACAAGGGTGCCCTCTCTCACAACTCTTATTCAACTTAGTACTGGAAGTCCAAGCCAGAACAATTAGGCAAGAAAAAGAAAAGGCATCCAAATAGGAAAAGAAGCAGTCAGGTTGTCTCTGCAGATGATATTATCCTATATATAGGAAACTCTAAAGACTCTACCAAAAAACTATTAAAAATAATAAGTGAATTCAGTAAAGTTGCAAGAGAATTCAGTAAAGTTGCAAGATACAAAATAAAAATATAAAAATCAGTTGTGTATCTTCATACTAAAAATGTGCTATCTACAAAAGAAATTAAGGAAAAAAATCCCATTTACAACATCAGCAAAAAGAATAAAATTCTTAGGAATAAATTTAATCAAGGAGTTATAAGACCTGGATACTGAAAAATATAAAACACTGATGAAAAATTCATGAGGACACAAATAAATGGAAAGATATCCTTTGCTGATTTTGCTTTGTATTTTTTTGCTGCAGTAAAGCATAGTGATGAGTATGCTCTATGCTGAATGCTATGAGTCCTCCTACTGAGTCATTAAACCTGGGGATAGGGGGTGCCTGGGTGGCTCAGATGGTTACGCATCTATCTGCCTTCAGTTCAAGTCATGATCGAGTCCTAGGATCAGTTCCCTGCTCAGTGGGGAGTCAGCTTCTCCCTCTGCCTCTCCCCCCTGCTCATGCTCTCTCTCTCAAATGAATAAATAAAATCTTATAAACAAACAAACAAACAAACAAACAAACCTGGGGATAGTACTGGGGACCTCTGACAAAGAGGAGAATTGCTGCCTTAACAATACGGTTTTCCAGTCCCTTCACATGGAACATTTTACCATTTATTTAGATGTTCTTTTTTCTCAGCAATGTTTTGTTAAGTGTATATGTTTTACATTTCTTTTATTAAATGTGTTCCAAAGTACTTTTCGATGACATTATGAATGAAATTGTTTTCCTAATTTCATTTTCGGATTGTTCACTTCTATTATATAGAAATACAGGTCATATTTGTATCCTGTGACTAACTCATTTATTTCAAAGGTATTTTTGGTATCCTGTGACTTTGATTAACTCATTTATGTAAAAGGTATTTTTAGTAGATTCTTTAGGATTATTTACATACAGGATCATGTCATCTGCAAATAAGGAGAGTTATTTGTACTTTCTACCCTTCCAAATTTGATGCCTTTACTTCTTCTTCTTACTTAATTGTACTTTTTAGAATCTCTAGTACAATGTTTAATAGAAGTGATGAGAACCTACCTCCTTGCTTTGTTTCTGACTTTAGGGGGAAAGGACTCAGACTGTCATCATTAGTATGTTAGCTCTAGATTTTTTATAGATGCTCTCCATCAGGTTATGATCCTTCCTATTTCTAATTTGTTAGTAATTTTATAATGAGTGGGTCCTTTTTCTGCATCTTTTGAGATTATCATGTGTTTTCCTTCATCTGATTAATATGGTGTGTTATATTAATTAAACCAACCTTATATTACTGAGATAAATCCCTCTTGGTCATGGTAGATTATCCTTTTCACGTGTTTCTGGATTCTGCATGTAACTTTTTTAGAATTTTTGTAACCATATTAATAAGGTATAGTTTTTCTCTAGTTTTCTTGTGATGTCTTTGGCATTCAGGTGATACTATCCTCATAGAATGAGTTTAAAGGGTTTTTTTTCTCATATTTTCTGAAAGAGATTGTGGAATATTGGTGTTTCTTTTTTAAATGTTTGATAGAATTCAACAATAAAGCCATCTAGACCTGAGCTTTTCTTTATGGAAAGATTTTAAGTTACTAATTCAATTTCTTTACTTGTCCATTCAGATTTTCTATTTTTTCTTAAGTCATTTTTGGTAATTTGTGTCTTCCTATTTTATCTAAGTTGTCTGATTTGCTGGATATGGTAGTTTAGCAGATTTCCTTATAATTCTTTTAAATTATGTAAGGTCAGTATTGATTCTCCCCTTTCATTTCTGTAAAACCTCTCTTTCTTAGTCTAGGTAAAGTTTATCCATTTTTATTGATTTTTTTAAAGAACAAATTTTGGTTCCTCTGATTTCCTCTCAACCTTTATTTTTTTCCTTATATTTGCCTTGGATTTAATTTGTTCTTCTGTTTATAGACTTTTAAGGTACAAGCCTAGATTATTGATTTATTTCTTATTTTCTAATATAGGTATCTACAAGTAAAAATTTCCCTCTAAACACTGCTTTGCCTTCTTTATGCCATGTTTTGTTTTTTAGTTTTCACTCAGTTCAAAATATTTCTAAACTTCTTGTGATTTCTTCTTTGACACATTGATTATTGATAAATGTGTTATTTAATTTCTAATATTTGTAGATTTATTAATTTCCTTCATTTGTTGATTTTTAATTTTATTTTATTGATATCGGAGAATATACTTTATATGATTTCAGTCTTTTAAAATATACTAAGACTAATTTTGTACCCTAGCATATGGTCCATCCTCAAAGATATTCCATGCATGCTTATAAATACTGTATATTCTGCTGTTGCTGGGTGGAATGTTCATTAATGTCAATTTGGTTAAGTTGTTTGACAGTGTGGTAGAAGTATTCTATATCAGTGATGATTTTTAGTCTGGTTGTAGGAAACCATGAGCCAGAAGACCCAGGAAAGCTACACTCAGATTCCTGACCCACAGAAACTGTGAGGGGAAATGTGAATTTTAATTTAGGGGGTAATATATTATGCAATAATAGTAATATATAACATTGCTTTATAGAATCTGATTCTTGCCTGCCACCCTGTCTGTCATAGTATGGGTTCCCCAAAAATCAGAGCTTGAAGCAAAACTTATATCCTAATGCTTCATTAAGGTTTGGGAGCTTGGGGAGATCAAAGCAAAACAAATACAAGATGGTTGGTGCATTAATAAGCTGGCCAAAGTTTTACCAAAGATATGTAGTTGCTGTCTCCAGAAAGAGCATATGAAACATTGCATTTCAAGCAATCTGTCATTTGGATTGAGCAGAAAACCATGGCCAAGCATATCTGGGTAGTCACATAGACTCAGTCCAGGAGACCATGTACTATAGCAAATAAGGTGGTAAACTAACCGTATTGTATGTGAATTCTTCATTTTTACAAAGGTATTTACCAGAGGTTTTTTTTAATTGTCTTTAAAACAGAAGCCAGTTTGTAAAATGTCTGATTTGTCAACCATGTTCTAGAAAAATGTATAATAATTACCTTACCTACTATGGTTTGAATTGGCATTTATAACAAAGAAGCCATATTTTGGAAATGAATGTTCATTAGGCACTTTTGTCTTTTAATCAGTAGCAATGAGCAGAAAAGCATGGCTGAACAATTCTGAAAAGTCACAAAAACTAGGTCCCTACACTATTTCTTTCTCTATCAGTCATTAAATTGTAAGAACATAAGAAGCCATTTTTCTTTATGTTCATTTTTCTTTATTAATTTCCCGTTCTCAGAATCTTTTTATTACTTGTCTTTTGTTTGAATCATGTATACCAATACTTCTACTTGTCACTGAGGTATTAGATCAAATGTCATCCCTTAAAGAGCTATTCCTTGTTTACCCTGACTAAAATACACACTCACTCAGTCTTTATTCTTTTGCCCTATTTTATTTTTATTTTTTTTAAGACTTTATTTATTTGACAGAAAGAGAGAGAGAGAACAGCAGGGGGAGCAGTAGAGGGAGAGGGACAAGCAGAAGCAGGCTCTCCACTGAACAGGGAGCCCAACGCTGGGCTTGATCCCAGGACTCTGAGATTATGACCTGAGCTGAAGGCAGACTCAACCACCTGAGGCACCCAGGCACCCCAGCCCTATTTATTTTTAAATCACATATCACTATCTGAAATTATCTTTTAAATATTTGTTTGTTTAAAGATTAATCCTCTGTAATACCCCTCAGGATGGGATAAAATATTTTCTGAATTAGTGAGTGGATAAACAATTTCAAGCTGCAAATAAACTGTAAATGAGTATCTGTTTCTAATGTCAACCTTTTATTTCATCCAAATTTCACTGAGTTTTTATTTGTATATTTTGGTTATTGTTTTCTCCACACGTTGCTGTACATTAGTTTTAAGGATATGAGTAAAGTAGAGTGATGTCTACCTGCCACATTAAACTGAATTACATCAATTTTCTTTGATATTAAGAAAACTTAAAGATAGGACTGTGTTTTCAGTCCTATCTTTCTTTTTCTCTATTTTTCCTTCTGCTCTAATCCTTATATTTGACCCTATCTTCTTAATATTTGTCTTCCAACTCTATGACTAGTTTGAGGGACAGAAATTTGGGTATCCACTAAGATTAGCATTGATTTCATGCTTAAATTGCAAATTTAGTTTATCTGTAATCATTGCTTATTTCATACACCATTAACTTTATTGTGTTCAGTTCCCTTCTTATGACATTGTCTTAATTCAAAGAGGTCAACCCTTGTAATTTTTTGAGAATGACAGTTTCCTGAAATTGCTTCTGGATCCTACAACTTAATTTTAACAGCACATCCAAAGAACGATGTCACAAGATGGCAAAATAAGAATCCCCTACTCATATTTTCCCTCAGCAACAATACTTAACAGCAGTCCACAGACAAAAGTGCCTTCAGCAAAGCTCTGGGATCCAAGTAGGAGACACTGAAACCCAGGTGAACTCTAGGACTGAGGAAAGCTAAATTGAAAAGGCAGGCCCTCACCCAGGCAGCTACTTCCTGACCCAACTAAAGACCCAGAAATAGCTCCATACCCAAGGACTTGTCTCAGCCCCATGTGGCAATGATCCTGCTATAAGCATCACATGCCAAGGAACCCAGGAGGAGTCACATCTACCCATGCATGAGTAAGAGGCACAAGGACCTTAGTTCCAGATGTAGACCCTGAAATGGCCCATGAATCAGCTGTGGTCCAGGAGTACCACCCTGACCACAAAGAGACTGACGCAGTGATCTGGCAAGAGCCCTCCTAGGAACTTAGTGGGAGTCACACCCATCCACACAATGGGTAACAGGATGCTGTCAAAACATCCAGTTGTGGGCCCTGAAGCAGATCTTTGTCCTACTGTCACCCTACAGAATAAGGTACTTGAGGCAATCCCATATAGGAACCAAACAGGATCCATACCCACCCAAGCTCCAGGTACAAGCCCAACAACCACAGATCCCACTACAGACTCAGCAAAAGCCTTGTAAACTGGCTCTAAACCCAGCAACTGCCAATTCTGGAGGTAATCCCATCAGCCTAGGAATTGATAGATCTTAATCTGCAGAAACCACTCTGTAGAGACTAGAAGAGGTGTTTGCTCTTTTAAATGCCCAGATACCAATCAAAGGCTACATGGATCACAAAGAATCAGGCAACTATGACACCATGAAAGCAAACAAATAAAGCTAGAGTAACCAATCACAAAAAATGGAGATCTATGAATTGCCTCACAAAAATTCAAAATAATCATCTTAAAGAAACTCAGTGAAATGCAAGAGAACACATATAGACAACTGAACAAAATCAGGAAAACATGTAAGAACAAAATGAAGTAATAAAGAAATAAAAACCATCAAAAAGAACCAAAGAGAAATCCTAAAGTTGAATAAAACAATAACAGAAATGAGAAATTCAATAAAGGGCTTCAACATCAGAATCAATCATTCAAAATAAATACTAAGTGAACTGGAATACTGTTGATTTGAAATTAGCTAGTTACATGAACAAAAAGAAAAAAGAGTGAAGAAAGCCTACATGAATTATGGGACATCGTTAAGCAAATTAAATTCATATTATGAGATCCCTGAAGAAGAAAACAAGAGAGAAAGGAGTAGAAAGATTTAAAGAATAATAGATAAAAAATTTCCCAAATTTTGGAAGAAGTATAGACAAACAGGAACAGAAAGCTAAAATGACTTCAAGCAAGAACAACCTAAGATTGACCAGGACAAATTATAATCAAAATGTTAAAAGTCAAAGGAAAACTTTTGAAACAAAAATTGAAGATAAAAATTACTCATTACATATAAGGGAATCCACATACGGTTATCAGCAGATTTCTGTGCAAAAAAATTTGTAAGCCAGGAGAGAGTGAGATGATAAATTTAAAATGCTGAAAGAAAAAAAAAAACTGTTGGATAAGAAAACTATTCATCGCAAAACGGTCCTTCAGAAAATAAGGAGATTTAAAGACATTCCCAGATAAATAAAAGCTAAGTGAGTTCAACACCTCTAGATCCGTCTTATACTACAGGGAAGATACATTGGTTAGATTACTCCTTTCTGCCCGTGGACGCCGCCGAGTAGGCATCGTTAAAGTCTCCCCTCCCACCACTGTCCCATGTCTAAGTTAGAGTGTCCCAAAGAGCCTGAACAGCTGCGGAAGCTCTTCATCGGAGGTTTTAGCTTTGAAACAACCGATAAGAGTCTGAGGAGCCATTTTGAGCAATGGGGAATGCTTACAGACTGTGTGGTAATGAGAGATCCAAACACCAAGGGCTCCAGAGGCTTTGGGTTTGTCACGTATGCCACTGTGGAGGAGGTGGATGCAGCCATGAATGCAAGGCCACACAAGGTGGATGGAAGAGTTGTGGAACCAAAGAGGGCTGTCTCAAGAGAAGATGCTCAAAGACCTGGTGTCCACTTAACTGTGAAAAAGATTTTTGTTGGTGGCATTAAAGAAGACACTGAAGAACATCATCTAAGAGATTATTTTGAACAGTATGGGAAAATTGAAGTGATCGAGACCATGACTGACCGAGTCAGTGGCAAAAGAGAGGTTTTGCTTTTGAACATTTGATGACCATGACTCTGTAGACAAGATTGTCATTCAAAAATACCATACTGTGAATGGCCACAACTGTGAAGTAAGGAAAGCCCTATCTAAGCAAGAGATGGCTAGTGCTTCATCTAGCCAAAGAGGTCGAAGTGGTTCTGGAAACTTTGGTGGTGGTCATGGAGGTGGTTTTGGTGGGAATGACAATTTTGGTCATGGAGGGAACTTCAGTGGTCAAGGTGGCTTTGGTGGCAGTCGAGATGGTAGTGGATATGGTGGCAGTGGGGATGGCTATAACGGATTTGGTAATGATAGAAGCAACTTTGGAGGTGGCAGAAGCTATAATGATTTTGGCAATTACAACAATCAATCCTCAAATTTTGGACCCATGAAAGGAGGAAATTTTGGAGGCAGAAGCTCTGGCCCCTATGGTGGTGGAGGCCAATACTTTGCCAAACCACAAAACCAAGGTGGCTATGGTGGTTCCAGCAGCAGCAGCAGCAGCTACAGCAGTGGCAGAAGGTTTTAATTATTGCCAGGAAACAAAGCTTAGCAGAAGAGGAGAGCCAGAGAAGTGACAGGGAAGCTGCAGGTTACAACAGATTTGTGAACTTGGCCAAGCACAGTGGTGGCAGGGCCTAGCTGCTACAAAGAAGACATGTTTTAGACAATACTCATGTGTATGGGCAAAAAACTCAAGGACTGTATTTGTGACTAATTGTATAATAGGTTATTTTAGTTTCTGTTCTGTGGAAAGTGTAAAGCATCCCAACAAAGGATTTTAATGTAGTTTTTTTTTTTTTTTTGCACCCATGCTGTTGATTGCTAAATGTAATAGTCTGATCATGACGCTGAATAAATGTGCCTTTTTAAAAATGTGCTGTGTAAAGTTAGTCCACTCTGAAGCCATCTTGGTATACTACCCCAACAGTATGAAGTTAGAATTCCTTCAGGGTGATACCAGGTTCCATTCGAAATTGATTTGCAACCTGCTTGGGCACAGAAGCCATTGTCTCCACAAACCTTGGTGTAGCTGAACTGACAGTTAATGTGTTGTGACCTGGAGTTTACCATTAAAAGGGTCACTCAAGCAAAGTCCTGGAGTTTAGTTGGTTATTAATATGATTGTTGGCACATCCTATGCAATATAGCTAAATTGTATTATGGTATCAGATAAAATTATAGATGGGATTAAAGCTTGTGTATCATCCAAAAAAAAAAAAATACTACAGGGAGTTCATCAAATTCAATGAAAGGACACTAACTCATGAAAATATTTAAAGTACAAAACTCACTGGTAAATGTAAATATATACTCAAATTCAGAATACCCTAATACTGTAATGGTGGCAAAATACTTTTATCTCTAGTACAAAAGTTAAAAGAAAATAGTCTTATAAAGTAAATATTGTTACAATGATTTGTTAAAAGATGCACAACATAAAAAGATGCAAAGTGTGATATTAATAGAACAAAATGTGGGGGAATTAAATAAGAATTAAAAATGTAGAGCTTTAGTATGTGATTGAAGATAAGTTATTATCAGCTTAAAATAGACTATTATGTGATGGGGATTAAGGATTGCACTTGTGATGAGCACCAGGTGTTGTAAGGAAGCATTGAATCACTATGTTGTATGCCTGAAACTAACATTACACTTTATGTTAACTAACTGGGAATTTAATTAAAAACTTAAAAAAAATAAAAATACCTTACAATCCAACAATTGCACTATACTGGGTATTTACCCCAAGAATATAAAAACACTAATTCAAAGGGATACATGCACCCCTATGTTTATAGCAGCATTATTTACAATAGCCAAATTAAGGAAGCAGCCCAAGTGTCCATCGATAGATGAGTGGATAAAAAAGATGTGGCATATATATATATGCAATAGAATATTAGTCAGCCATAAAAAAAATGAAATCTTGTCATTGCAATGACAAGGATGGAGCTAGAGTATAATGCTAAGCAAAATAAGTCAGATAGAGAAAGATAAATACCATATGATTTCACTCATATGTGGACTTTAAGAAATAAAACAAGCAAAGGTAAAAAAAAAATGAAAGAAAGAAGGGAGAGAATCAAATCAAGAAATAGACTTTTAATTATGAAGAACAAACTGATGGTTACCAGAGGGGAGTTGGGTGGGGCGATGGGTTAAATATGTGATGGAAATTAAGGAATGCACTTACTGTGATGACCACAGGCTGATGTATGGAACTATCAGAATACTGAATTATTACATTGTATACCTAAAATTAATATAACACTGTATGTTAACTAAATGGAATTAAAATAAAAACTTAAAAAATAGACTATTATATCTATAAAATGTTTTATGTAAGCCTTATCCAATCACAAAGAAGAAACCTACAGTAGACACACAAAAGGTAAAGAGAAACAAATTAAAGCACATCACTACAAAAAATAAATCACAAAGGAAGACAGCAAGAGGGGATTAAAGGGAAAAAAAGAACTAAAACAAACAAACAAACAAAAAAACCAGAAAATGATTAACAAAATGGCAATAGAAAGTTCTTAACTATCAATAATTACTTTAAATGTAAATGGATTTTCTCTAACCAAAAGACACAGAGTGGAAAATGGATAAAAAGCAAAATCTAACAATAAACTGGCTACAAGAGACTCAATTTACGTTTAAGGACATTCATAGGCTGAAAATAAAGGGAAGTAAAAAATATATTCCATGCAAATGGTAACCAAAAGACATCAGGGTTTGCTATACTTAAATCAGATAAAATAGACTTCCAATCAAATCTCACACACACACACACACACACACACACACACACACATGAAGAAAGTGAAGAGAATATAACACTTGTAACTATATATGCACCAAATATTGGAGTGCCTAAAATTTTAACTAAATATTGACAGACTGAAGGGATAAATAGCAATTCAGTAATAGTAGAGGACTTCAATACCCTACCATTAACATTGGATAGATCAATCAGAAAGAAAATTAGGAAGAAAATAGCAGGCCTGAATAAAACTATAGAACAAATGGACCTTAAAGACATATATAGAACATTATGTCCAACAGAACAAAATACACATTCTTCTCAAGCACACATGGAACATTCTCCAGGATAAAACATATGTTGGTCCACAAAGCAAGTCTTATGAAATTTAAAGGAATTGAAATAATATCTCATATCTTTTCCACACACAATGGTATGAAACCTCAGGGAAAAAACTGAAAATTTCACAAAATATGCAATTTAACACCATACTCCTGAAAAACCAATGGACCAAAGAAGAAAAAAAAGGAAATCAGAAAAGTATCTTAAAATAAATAAAAATAAAAAAACAACATACCAAAACATAGGGACATAGGAAAAGCAGTTCTAAGAGGTAAGTTTACAGCAATAAATGCCTACATTAAAAAAATCTCAAATAACCTAACTTTATCCCTAAAGGAATTAAAAAAGGAAAACAAACTAAGCCCCAACTTAGTAGAAAGAAAGAAATAACAAAGATCAGAGCAGAAATAAATGAAATAGAGACCAGACAAATAATAGGGGCAAAAATCAATTAAACCAAGGGTTGAGTTTTGAGAAGATAAACAAAATGGCAAACCTTTAGCTAGACTAACCAAGAAAAAGAGACAGGACTAAATAAAATAAAATTATGGAAGAAAGAGGAGACACTAAAATTGATACCATAGAAATACGAAGTATCATAAAAGGCTACTATAACAATTATCCACCTACAAACTGCATAACCCTTTAGAAGAAATGGCTAAATTCCTAGAAACAGACAACCTAGCAAGACTGAATCATGAAGAAATGGAAAACCTGAACAAACCAAACACAAGTAAAGAGACTGAATTTGTTATCAAAGCTTCTAACAAAGACCAGAAGTAGATGGTTTCACAGGTGAATTCTATGAAATATTTAAAGAATTAATGCTAATCTTTTTCAACTCTCCCAAAAATTAAAAAGGAGGGAACACTCCCAAACTCATTTTACAATGCCCGCTTTATCCTGATGCCAAAGACAAATAAGGGAAGAAACAAGAAGAGACATTTACAGGCCAATATCCCTGATGAATATAGATGCAAACATTCTCAACAAAATACTAACACACCAAATTCAACAACCCATTAAAAGTATCATATACCATGATCAAGTGAGATTTATGCCTGGATGGAAGGATGATTCAACACACAGGAATCAATAAACATAATATACCCCATTAATATAATTAGAGGCAAAATTCATGCAATCCTCTAAAGTGGCAGAAAAGACATCTGACAAAATTTGACACACTTTTATGACAAAAGCTCTCAACAGTTTGTGTATAGAATAAACATATATCAATATAATAAAAGCTATATATGACAAGCCTGAACAAACAATTTTCAATAGTGGAAAGCTGAAATCTTTACCTGTCAGATCAAAAACAAAGTTGTCCATTCTTACCACTCCTGTGTAACATAGTACTAGAAGTCCTAGCCAGAGCAATTAGGCAAGAGAAAAGAATTAAAAGGCATCCAAATCAGAAAGGAATAAATAAAACTGTGGGGGAAATGGAAAGATGTTGGCCAAGGATACAAATTGTCAGCCATAAAATGAATCAGTGTGGGGATCTCATGTACAGCATGATGACTAAAGTTAATAATATACTGTATACTTGAAAGTTTCTTACTGAATGTTGAATGTTCTTGCTATGTAATGAGGTGTATGCGTTAACCTTATTGTAATCATTTCACAATATATACTTATATGAAATCATTACATTGTACACCTTAAACTTACACAATGTTATATGTCAATTATATCTCAATAAAGTTTGGGGAAAAAATTTTAAACATAAAAGCATATTCTTACTCCAACCTTATGGACTTCTGCCATTTACCTTGTTCGGGAGTTTCTTTTTTCTTTAGGATTCCAGTTAATTGTTCTGGATACAGGGCAATTATTCAGGAATTCTTTAAATACTTTCAATAAAGAGGGATTGGTCGATTGTAACAATAACTGACTTGCAAAGGAAGAGCAGACTTTACCAGAAGACAGTGAAGAGAATTTAGTTAACAAAGACAAACAAACAAAAAAACTAATCTAACTTCTTGACCCCATGTGGTGTATGGTGTTAGAAAATAAGACGTGGGTGTTGCATGCAACTGATGAATTACTGAACTCTACATCGGAAACTAATAATATATTATATGTTGGCTAATTGAATTTAAATTAAAAAAAAAGAAAAGAAGACCTTAAGAGGGTTGCTTCAGGTGTATGTTGATTGCAGAAATATCTCAATGGGTACAAGAAAGATTTGTAATAAGATATAAAGATGGGAATTCAAGTCAGGAGAGAAGAATGATCAGGCATTATGTACATGAGAGTCCTGGAAATAACAGATTACTGAATGGACTAAAGTGTAAGAGGGGTCCAATGTGCTTGGATATAATACAGTGCAAAGGGCTGATAGGGTATTGACATGCTTCTCATCTCTTTGAAACAAGTATTTCAAGAAATTTAATGCTGAGCTACTATAAAATAGATTGCTTCTTACCTTGCAATCTAGTGTGCAGCATTCCCCAGAACCACATTGTTTACCCTTTTTCTTTACACATATCCTAGGATCACAGCAGTCTTTATGTGTACAATTCTGTAAACAAATAGACAAATTTAAATGATATCTTCTCTCAATCAGTTATGATAATGTCTTTTAAGAAACTTGCCAATTTCATCTAAATTGCCAAATTCATTTACATAGTTTTTAATATTCCTTATTTTAAAAATATGTAGGATGTGTAGTAAGTAATAGACCCTCTTCCATTCCTGATACTGGAAATTTCTTTTTTCTTTCATTTCTCCACCAGCACAGCAAGAGGTTTATCAAGTATATTGATTATTTTCAAAGCCCTGACTTTCATTGTCATTGATTTTCATTCTCTGATTTCTATCTCATTAATTTCTAATTTTATCTTTATCATTATTTCCTTCTTTTTACTTTAGATAAATTAACTTAGACTAATATTTTAGCTACCTTAAGTAGCATTCTAAATAATTTTAGACCTTTCTTCTTCAATATAAGCATTTATAGCTAGTGATATTCCTTGTAACACTGTTTTACCTGAATCCCATTGATTTTGATGTTCTGTTTAAATTTGTATACTGTTGAGTTTTTTTTAAGATTTTATTTATTTATTTGAAAGAGAGAGACACAGCAAGAGAGGGAACACAAGCAGGGAGAGTGGGAGAGGGAGAAGCAGGCTTCCCGCGGAGCAGGAAGCCTGATGCAGGGCTCGATCCCAGGACCCTGGGATCATGACCTGAGCCGAAGGCAGACGCTTAATGACTGAGCCACCCAGGCGCCCCTAAATTTGTATACTGCTAAAAATATATCCTAAAATTGCTTTTGTAATTTTTCTTTGAGCCAAGGGTCATTTAGAAGTGGTAGTTTAATTTCCAAATATTTAGGGGCTTTTCAAGATATTTTATTATTCTTGAATTCTAATTTAATTTTCAACACAAAATAAATATTTTGAGATTTATTTCATGCCTCAAATATTCTATCCTGATGAATATTCCAAGTTCTCTTGAATTTTTATATTTAAGCTGTTAAATATAGTGGCCTATAAATATCATCATATTAAGGTGATAGTTTTGTTCAGGTCTTCTATAACCTTACTGATTTTTTGTCTAGTTGTTCTATCAGTTACTGAGAGATGTGAAATAAATCTCCAAATATGATAGATTTGTCAGTTTCTCCCTTTAGTTCTGCAGTGATTGCTTCATAAAATTTGAAGATTTAATGTGTGTATATATATAAATGTATTTTTATAAATGTTTATATATTTATTATTGTTATATCCTCCTTTTGTATTTATCCTTTTTTTCATTTTGAAGCATTACTGTATCTTTATTTTATGTATTACTATAGTCAGTATAGCTCCTTGTATTTACTGTTTGCTTGTTATATCCTTTTCCACTCTGTTATTTTCTATGACACAGAGTATTGAGGTTAAAATGTATCCCTTATTGATAGCATGCAATTATTTCTTGATTTTTATCTAGTCTGACAACTTTTGCCTTTTGATAGAGTGTCTGGCCTATTTACATTTAATGTAATTGTTAACACGCATGTATTTCAATTTCTTATTTTGCTGTTTGTTTCTATTTATCTCACCTTGTTTTTCTTCCTCAATTCTTCCCTTCTTGTCTTATTTTGTGTTAATGAATATGTTTAATATTTACCCAGTAAATCTTCTACTGGCTTTTTTAGCTATATCTCTGTATAATTTTTCAATATTTGCTCTAAGATGTACAGTAAGTATCTTTTTTCATGGATTTTAAAAATTTTTTATTATTATGTTAATCACCATACATTACATCATTAGTTTTTGAAGTAGTGTTCCATGATTCATTGTTTGTGCATAACACCCAGTGCTCCATGCAGAGCATGCCCTCTTTAATACCCATCACCAGGCTAACCCATCCTTCCACACCCCTCCCCTCTGGAACCCTCATTTGTTTTTCAGAGTCCATTGTCTCTCATGATTCGTCTCCCCCTCAGATTTCCCCCCCTTCATTCTTCCCCTCCTGCTATCTTCTTTTTTTTCTTAACATATATTGCATTATTTGTTTCAGAGGTACAGATCTGTGATTCAACAGTCTTGCACAATTCACAGGGCTCACCATAGCACATACCCTCCCCAATGTTTATCACCCAGTCACCCCATCCCTCCCACCCCACCCCCCATTCCAGCAACCCTCAGTTTGTTTCCTGAGGTTAAGAATTCCTCATATCAGTGAGGTCATATGATACATGTCTTTATCTGATTGACTTATTTCGCTCAGCATAACCCCTCCACTTCTATCCACGTCATTGCAAATGGCAAGATCTCATTCCTTTTGATGGCTGCATAATATTCCATTGTATATATACACCATATCTTCTTTATCCATTCATCTGTCGATGGACATCTTGGCTCTTTCCACAGTTTGGCTATTGTGGACATTGCTGCTATAAACATCGGGGTGCACATACCCCTTTGGATCCCTACATTTGTATCTTTGGGTAAATATCCAGTAGTGTAATTGCTGGGTCATAGGGTAGCTCTATTTTCAACTTTTTGAGGAACCTCCATACTGTTTTCCAGAGTGGTTGCACCAGCTTGCATTACCACCAACAGTGTAGGAGGGTTCCCCTTTCTCTGCATCCCTGCCAACATCTGTCATTTCCAGACTTGTTAATTTGAGGCATTCTGACTGGTGTGAGGTGATATCTCATTGAGGTTTTGATTTGGATTTCCCTGATGCCGAGCGATGTTGAGCACTTTTTCATGTGTCTATTGGCCATTTGGATGTCTTCTTTGGAAAAATGTCTTTTCACATCGTCTGCCCATTTCTTGATTGGATTATTTGTTCTTTGGGTGTTGAGTTTCGTAAGTTCTTTATAGATTTTGGATACTAGCCCTTTATCTGAGATGTCATTTGCAAATATCTTCTCCCATTCTGTCAGTTGTCTTTTGGTTTTGTTGACTGTTTCTTTTGCTGTGCAAAAGCTTTTTATCTTGATGAAGTCCCAATAGTTCATTTTTGCCCTTGCTTCTCCTGCCTTTGGTGATGTTTCTAGGAAGAAGTTGCTTCAGCTGAGGTCAAAGAGGTTGCTGCCTGTGTTCTCCTTTAGGATTTGGATGGACTCCTGTCTCACATTGAGGTCTTTCAACCATTTGGAGTCTATTTTTGTGTGTGGTGTAAGGAAATGGTCCAGTTTGACTGTTCTGCATGTGGCTGTCCAATTTTCCCAACAGCATTTGTTGAAGAGACTGTCCTTTTTCCATCAGACATTCTTTCCTGCTTTGTGGAAGATTAGTTGACCATAGAGTTGAGGGCCCATTTGTGGGCTCTCTGTTCTGTCCCATTGATCTATGTGTCTGTTTTTGTGCCAGTACCATACTCTCTTGATGATGACAGCTGTGTAATAGAGCTGGAAGTCCAAAATTGTGATGCCGCCAGCTTTGCTTTTCTTTTTCAACATTCCTCTGGCTATGCGGGGTCTTTTCTGGTTCCAGACAAATTTTAGGATTATTTGCTCCATTGCTTTGAAAAAAGTGGATGGTATTTTGATGGGGATTGCATTGAATGTGTAGATTGCTCTAGGTAGCATGGACATCTTCACAATATTTGTTCTTCCAATCCATGAGCATGGAACGTTTTTCCATTTCTTTGTGTCTTCCTCAATTTCTTTCATGAGTATTTTTGTTTGGCTGGAAGCTTTTTATCTCTCCTTCAATTTTCAATGACAGACTAGCTGGATAGAGTATTCTTGGCTGCATATTTTTCTCATTTAGTGCTCTGAATATATCATGCCAGTCCTTTCTGGCCTGCCAGGTCTTTGTGGATAGGTCTGTTGCCAATCTAATGTTTCTACCATTGTAGGTTACAGATCTCTTGTCCCAAGCTGCTTTCAGGATTTTCTCTTTGTCTTTGAGACTCGTAAGTATTACTATGAGATGTCGGGGTGTTGACCTATTTTTATTGATTTTGAGAGGGGTTTGCTGTGCCTCCTGGATTTTGATGCCTGTTTCCTTCCCCAAATTGGGGATAAGTTCTCTGCTATAATTTGCTCCAGTATACCTTCTGCCCCTCTTTCTTCTTCTTCTGGGATCCCAATTATTCTAATGTTGTTTCATCTTATGGTATTGCTTATCTCTCGAATTCTGCCCTCGTGATCCAGTAGTTGTTTATCTCTCTTTTTCTCAGCTTCTGTATTTTCCATCATTTGGTCTTCTATATCACTGATTCTCTCTTCTGCCTCATTTATCCTAGCAGTTAGCACCCCCATTTTTTATTGCACCTCATTAATAGCCTTTTTGATTTTGATTTTGTTAGATTTTAGTTCCTTTATTTCTCCAGAAAGGGTTTCTCTGATAACTTCCATGCTTTTTTCAAGCTCAGCTAGTATCTTTAAAATCATGATTCTGAACTCTAGATCCAACATCGTACTAATGTCCGTATTGAGTAGGTCCCTCGCAGTCGGTACTACTGCTTGTTCTTTTTGTTGAGGTGATTTTTTCTGTTTTGTCATTTTGTCCAGAGGAGAATAGATGAATGAGAGAACAAAATGCTAACAGGGTAACAACATCCCCAGAAAATATACTCTAAACAAGTCAGAAAGACCTGAAACCAGGGGAAAGGGGAAAGAAAGAAAAAAGAAAAAGAAAGAAAAAGAAAAAGATAAAAACAAACAAAAACAACAAAACAAAAAAAACAGAATATGATTAAATATGATCAGCCTGTTGCATAGATCAGTGCCACACATTAGATTTTGGGTGTATTTTGGTCTGTTAGAAGAAAGAGCTTCCCAAATTTTTAAAGAAAGAAAAACTTACGTATGTACAAAAATAAGGGTTGATATGATGAAGGGATGGAATATGACTGTAAAGATGAAAATTTTTAAAAATTTTATAAAAGGAATTGATAAGAAGTTCTTTGAATAAAGAAAGTAGAGGATTTAAAAAAAAAGAAAAAAAAACAGAAAATGTGATCAGGCAGGAGACTAGAACAAAGCCATACACTAGTGATTTAGGGTATATTTTGATCTGTTAGAAGAAACTGTATCTCAAAATTTTAAAGAGAGAACAACTTACATATATATGCCAATAATAATGGTAACTACCATGAAGGGATAGAATATGACTCTAAAAATGAAAAATAAAAATGTTTTTTTAAAAAAGGGATGGATAAGATGTTGGTTGAAAAAGGGAAAAAGAAAAATTCAAAAAGAAAAAGTTAAAAAAATTAACTTTGAAAGACTAAAGAATCAGGGGTAAAAAAGCCATGGATTCTATGCACATATATGTATTATGTATATGTGCAGTATTCCCCTAGCGCTGGAGTTCTGCTGTTCTCATTGATAGGTAAACTTGGTCTTGGCTGGTTGTTCTTGCTGATCATCTGGGGGAGGGGCCTGTTGCCATGGTTCTCAAATGTCTTTGCCGGAGGCAGAATTGCCCCGCCCTTGCCTGGTAGGGCTAAGTAATCTGCTCGGGTTTGCTCTCCGGAGCTGTTGTTCCCTGCGAGCTTTCCATACAGCTTTGGAGGCGGAGAGTGAAAATGATGGCCTCCCAATCTCCGCTCCATAGGAGCCGAGAACTCGGGGCCCCGCTCCTCAGTGAGCCCCCAGAGAAAAGCCGTCAGTCACTCCCATCTCCCCGGTCTCCGGCCGCACTCCGTGCTCACCCGGCCTGTGACAGAGCGCTTCTATCTCTGGCACCTGACCCCGGGTGGAGTCTCCAAACCCAGCAGATCCCTGCGGTGTGCTCCTGCACCACTCCTCCAAGGGGTAGGAAGGGGAGTCTCCCTGGATCTGCCGCTTGTTGGGTCCGTGCTGGAGGAGCAGTGGCCCGACTGTGCCACGGATCACAGTTTATGGCAACCCCAAGCTGAGAGCCCGCGCCTCGGCTCCATCTCTGCAGCCGGCTTCCCCGCTCCGATACCTGGGAGCTCTGCTGCACTCAGGCACCCTGGTCTTTCTGTGACCCTGAGGGTCCTGAAACCACACTGTCCCAGAGGGTTCCACCCCCCGCTTAGCCACCAGAGTGATGTCCCTCACCGGAGCCGACTTCTAAAAGTTCCGATTTTGTGCTCTGCAGCTCTATCACTTGCCAGAAGCGCCCCCTCCCCCGCCGTCTATCCTCCCGAATATCTCCTCGGATTCACTTCTCCGCACGTCCTACCTTCCAGAAAGTGGTTGCTTTTCTGTTCAGAGAGTTGTTGCTATTCTTTTCTTTGATCTCCTGTTGAGTTTGTAGGTGTTCAGAATGGTTTGATCCCTATCCAGCTGAATTCCTGAGAGGAGACGAAATCCAGGTCTCCTACTCCTCCACCATCTTGCTCCACCCCCCTACAGTATCTTTAAAATACTATAATCTACTTAAAAGTTAATACTGATTTTCTTCAGGTAAATTATAGAAACCTTGCAACAGCTTATTTCATTGTACCCTTCCATATTTAGTGCTGTTATTGTTATTATATAGATGTAGGTATGTAGATACACACACACATATATACATATAATTGTATATATGTGCATATGTATGTATATCTGTTTATATGCATATATACACATATGCATCCATAAATGCAAACATAACTATACGTGTGTATATGTGTACATATATACATGTAAATACATATTTATATGCACATATATGTATTATGTATATATGAATGCATAGTGAAGAAGTATATGTATTTACATATCTGTGCATGTATACAATGTAGTTAGTAAAATTAAGAGCAGAAAAGAAAAAGCATACATATAATTATTTATATTCACCCACATATTTACCAATTCCTGTGTTCATCCTCTTGTCAATCAGACTGATCATCTACTGCATTAGCACTTAAGCCTAAAACATTTTAAATTCATAGAATTTTCTGTAGTGCAAGCTTACTGTGACATATTGTCTCAGCTTTTGCTTAACTGAGACTTTATTTTCTTCCATTTTAAGGAATAATATCTTTGAGTATAGATATCTTGATTCTTGACTTTTTTTCTTTCAGGACTTTTAGTTTGTCATTTCAAAGTCAACTGACCTCCATTATTGGTTATAAGCCAGCTATATTTTGTATCATTGTATCCTGTACCTAATGTGTCTTTTTTTTAGGCTGAAATTAAGTTTTCTTTTTATCTTGGGACTTTGGGGGGGTTTATTGATCTGTGTATAAAAGTGGATTTTTTTGTGTCTATCTGCTTATAGTTATAATGCTGAGCATCTTGGATCTGTAAGTAAATGTTTTCCTTCAAATTTGGAAAATAATCAGCATTATTCCTGCAGATATATTTTCTGCCACTTACTTTCTCTTTTCTTTATCTTGAAATCCTTACACCTACATTGGGTACTTAATATTTCCTCTCAGGTGTCTAAGGTTTTTTTATTTTTCTTCAACTCTTTTTCTCTCTGGTCCATAGATTATATGTTCTTATTGCTCTATTAATCAAGTTCATTGATTATTCTGCTTTTGGTCAAGTTCATTGATTCTTCTGCTTTTGTTTTATTTCATTTGTTGTACTTTTCACTTCTAGACTTTAAATGTTTTTTTTATATTTAACATATATCTGTTGAGATTCTCTAGCTGCTCACTCACTAAGATAATTTTTCCTTAAATTATTTGAACATAATTTCCTTTAATGCTCCTAATATATTCAAAATAACTACTGTGAAGTCTTTATCTGCTAAATATAATATCTTGGACTTTTCAGAGTCATTTTCCCTTAACTGCATATTTTCCTAAATATAGTTCACATTTTCCTAATTCTCTGAATGTCTAGTAAATTTTTGGTTAATAAGTTAAACATTATAGATACAATGATATAATGCCTGTATTTAGCTGTCCTTCTGGGGGTTTTTTGCTGTTGTTTTTTGTTTGTTTGTTTGTTTGTTTGTCTAGTAGGGAGTTAAGTTACCTGGGCACAAACTGTAAGCTTTATCTCCCCTACACTGTGCCACAGCTATCTCTGGTCAATTCATATGGCTTCCAACTGCTGAATTTTTAGCCTGATTCCCTGATGTAGTGTGACATTCAGCCAAGGATTTAGGTAGAGATAGCACTTAGATTTCAGAGTACAAACTATCTCTAATTTCCTTATTTCTTAAGATTCCTCTTTTATTTCCAATTGTAGTCCCAGTCTCAAACTCACAGGGCTCTCCTGGTTCCCCTGTGTTTTTTAAGGGTCTCACCCTACATTTTTTGCCCCATGGGGTATTTCTGGGCCATGCATATTTTAGCAGTCAGCCAAGTATGTGTAAAATTAATCATCAGATTTTAGGTTTTACCACTTTCACAGTTCTCTCACTTTCAGGGTTTTCCCTTTAAATTTCCAGTGGCTCTCATCTCTGAAATCTGTTCTCTCACACACTGAATCAGCAGAGCTGCAATTTTCCACAGCTATTTAATTCTGCCACAGCCATGGAGGTAGAGGAGCACTCTTAGGCTAGAAAGACATAAACTCACAATCCTTACTAATTCCAGCTGCAATTTTTCAAGAGCAAACTCTCCTCTGGTTTCTTTCTTCTTTTAAATGTGTTCCAGTGCCATTAAATATATAAATATATATATATACACACACACACATTTATAATACATATATACATCTATATGTATAGATGTATATACATGTATATATCTATATACATCTACAGATATATATATACATCTCTATGTATACATCAATATATAATGTATATCTTTATATGTTATTTATTTTAATAATATATAATATATAATAATATATTTTAAATAATATTTCATATTTTATAATTGCTATCTCTGAGAGTTTTCATATGACTACTTTTTTGTCAATACCTCTTTATCATCTTTCATCTTTCTTTCAGTTTGATCTCAGTTGTACATTTTTATATTTTCTACAGGTGATAGATTTTTTAAAAAATACTTTTAATTGGCATCACCTGTCAATAGAAAACTTTTCACTTTATATAGCAAACAATGCATTTTGCTATTCCACTGGTAACAGTCTATTGCCTTTAGATTTTCCTGTCTGTTTTTGTCTGTTTTTGTTACTGCTTGTTGTTAAAGGTATATTTCTTCAACACCTTAGACAACCTTTGTGGTAACTAATTATGAATTTGGAGTTGACAGATACACTAAAGAATGTCAGAAGGCAATCTATGAAGGTAAAAGTTATCTAAAAGGCTTTTGCTGTCCACTTCAAAAAAAATAGCAAAATTAGGAAAATTAAAGGCTTCCATCTTCCCCAAAGTAGGTCTTTTTCAAATTTATTTTTCTAAAAGACAAGGTCTTCATCTTCTTTTTTACCTATTAAACACATATATACACATATTTTTTACCTATATACACATATATATAGGAAATTTTTTAAAATTGAAAAAATTTCTACTAACCTCTACAGAGCCACAATCACACTGTTCACCTTGTTCCAATTTTCCATTGCCACATACCCTCCTCTGTCCTTGTTTATAAACTGGCATTTCAGGAAGGATGTTCTGAAGACATTCAAGGCCAGAATGTGAAGCTAAGTATTTAAAGTCATCCAAACTACAGGTGCTAAACTCCTTTACACCCCCAGACTGCCTAAAATATTTAAAAATATGGATATGACAAAAATTATTGCTGTATATCTCTGTATATAATGTATGGTGTTTTGAAAAGAGGTTTAAAAAGCATTATGGAAAAAAATAAGCACATTTTAAAAATATTCATTGCATTGCAAAACATACTAATGTTTTACCATACTTTTTAAATTTCACCAAGAAAATTCTTGTAATAAAAAAAAATCCAAAATCTTTTTATTGCATTCCATCCTGTTTTAAACAAGACCTATTATTTATCTATCTTATGAACTTTATTAAATCTTTAAACATAAGAACTGTGTTCATTTTATTTACTTTCCCAATGACAAACAATCGAATTTTAAGTTTTAATCCTCAGTATTAACAAAGTTTTTAATATAATAAAATTCTTTTAATGACAATATAAACATCTTTGTATTAATAGTACATTTTAGAGCTTTTGCTCAACATAATTGAACATTTGAAATAAAAACCTGTTGTTTGACACTGAAGAAATACAAATTAGGCAGTATGGAAGAAATGGATACATTCCTAGAAATATATAAACTACCAAAATTGAAACAGGAAGAAATAGAAACCTGAACAGACCCATAACGAGCAAAGAAATAGAATCAGTAATCAAAGGATAAAATGAAATAATGAGAAAATATACTGAGCTGATTTGGTCACTGTTTGCAACATATTTACTGAGCATTCTCCTAGGCAACACGTATGTGGTAAAAAGTAGACCAAGTGCCTGTTAGGAGCAAAAATCCATGAACATCAGGAAAAAAATATATGAAACAAGTGGAATGGTAAAATGATGGGAAAAACCAACATAACATACAAGGGAATAAAAGTTACTACTTTGGAAGAGAAGATCTTTATTAAAGAAAAAAACTATAGTTAACATCATACTTATCATGAAAAACTGAATGCTGTTCCCTTAAGATTGAGAACAAGGTAAAAGAACACGCTCACCACAGTTGGACTGAAATATTTCAAATTCAGTTAGCAAGAAAAAGGAATTACATACAAATAGATGAAAAGGAGAAAATAAAATTATTCTTCATGGATGACAAAATTTTGTTTATAGAAATTCTTAAGGAATCAACAAATAAAATCTGAAAATTCTAATGAGTTTAGCACGTTTGTACCACAAAAAGTCAATATACAAAAATGTTGGACATTGCTGCTATAAACATACTTTCATGAACTATGAATTATGCTTTCATGTATTTTTTAACCAATCCATTTTTTAATTTTTAAATCATTTTTTTTCTAAGAGAAAGAAAGCAGGAGAGGGGCAGAGGGAGGAGAGAGAAAATCATTTTTTAATGATTTTTTAAATTTAAATTCAAGTTATTTAACATGTAGTGTGTTGTTTCAGGGTTAGAATTTAGTAATTCATCAGTTGCATGTAACACCCAGTGCATATAACATCAAGTGCCCTCCTTAATGTCCATCACCCAGTTACCCCATCCTCGCACCCAATGCCCCTCCAGCAACCTTCAGTTTGTTCTCTACAGATACGAGTCTCTTATGGTTTGCCCCTCTCTATTTTATGTTATTTTATTTTTCCTTTCCTTCCCCTGTTCATCTGTTTTGTTTCTTAAATTCCACATCTGAGTGAAATCATATATTTGTCTTTCTCTGACTGACATATTTTGCTTAGCCTAATACCCTCTAGTTCCATCCATGTCCTCACAAATGGCAAGATTTCATTCTTTTTGATGGCTGAGTAATATTCCACCATATATATACAACAACTTCTTTATCCATTCATCTATTGATGGACATCTGGGCTCTTTCCATATTTTGGCTATTGTGGACATTGCTGCTATAAACATCGGGGTGCATGTGCCCCTTCATATTACTATTTTTATATCCTTTTAATAAATACCTAGTAGTGCAATTGCTGGGTAGTAGGGTAGTTCTATTTTTAGGGTTTTGAGAAACCTCCATACTGCCTTCCAGAGTGGCTGCACCAGTTTGCATTCCCACCAACAGTGTAAGAGGGTTTCCCTTTCCCTTATCCTTACCAACATTTGTTGTTTCCTCAGTTGTTAATTTTAGCCATTCTGACAGGTTTGAAGTGGTATCTTGTGGTTTTGATTTGTATTTCCCTGATGTCGAGTCATGTTGAGCACTTTTTAACGTGTCTGTTGGCCATTTCTATGTCTTCTTTGGAGAAATGCCTGTTCATATCTTCTGCCCATTTCTTGACTGGATTTTTTGTTCTTGGGGTGTTGTTTGATAAGTTCCTTATAGACTTTGGATACTAGCCCTTTATCTTATAAGACATTTGCAAATATCTTCTTCCATTTGGTAGGTTGCCTTTTAGTTTTGTCAACTGTTTCCTTTGCTTTGCAAAAGCTTTTTATCTTGATGAAGTCCCAATAGTTCAATTTTGCTTTTGTTTCCCTTGCCTTTGGAGATGTGTCTATCAAGAAGTTGCTGCAGCCAAGGTCAAAGAGGTTGCTGCCTGTGTTCTCCTCTAGGATCTTGATGGATTCCTGTCTCAGATTTAGGTTTTTCATCCATTTTGAGTCTATTTTTGTGTATTGTGTAAGAAAATGGTCTAGTTTCACTTCTGCATATGGCTATCCAATTTTCCCAACACCATTTGTTGAAGAGACTGTCTTCTTTCCATTGGATATTTTTTTTTTAAGATTTTATTTATTTGAGAGAGAGAGAGAATGAGAGACAGAGAGCATGAGAGGGAGGAGGGTCAGAGGGAGAAGCAGACTCCCTGCTGAGCAGGGAGCCCGATGTGGGACTCGATCCCGGGACTCCAGGATCATGACCTGAGCCGAAGGCAGTCGCTTAACCAACTGAGCCACCCAGGCGCCCTCCATTGGATATTTTTTCCTGCTTTGTCGAAGACTAGTTGCCCATAGAGTTGAGGGTCTATTTCTAGGTTCTCTATTCTCTTCCATTGACCTATGTGTCTATTTTGTGCCAGTATCATACTTCTGCATTTGGCTGTCCAATTTTCCAAGCACCATTTATTGAAGAGACTGTCTTTTTTTCCATTGGATATTTTTTTCCTGCTTTGTTGAAGATTAGTTGACCATAGAGTTGAGGGTCCATTTCTGGGCCCTCTATTCTGTTCTATTGATCTATGTGTCTGGTTTTTTGCCAGTACCATACTGTCTTGATGATTACAGCTTTGTAATACAGCTTGAAGTCTGGAATTGTCATGCCTCCAGCTGTGCATTTCTTTTTCAACATTACTTTGGCTGTTCAGGGTCTTTTCTGGTTGTATACAAATTTTAGGATTGTTTGTTCCAGCTCTGTGAAAAATGCTGGTTTTATTTTGATAGGGATTGCATGGAATGTGTAGATTGTTTTGGGTAGTATAGACATTTTAACAATATTTGTTCTTCCAATCCATGAGCATGGAATCTTTTTCCATTTTTTTGTGTCTTCCTCAATTTCTTTCATAAGCGTTTTATAGTTTTCAGAGTACAGATCCTTTACCTCTTTGATTTGGTTTATTCCTAGGTATCTTACAGTTTTCGGTGCAATTGTAAATGGGATCAATTCCTTGATTTCTCATTCTTCTGACTCATTCTTAATGTATTGAAATGCAAGTAATTTCTGTGCATTGATTTTATATCCTGCCACTTTGCTGAATTCCTGTATGAGTTCTAGCAATTTTTGGATGGAGTCTTTTGGGTTTTACAAGTTTCACTATGATATGTCATGGGTATTGACCTGTTTTTGTTGATTTTGTGAGGAGTTCTCTGTGCCTCTTAGACTTGAATGCCTGTCTCCTTCCCCAGATTAGGGAAGTTCTCAGCTGAATTTGTTCAAATAAACCTTCTGTCCCTTTTCTTCTTTTGGTACTCCTATAATATGGATATCATTTCACTTTATGGAATTGCTGAGTTCCCTAAGTCTGCCTTCATGATCTAATAGTTTTCTCTCTCTCTTCTTTTCAGCTTCATTATTTTCCATAATTTTATCTTCTACATCACTGATTCACTCTTCTGTTTCATCCATCCTTGTGTTTATGGCCTCCACTTGGGTTTGCATCTTGGTTTATAGCATTTTTAATTTTGACCTGTCTAGATTTTAGTTATTTTATCTCTATAGTAGGGATTCTCTAGTGTCTTCTATGCTTTTTTCAAGCCCAGCTAGTATCCTTATAATTGTTGTTATAAATTCTAGTTCAAACATCTTATATCTATATTGATTAAATCCCTGGCCATGAGTTCTCTCTCATGTTCTTTCTTTTGGGGTGAATTCCTCCATCTCATCATTTTGTCCAGAAAAAAAAAAAAGAAAAAAGAAAAAACAAATAACAACAACAAAGTAAAACAAAGAAAAATGGGGGAAAAAAACAAGAAAACCAAAAAAAAAAACTAAATACTGGGTGTGTTTTGGTCTGCTTGTTAAACAATCTATGTCCCAAAATAAAAAATAAATAAATAAAATAAAAATAAACAAAAAATTTATATATATATACACACACATATATATGTAAAAATTAAAATTAAAAAATAAAAGATTTTAAAAGGAATTGTAAAATATAATAAATGAAAATAATAACAACAATAATAATAATAAAAGAATAAAAGTAAAAAGGAAGCTACATCCTATTTCCCCTAGAGCTAAAGCTTTCAGCACTCTGTGATTAGTAATTTTGGTGCCAGCTAGTTATTTGTGCTGGTCTTCTGGGGGAGAAGCCTGCTGTGCTGATTCTCAGGCTGACTTGTTTCTGTGGGAATGTGTCCCCAGGCACAAGGGGGCTGCAGGGGTAGGTGTGTGTGGTCATGGCCTTCACTAGGTGGTGCTGTTTTGTTCCCTGAAGGCTTTCAGCACCTGATGGTCAGGATGAAAATTGCTGTGCCCTGCTCTCTAGGCTCTGAGCTGAACGTTCGCACCCCCTACTCTTCAGTGAATCCTCACAGAAGAGCAATAAGTCACCCTACTTGTGTCCTCTGTTTCCATCTGAACTCTATGTTCACCCTGCCCATGTCTGAGCTGTTTTATCTTAGGCATGCAACTGAGTTTCAAAACTCCAAATTTCAGGGACTCCTGTGGTGTGGACCTGCACTGTTTCTCTTGGGGAGGGTCTCACCATGCTTGCCAGCCATCCAGGAAAGCGGTTACACGACCATAAGGAAGTTCAGTTTATAGCAGAAAGCCAGCACGAAGACCAACTGCTCTCCTCTGGCTTCCTGGGGCCCATGCCTGGAAACAGCACATCACCTTGGCACCACCCATTCTTCCTGTGACCCAGGGGTTTCTCAGACCACACTGTCATTCCTGGGATTCCACCCGTCTTCGCAACCTGAGTACCTTTAAGCCAGGTACATTCCAGATAGTAGCAAACTTCCAAAGGTTCAGATTTTGTGTTCTGCATCTTCCAATACCTTGCAATAGCAGCCATAATTGGGCTCCTTCCCCACTGCTGGATCCACCGCTATATCTACCCCCAAGTGAACTTACACACCTCCTACCTTCCAAAAGGTGGTCACTTTTCTACTTATAGACTTACAGACTGTTTTCTGTCAGAACTCCGATTGATTTCTTGGGTGTTCAGAATGATTTGATAACTATCTAGCTGTGTTTGAGGGACAGGACAATCTCAGGGTCCCCCTACTCCTCTGCCATCTTAACTCCTCCCCCCCCCACACACCCTAACACCTTCCCCCAGAGAGAGAGAACCTTAAGCAGGCTCCACACCCAATGTGGAATAGAACCAGGGTCAATCTCACAATCCTGAGATCATGACCTGAGCCAAAATCAAGAGTCAGATGCTTAACCAACTGAGCCACCCAGGCGCCCCTTAATTTTTAAATTCCTGACATTACAGAACTAAACTGAAATTTATTAACACTCCACTCTTACACTTCTTATCAACATACAAAATTCATGAGCCAAAACTCAAAACAAATCTAAAACAAGAAAAAGCTTATAAAACTAAATATGGATCCCAGCATCAACAGCTTGAACAGAGAATGTGATTTTTAAATTCTTGGCAGATGATAAAGTTGTGTAGAAACTAAATGCTTACAAATTATTTAAAGCCTGAAACCCCTGGCCAGAAATTACACAGTTGGATCACAGGAAAACAGCAGAAAGG
Organism: Mirounga leonina; assembly: GCF_011800145.1. Taxonomy (NCBI): domain Eukaryota; kingdom Metazoa; phylum Chordata; class Mammalia; order Carnivora; family Phocidae; genus Mirounga; species Mirounga leonina. Next base: position 5,266,460 of record NW_023270320.1, read on the forward strand.
TTGTAAGTGAACCTATACGGTTCTAGCTGTACCTCATATCCTTCTAAGAGGAAACCCCAGTATTGACTAGGTATTAGGCCAGACTAATACTGACAGGGGACCCAGTAATAGTAACCTGCCTGCCAGAAAAGACTTCCACTGGATTGGCAGTACATCAAATGAACTAGCAATGAAAAATCTGAAAATGAAATTAAGAAAACAATGCTATTCATAATAGTAAAAACATATATATTTAAGGATAAATCTAACAAAACAAGTACAAGAAATGTAAACTGTAAAAAACAATACATTGCTGAGAAAAATTAAAGAAAACCCAAATTAATAAAGACATATAAAAAATTGATAAATTATACTTCATCAAAATTAAAACTTTTTCTTAAAAAAGGCACTATAAGGAAGAAATATTTGAAAATCATATATCTGGTAAAGAACTCATAGCCAGAATATATAAACAATTCTTACAACTCAGTAAAACTGTGAAAATCTTTTTTCATTTTTTAAAATGGACAAAATTTTTTAATAGGATCTTCTTCAAAGAATATATACAAAGCTATTAAGCATGAAAATACGTTCAACACCATTCAATATCATTAGATTAGACGGAAATGCAGATTAAAACCAATATAAAGTTACACTACATACTAACTAAAATGATCCAGATTGAACATACTGAGCATACCAAGTCTTGGTTGTGGATAACCAGGACTGACCACATAATTTGGGGGAACCCAAGCAAAATGGAAATGTAGGGCCCCCTATTTATAAAGCAGGGAAATTGTATTACTAATGGCACTAAAATGTTTTTTCCTTTCTTCAGCAGTCTCTTTCTCAATGGGTCATGGTGTTATTTATTTACAATTTAATGTCTTTCTCAATAAAAAATTATTAATTATTAATATGAATTATACTGTTCATTCTTATATTGTACAATGCCAGTTTTAAATGCAAATATCAAAGCCTTTAGCTTTATGCAAAGTCACTGAAATTACACAGTTCATATGGTTTTTCCCCTAGAGGGTGCTTTCAAAGTGGCAAGGGGAGAAAAATAGAAGCCAGACTCCAGAATGTAAGAATGAGGAAGAGAGTTCCACCAGGCATGGAGAGACCTGGGAGAGGGTTGGGCCTATTTTGGTGCATGTTCCATTGTACTTGAAAAGAATGTATTCTGTAGTTGTTGGGTATAAAGTTCTATAATTGTTAATTACTTCTGTTTGGTTAATAGAAGTATAAAAGTTCCTAACCAAAACAAAACAAAACAAAACTTTTTAAAGGAATATGTACAATAAAGAAAATTATCTTACACTGCTTTAGGTGACATTGTGCAAACATCTCCTGAACAATGGCAAGTGTCAGGATCATCATAACTCAATCCCAGATTAAAGCCAAGCAACTGCACAATACTGACAGTGTATGACTCCAAGGATAAACCCTCTGGATACTAAATATAAGGAAAAAGAAAAGAATTAGCTAAGAATCCTATAGTATACTATGATAAATTTACTATAATAAAAAATTAGTGTATACTATGCTAAATAATATTATTAGTACATAAAATTCATTTTTAAAATCAATGCATCCAAGATGCCTATGTAAATGCAACTGTAGTAGAATTATATGAGCATAGGGATCATAGACTTATTAAACATGGATGAGTGAACACAATAGTTTAATTTCAAAATACTAATACTTAATGACAATACCAGCTACCTTAGCTAATCTAATAGAGTCTCAAACATCATACTGTATTGCTTCTTTGAGTTATTTTAAACAAAATGACTTTAATCTTTTATTTTAATAGTCAATTTTACATTCTCTTTGTAGTAGGCAGCCTACATGGGTCCCAATGATATCTGCCTCCTGGCATCCATGTTCTTGTGTATTCCTACTCCGTTGTGTATAGGATGAACTTATTGACTTGCTTCTAATTAACTAAATGTAGTAAAACAGATGGCCATCATTTCTAAGATAGATTATAAAAAGACTGACTTCTTGGTTTCCTGTGGGATGTGGTAGAAGAAAAAAAATAAAAGAAAAAATAAAAGACTGACTTCGTGGATTCTATGTCTCATTCAATCTCTCTAGGTGAAGCCAGCTATGATGTCATGAAGTAAGCCTGAAGAGAGGTCCACATGCACGAGTTTGGAAACAGATTTTATGAGGTCTGCCACAGCCAAATGACTAAGTCTGGAAGCAAAATCTCTCCATATTGAACCCTGAGATAACGACAGCGTTACTTGACACCTTGACTTCACCCACTTAGATTCTTGACCCACAGAACTGTATTGTTTTCATCTGCTAAGTTTTGTTATGATTTGTTACATAGCAACAGAAAATTAATAACCCTCAGTAGGTATTACTGTTCTTCTTTGGATCATTTCCAATTTCTACACAAATGTTTACAGAATCTTCATTCATAATTCCCAAAACTCGCAAGCAACCACGATGTCCTTCAATAGGTGAACAGATAAATAAACTGTGGCATATTTCAGACAATGGAATATTATTCAGCACTAAAAAGAAATGAGCTATGAAGTCATGAAAAGAAATGGAGAAAGCTTGAGTGCATATTACTAAGTGAAAAGGGCAAAGCTACATACTGTTATGATTCCAACTACATGAGATTCCAGAAAAAACAAAATTGTGGAGACAGTAAAAAGGTCTGTAGTTGCAGGCAGGGAGGGGAAAAATTAATAGGCAGAACACAGAGGATTTTTAGGGCAGTGAAAACACTTCATATAATACTACCATGATGATAGATGCCTATCATCTTTTGTCCAAACTCATGTACAACACCAAGATTGAGCCCTAAGGTAAACAATGGACTTTGGGTGATTTTGATGGGTCAATGTAGGTTCATTCTTAGTAAAACATATACCATTCTGGTGAGGGATGTGGATAATGGGGGAGGCTGTGCATGGGGGGGGGGGGGCAGGTAGTATCTGGGTAATCTGTGTACCTTCCACTCAGTTTTGTGGCGAACCTAAAACTCTTTTTAAAAAATAAGTCTTAAAAAAAGTGATAGGTTCCTGATGACCCAGGCTACAGCACTGTAAGCAGGTGGCAAGTAAAGAACAGTTCAGAGATGGTATCCATGATCCATGATGTGTCTTGCCTTCATGTATACAAAGACTCATAATATATGAGGTGCTTTAATTTAGTTATGCTACTAAATCCTACAAGGATTCCTTATACTTCTACCTATGTTTCTCCCTTTTACTCTCATAATAAAATATTTTCTATGCTCTTTAGCACAACTTATGCCCTACTCTGTAAAAATTTGGTAATATGAATCAAATTGTATTAATGGGCTAATTGTATTAACAATGCCTTTGATTTTCTGTATTGTGATGCTTTGATATCTGGGGCCTTTCCAATGCTAGACTGCCCCTCTCAGAGTTACCCAATTAAGATAGTAAACAACTTACCCACAAGTGTGCCTTTCAAATGCAAACCAGTCAACCTAGAGCCCATATGCCATACCACCCCTTTATCAGGCTCACATACTCTAAGCCACTCTCCACCTGCCAAAATCACATCAGAGACAGGTACCAGAAAACTAGGTACAGCCTCTATGCAAGAAAGCCTGCTGAAATTATTCAAACTAGCCAATCCTAAGACTGCTTACTTTGCCTTACCCATTCCTCCCTAAAGAAACAACAGAGGCTCTTGTCCACATTTCCCCCATGTTCCCTACACTGCCTGAACAACCCTCATATGGCCCCTCATATGGCCCCTGCATGGCATGCCTTCTGTTTCTAGGGAACTGTATGTTAAACTTCTTCCTGCATGACAGTTATTACCATGTCTGTATGTCTTCCAATACCCTATGAAAATAAACTAGATTAGTTCTACTTTAGTTCAGTTAGTTTAGTCTAGTTAATTCAAACTAGACTCCAACCAAAGTAGTTGTAAATGTATACTATGAACTCTAGGACAACTGCTTAAGGAGCTCTTTTAAAAATATAATTGATGTGCTAAGAGAGGAGAGGAAATGGAATCCTATGAGATATACAATTAAAACCAGAGAAGGCAAAAAAAAAAAAAAGTGGGGAAGATTTAAAAAAGAAACAAGAAACTAGGGACAATGAATAGAAAATACACAAAATTCAACATCCATTTATGATTAAAATCTCCAACAAAGTGGGTATAGAGGGAACATACCTTAACATAATAAAGGCCATATTTGACAAGCCCACAGTTATCATATTCAAAGGTGAAAGACTGACAGCTTTTCTTCTAAGAGCACAAACAACACAAGGATCCCATTCCTACTACTTTTATTTAACATAGTATTGGAAATAAGCAAATAATGAACCTGGACCTGTATCTCACACCACTTACAAAAATTAACTCAAAATGAACTAAATACTTAAATGTAAGAAGTGAAATCATAAAACTTAGAAGAAAACATAGTGAAAAAAATCTCCTTGGTGGTCTTGGTAATGATTTTATGGATATGACACCAAAACCATAAACAACAAAAGCTTCATTAATATAAAAGGTTCTGTACAACAAAAGAATCAATCAAAATGAAAAGGCAACTTAGAGATTAGGGAAAAATATTTTCAAACTATAGAACTAATAAGGGGTTAATATCCAAAATACATTAGAAGCTCATACAACTCACTACCAAAACCCAAGTAAGAATTCTTAATATATTAGGAACTCACAACTGATTAAGAAATGGTCAAAGGGGAGTGCCTGGGAGGCTCAGTCGGTTGGGCGTCGAACTCTTGATTTGAGCTCAGGTCATGATCTCAGGGTTGTGAGATCAAGCTCCATGTTGGGCTCTGTGCTCAGTGTGGAGTCTGCTTGGTCCTCTCCCTCTTTTCCTCCCCACCCCCCCCTCAAATAAATAAATAAATAAAACCTTAAAAAAAGAGAGAAATGGTCAAAGGACCTGAATAGAGATTTCTCCAAAGAGGATATCCAAATGGACAACAGGTATATGGAGAGATACACGCTCAGCATCACTAATCATCAGGGAATTACAAGTCAAAACCACAAGTGATATTACCTCACACCTATTAGAATGACTATTATCAAAGAGACAAGAGATAATAAATGCTGGTGGAGAAAATGGAACCCTTGTACACTGCTGATAAGTATGTAAATTGGTACCACCACTATGGAAAACAGTATGGAGATTCCTGAATAAATTAAAAATAGAGCTATCATATGAATCATCAATTCCACTTCTGGGTGTATATATATCTGGAAAAAATAAAACCTCTGTCTCAGGAGACATTTGTACCCCATGTTCATTGCAGCCCTACTCACAATAGCCAAGATATGATAACAACCTAAGTGTCCACTGACAGATGAATGGATAAAGAAATTGTATATATAAATATATATATAAATATATATATATATGACTGAATAATATATATTATTCAGTCATAAAAAAGAAGGCAATCTTCTCATTTGTGACAACATGGGTGAATCTTGAGGGCATTACACTAAGTCAAATAAGTCAGACAGAAAAGGACAAATACTATATGATCTCACTTATATGTGGAGTCTAACACAACCAAATCTGAGAAACAGAGAACAGATTGTTGGTTGCTAGGGGTGGGAATGAATGAAAATGGTTAAAGAGTATAAACTGCTAGTTTCTGAGGATGCAATGTACAGCATAATAACTCTAGTTAACAATACTGTATTGTATATTTGAAAGTTGCTAAGAGAGTGATCTTAAAGGTTCTTATCACTCACACACACACACACACACACACAAATGGCAACTGTGTGAGATGATGGATGTGTTCACTAACCTAACTGTAAAAACACTTCACAACATATACATATATCAATCAAGTCATTATGCTGTACATCTTAAACAATGTTATATGTCAATTATATCTCATTAAAGCTGGAAAAATAATAGATCTCATATATAAATTCATCACGGTTTATGTACAAAAATATAAAAAAGAGACTACATATGTATACACTAGCAGTGAAAAACTGGAAGATGAATTTAAACAATCAATACCAGTTACCACAGCATCAAGACATAAAAAATAGCTATGAATAAATTTAGCAGAAGATGTGAAACCTCTACAAAGAATTTTTTAAAGACATCAGTAAATGGAGAGATAAACCATGTTAGTGGACACTGGAAGATCCAATGTTGTTATAACAAATTTCCCCTAATTCATTCATAAATTAAACACCATCACTATCAAAATCTAAGTAAGCCTCTGTGTCTGTATGTGTGTGTCTGTGTGTAAACAGGAAAGTTGATTTTAAAATCTATATGAGAATGTAAAGTTTATACAGACAACATAGTATTGACAAAGAACAAAGTTGGAGGACTTTAACTATCTTGATTTCAAGACACTTAATAAAGCCACCATATTCAAGGAAGTAATTCTTTCCAATTTTTTTCAATTCTTCACTTAAAAAAAAAAACTTTTAGAATATTATGATTGGTAGCTACCGTTCTGAAATCTAATCTTCAAACTGTTGCTGGTATAAACAAAAATAATTTATTTTTACATTTATATTTTAATTTTATACTGATATTTTTACAGTATTCTTGCTTAACTCACGTATTTATATCTTTTACATTTATAAATTTCTATTATAAAAATTGCAATCAAAATTAGTCTTAAGGATGGCATCAGGAAAACACTTATACTAACCACTTATATTCAATAATTCTTATCACCTGCTTTATTTGCTTTAAACACACACACACATACACACACACGGCGTGATCCAAAAATAAGTCCTTGGCAATGGAACATTGTTTTCTAGAATTAACAGTGATGAAGACCTGGACAATTTCTGATGGACACTCCTCAAGCTTTGGCTGAGGGAAGACCAAAAAGCAGGGACTGATAATAAAGACAAATCCCTATGAAATGTCTGATTGTTCTCTCACCATGGTAACAACCTCCAGACTGGTTTTGGATTTATCTAATTAATCAATATGTAGTTTATAGGAATGATAAAAAGTACATAACAGAACTGATTTTAAATATCTAATCTGTCAATAACAATTTGCTTCATTGTACATGCTACTAAAACACAACCAACTGTACTCCTGACTCAGCATGAAAGTGCAGACTTCTTTTTCTGAAGTACTCTCAGTTAGTTCCTTTCCCTACTTTTTATACAAATTGTTGCAAAAGGAATATAACTGTAGTAGGAGCTCATTCTCACTTTTGCCAGAAAACAGTAATTATGAATATTTAATGGCTATTTCTTCCTCCAACAGTCTGCTCATCCAAAACATAAAGAATTGAATGCAATAATAAAATAATTACCTTAAAATAGAAAAAATAACAGTCACATAATAAAAAAGGACATGAATTTACACCAATTATTAATGTTGGGAGAAAAGCTGATATGTTTAATAATTAACATTAAAATTATACTAGTTGTGTAATAAATATCGATGCAAGCATGTCACTGTTCAAAACAATTAAATTTTTACTTGGGTCAAATATGTTTTTTAAAAACAATATGGCATTATAATCAGTTCAATTTACAGATTTTTCTCTTTTTTAAGATTATTTATTTGAGAGAGAGAGGAGGGGAGGGGCAGATGGAGATGGAGAGAGAGAATATCAAGCAGACTCCCCTCTGAGCATGGAGCCCAAGGCGGGGCTCAATTTCACAACCCTGAGATCATGACCTGAGCTAAAATCAAGAGTTGGACCCTTAACGGACTGAGCCATCCAGGAGCCCCTAAATGTTCTATTCTTAAAAGCAATTACCTACAGTTTAATATTTATGCTCCAAATTAGTAATATGAAAAACTATTAAAGGATGAGTAGACTAAGTAATATATTTATTCATGCTGCACAATATTTAGGAAATTTTAAAACATGAAAATAATGAGGAACTGGAAAATAATTACATACCAGAACGACTCCTACAGCCAAATTTTTATTACATATTTTTTCAGGAAATGTGGCTCCTAAAAAACTAGGATATTTCTTGAAGCTAAAAAATAATAATTTTCCTCAGAATTGCATATAAGAGTGATATAATTAATGACAATCATTTTCATAGCAACGAACATTATTAAACAATTACTGTGTCCTAAGCCTTTTGCTACTCTGAATTAAACTATTTAAATACATTTTTGTCAAACCACCAATGTTAAGAGTATTTCAATATTTTGTAAGTTTTAAATTTAATAAACATCTGGAAGTATAATAAAGATAAGGTTTAATAATTTATGCAAAAGGCTATTGCACTAATGTTTATAGTTTTTATTCTGGTTCCCTGTACATTTATAGCCCTAAAAATTAAATTTTCTGTGATCCCTTTATTCACTTGTTCATTAAAGATGAATCGATTTTTCTATGCATTAGATTCTAGAGCATGTAACATTTCAATATATTCATGTTATTAAAAAATCAGATGAAGGACAAGAATGTAGAGGAAGCAAGTAGTATAACTTTACAAACCAAAGGACATCAAAAAAGTTATATCACTCATAATTAATCTCCTTAGTTATTTCAGTACTTTTATGTAATTTTACTTATATCAGGTAATTTCATGTCAGTTGATAAAAGTTTTTAAGTATCGACCAACATTAGCTCCTTGAGGACAAGGACTTTTAACTTACATGTTTTTCCCATCCCGTGGTGTCTATCAAATTTATAGAACACAGTATTTATTCATTAAATGCTTATTTTTCATAATTAACATATGAAATCATGTTGGGTTATTCCTTTAATGCTACACAAATATGGAATACTGTACTCACGCAAATAAGTATGCAACCTGATGAGGTCGGAAGATATGTTTGTATTTCCATTCTAAAAATCTAGATAATATATTATTAGGATTCCCTGTAGTAGAAATTTTGTTTTTATTTGACCAGATTTCTATGGAAGATATTACAACTGTCAGTTTTAACTGGGAAAACATCTAAAAAACATAATAATAAATTTTAAATAAATTTGAACATTATATTAAATGTCCATAAAAATGCATATATTTAATTCAGTATTTTGATTATGAGAATTTTAACAGCACAGCAAAATGCTATACACATCAATACATATTACCTATACTTTTACAAAATACATATACAAAATAGTTTTTAAAAACTTACGGTGTTAACAAAGCCAATTATCTGAATAACCTTCTGTGTTACAGCCTTTATATCAGAGCCCATGTAATCAAACTGAAAAAGATAAATTATTTTTAGAAACTAGTGGATGCCATCAAGAATATATTACATACCCTTTACATGTACAATGTGCTATATTCTAAAGTAGTCATAGGGCTACCTTCCAGGTGAAATTCAGGAAATCAATAATGATGTATAAATAATGATTTATAAAAATAAACTCAATTTACAACTTTATGTATATAAGAAGTAAATAAAATATTTAATAACACGATTTTAATGTTTAATGCACTCAACTTGTGGCATTACTTATTGTTTATAAAAATTCAATCATAAATTTTTTAATGTGGTATTTTAAAATACACTTATTTCTAAAATAACAACATATAATCATAAACCAAAACATATAAGCACAATGAGGGGGGAAATCCTTAATGAGAGGTTCACTCTTAAAATGACTCTGGAATACTGCTTTGGTATATTCTTTCACATCACCATGTAACTCATGTTCTAATTTTTTCTTTATTCCAATAAACTCTTTCTATGTCTAATTGCTTTAAAATGCCAAGACAATTGAAACAACAATGATGACATTAGGTATGTGAGCTTTGCTCTGGATTTTTCACTAGAAAACCTCTAATATTTCATCATTAAGTGTTGTGCAGTTTAAGATGAGTATTCTATATCATGTTGAGAAAAAACTGTTTGTAAATCTTATTTACTAAATTTTTTATAAAAAATGGGAGTTGAATTTTTATCAATAGCCATTTTGATAGTGATTGACAATGGCTTTTGTCTTTTGACCTATTGATGCAATACATTTCATTAATACATTACTTAACACTAAAACATCATATTCCTTGATTAAAACATTACATTCTATTAATATACTATCAAAATTAATATAATGTTTTGTTTAGGAGTTTATAGCTTTAATATGGACTCATTGCTCATGTGTTTGTATACGTGCACACACTTTGTCATAATTGAGCAAATTAATGTTGCTTAGTAAATATTAGAGCACTACTTAGAATTAAGTTGCATTTTTTTTCCTACACCCTAAAATCATATTAGTATATGTATTATGTCTTCCCAAACACTTAAAAAGTTTCCTTTAAAACTATCTATACCTCACACAGGCAACTGGATCCATTAAAATTCTTTTTTTTTTTCAGCATTCTGTGATATAATTTATATATAACATTATGTAAGTTTAAGGTATACAACATGATGATTTGACTTAAATTCTTATCTCCTTTGGAGAATTCATTAAATTTGCTTGTTTTAATCTTCTCCAAGGTCATAGTTATACCATGTTAATCTTTTCTAACATCATAACATGTTTTTGTTCTTTTTGCTTAATTATACTTTCTACACATTTATTTTTCTTTTCAACAACCAGCTTTTAAATTTACTTATTTTAATGTTTCTGTTTATCAACTTATGCTTTATTAATTGTTGCCTGTTCTCCTCATATTCGTCTTGTTTTACAGTTTTAGAACTTAGTTTTTATACTATTCTTTGTGGTAGGCATTCTCCCTATTTAGCAATATTCAGCTCTATTCTAGTTCAGGTGCCCTTCCTTTTTAAATATAAGCATGGCCAGTTTATTCACTTTGGACAATGAAATGAGGACAGTGATAAATGTCACTTCTGAGAGAAAGTATTTCTCTACTGTGGCTCATGTCTATCTAGTGTGCTCTTCTACTGGCTTGGAATTTGGGGGCAAAAACCTATCAATATAGAAATATCAAAAATCCTAAGCATTTGGAATGCTGAGTCTACACGTGGAAGACAGCTGCCTGGAGAGTCACCCAGATCTATGGCTGACATCACATGAACAAAAAATAAACAGTATTTAGCCATTAAGATTTTGTTTTTTAATTTTGGATGTCTGAATAATATTGCATGGTATACATATACCACATGTTTTAGATGTCCATTTATCAGTTGATGGACATTTGGGCTCTTTCCATAGTTTGGCTATTGCTGATAATGCTGCTGTAAACATTGGGGAGCAGGTGCCCCTTCAAATCTGTATTTTAGAGCTAGAGTGTATTTATGCTAAGTGAAATAAGTCAGTCAGAGAAAGACGAATACCATATGATCTCACTCATATGTGAAATTTAAGAAAGAAAACAGATGAACATATGGGAAGAGGGAAAAGAAAAAAAGGAAAGAGGGAAACAATACATAAGTGACTCTTAATGATAAGAGAACAAGGGGCACCTGGGTAGCTCAGTCAGTTAAGTGTCTGCCTTCAGCTCAGGTCATGATCCCAGGGTTCTGGGATTGACCCCGCATCAGGTTCCCTGCTCATCCTGTTTCTCCTTCTCCCTCTGACCCTCCCCCAGCTCGTGCTGCCTCTCATGCTCTCTAGAGAAAAAAAAAAGAAACAAATGATAGAGAAAAAACTGAGGGTTGATGGAGAGGGTGGGTGGAGGATGTGCTAGATAGATGATGGGTATTAAACAGGGCACTTGTGACGAGCGCTGGGTGTTACATGTAAATGATGAATTACTGAATTCTACTCTAGAAACCAATATTGCACTGTATGTTAACTAACAAAATTTAAATAATTTTTTAAAATGCAAAGAAAAAGAAAAGGACCACATTAATTACCAGAATCAGGAATGAAAACGGAGACATAGTGATCCAGTGGTATGATATAGCAGGCTTGTACTGGTTCATTACAGCTGATTTTTTAATTTTCAATCCAATTTTTAAACAACTATTACTAAATTATGTACATTTTCAACTAAGTAAGTTCAATTAAAAACAAAGGTAATAAATACTTTTAAAAAAGATCTTTGTATTAACCTAGCCTGCTGTGATTAATAATTATGCTCCAAGTTTTTTAATTATTGTAGAATTCATTAATTTCTAAACAGCTTATAATTATAGTTTTGTGTTTCCACTTTGCAAAAGTTATTCATGGTAGTATTTAAAACTTTTCATTCTATTATTTATCCTTATCTCTTTTTATTCCTTATTGTTTTAGTATATTATGATAGAGTTTTGGCATATTGGTTTTTACTTTTACAAAATTATTGTTGTCTTCTTTGTGACCTAGAAATGACTACTGATGCATCTATTTTCTACAGACATCTTTAGATATTTGAATATATGTGGCACCCATTCAGAAGATACAAAGGTAAATAAGTGTTTAGTAAAGCTGGCAGCTAGCTAACAAATAATTTGATCTTTATATGTTAACATTTTTTTCCATATGTTAAAGGCTAAGAAAAATGCTTTAATGTGCTCCACTATAGTTTTGGGTTTTGTTACTTTCTTCTGAATATATCCAGAGGTTTTGTTTTTATAGTTTCTTCATAACTCACTTGTTAACTAAGTCTTCATTATTAGAAATGCATCTTTAATTTGAATTATGTCTTTCAACATAAATATGCTCATTCTTCTACTTTAGGCTTTGTATCCTGAATTTTATTTTATCCGCTGGTAGTGCCATCTTGATCATCTTTTTGATTGACAATCCTGGCATATTTTTGATGTTTTTTTAAAAAATGTTTTATACTTAACACTGCCATTTTGTTTAAGCTGTCTCACAAATGTCACAGAATCTGAGAATCTTTGCACTTTAAAAGGGATATTTAACTCACTCACATTACTATAATCAATGAAGCTGATCTATATTTTTTCTGTTTTCTTATTCATGTCCTTGTGGTATTTCCTTTTGACTTTTGTTATGTTATATGAGAATATTTGGGGGCTGATTTCAAAGTTATGCATTTGAAATTGTATATTCAGATATGTTTAAATGTTGTAAAACAAGGTTCTCCATTTTTATCCACTGGACCCACCCTCACAAGAAGACCTCTGGTGAGGTGACAATAAAAAATTTATAGGACTTATCAGGATTCGATTGTTTTTTTTTTCAAAATGCGTAATAACTCTTACTAGGAATTTGATGATTATGATTATGTAAATGACGCAACACCACACTCTGCCAAGTGATTAGAGGCAACAGTGTATTTCTCTTTCTTTTTCACTGAGCTAAAGTCTGTGTAAATAATTTTTTTGAAATACCTATTTGTTGTTACTATACTCCAAAAATTTAGATCAACTTTATTGGGCTTTAATTTACATACAACTACATTAAGGAATCGATAATTTTGGTAAATACCACTTACTTTTTATGATGAAAAGATTCAACCCACAGAAAATTTAAAATTCAAAGACTACCCCAATATCCTTCAATTAGATTAATCTACTATTAATGTTAGACACATTTCTTTATATATATCTTTATCTAACTGTCTATGGAAGTAGATCTGGGCATATAATGTTCATTTTTCTGGACCATTTAAGATTAAGTAGCAAACACTTCAGCATGTAGTTCCTAAGAATAAGGATTTTCACCTGTTTGCCCACTACACCATTATCATTTGCAAGAAACATTAGTTCAATAATATCAAATATATTATTTATATATTTAATATCTAATGTTGAATACATCATATTCCCAGAGAGTGAAGCGAATCTGTAGCCCTGCCCATCACTGAATACAGCTTCCATCCAACCCTGCCAACAAAGAAATCCTAACTAGATTTCCCAGAAATCTTGGTAGCCCACCCTGCAGGCCCAGTTGGCAACACTTGAACAGAGACACCGGCAAGTGCTTTTGCATCTACAGAGCCAAGATGATGGTCCTTACTGGCCAGGAAGCTGAGGTTGCAATTCTGTCTGATTGGATCCACAGAGAAAGAGCATTCTAGTTGAGGGCTTGTTCTGTAGCCAAAACTGGCCATGAAACTAATTTACCAAGCTCCCCAAAGGTGAATACAGTTGCCAGCCCATTTGAGAAGGAAACTTAATTGGAGCTCCAGAAATCTGTGTATCCCATCTTGCAACTCCAATTAGAGCAACTCTTGAGCAGAGAGCCCACCTGGTGGTCTTACCCATCTGCATAGCTAGGATGGTGGCCTGTCAGGCCAGGGAATTTGGCGCATAGTTCTGCCTAATTTGATTCCCAAACAAGGACAGAAAACAATTGTGTTCTGTACTGGAACACTACCACACGTGGAAATTAATTCATATCCCAGCTCACTGCTGAATACAGCCTTCATCACACCCAACCACGAACCTACCAGAGCACACAGGATGCTACATAGCCCATCCTACAGCCCTGCTTACAATAGCACTTAAATAGAGAAATAGCCTTTGGCTTTCCACATCTGTAGAGCAAAACTAGTAGCCCCATCTGGCCAGGACATAGTGCTGCCTGACTTGGGTCCACAAACATGAGCTGTAGAAGCTATGAGGCTTATTCTGCTACCACACCAGGACAAGAACCTAATTCATAACCCTGCCTAATACTGAGTATATATCCAGTCCTGAAGACTAGGAAGTCTGATTAGAGAATCCAGACAACTGCAGAGCCTATCCTACAGCTTTGTTTGGGCAAGGAACTAAGCCAGCATTCCTACACAATTGTTCTCAGCCAGCAGCACCTACCCTCAACCACAAAGCTCAGTCAGTAGCCTCACCCAAAAATAGACATTGATAGTGAACACCACCTGCCCAAGGATGTTACCAGCTGATACACCCAGAGCTCAATTAAGCCAAATGGTGAATGACTATCTATGCCAAAGCAAACCTTTAATGTCTGGGGGAAAAAAAAACACTTACTCAAATGGGAAGGTATTGACATAAGGAATCGAGGATCATGAGAATTTGGAAAAACATGATAGCACCAAAAGAAACTAATAAAGTTCTAATAACTGACCACAATGATATAAAGATCTATAAACTATAAGAGAATTTAGAGTAATCACCTTAAAGAAGCTTAGTGAACCACAAGAACATACAAAGAATGCATGAACAAAATGAAGAGTTCAACAAATAGAAACCATCAAAAAAAAAAAAAAGACATCTTAGACCTGAAAAATACAATGACTGAACTGAAGAATTCAATAGAGAACTTCAAGAGCAGACTTGACCATGCAGAATAAAGAATCAGTGATCTACAAAATAGGGCATTTTAAATTATCCAGATGAGTGAAAAAACAAAGAATGAAAAAAATGAAGGAAGTCTACAAGACTTATGGTAAAAGTTAAAACACACACACACACACACACAATATCTGCCATATAGGAAGCCAGAATGAGAAAAAAAAGAAAAGGGGACAGAAAATATATTTAAAGCAATAATGGCTGAGAACTTCCCAAACCTGGGAAAATGGACACACAATAGCCAAACTGTGGAAGGAGCCAAGATGCCCTTCAACAGATGAATGGATAAAGAAGACGTGGCTCATATATACAATGGAATATTACTCAGCCATCAGAAAGGATGAATACCCACCATTGGCATCGACATGGATGGAACTGGAGGGGATTATCCTAAATGAAATAAGTCAAATAGAGAAAAGACAATTATCATATGGTTTCACTCATATATGGAACATAAGGAATAGCACAGAGGACATTAGGGGAAGGAAGGGAAAACTGAAGGGGTGGAAATCAGAGGGGGAGGCGAACAATGAGAGACTATGGACTCTGGGAAACAATCTGAGGGTTTCACAGGGGAGGGGGGTTGGGGGATGGGGTAGCCCAGTGATGGGTATTAAGGAGGGCACATGTTGTAATGAGCAATGGGTGTTATACGCAAATAATGAATCACTGAACACTAAAAAAAAAAAAAAAAAGTCACAGACAAATAATTTTGAAAGCAGCAGTATAAAAGCAGTAAGTCACATACAAAAGAAGCCCTGTAAGACTATAGCAGATAATTTAACAGAAATTTTGCAGGCCAGGAAAGAATGAAATGATATAATCAAAATATTGAAAGGAAAAAAAACTGTCAACCAATAATATGACTGGACAAGCTGTCCTTCAAAAATGAAGGAGTGATAAAGACTTTCCTAAACAAACACAAACAGGGAATTCATCACAACTAAACCTGACGTACAAGAAATGGTAAAGAGTTCTTTGAGTGGAACTAAAAAAACACTAATTAGCATCATTAAAACATATGAAGGCAGTATAAAACTATCTGGTAATGATAAACATATCCTTAAAGTCAGATTCTCTAATATGGTAATGGTGGTATGTAATCACTAACAACTTTAGTTTAAAAATTAAAAAACAAACATATTAAATATAACCATAACTAAAATACTCTGTTATAGGATACACAGCATTAAAAATGCATAAAGGGGGGGGGCCTGAGTGGCATAGTTGGTTAAGCATCTGGCTCTTGGTTTTGGCTCAGGTCGTGATCTCATGGGTCGTGGGATTGAGCCCCATGTCAGGCTCCACACTCAGCCAGAGTCTGCTTGAGATTCTCTCTCCTCTCCCTCTGCCCCTCCCTTGCTCATTCTCTCTCTCTCTCTCTCTTTCTCAAGCAAATAAATAAATAAATCTTTTTAAAAAATTTGTAAAATGTAACATCAACAACCTAAACTTAGAAGGGGAGAAGTAAAATGTAAAGTTTAGGAATGCTTTCAAAATCAAACTGTTATCAGTTTAAAATAGGGTATTAAAATTTTAACATACTTTATGTAAGCTTCATGGTAACCACAAGGGAAAAACATGTACTAGCCACACAAAAGAACATGACAAAAAGGTCAAAGCATACTGATATCAAAAGTCATCAAATCACAAAAGACAGGAGGATAAGAAATAAGTAACAGTGTATCCACAAAATAGCCAGAATGCAATTAATAAACGGGCAATAATAAGTCCTTACCTAACAATAATTACTTTAAATGTAAATGGATTAAGTTCTCCAATCAAAAGAAATAGAATGGTTGAATGGATTTTTTTTAAAAGATCCAGTGATATGTTGCCTGTAGGAAACTTGCTTTAGCTTTAAAAACACAGGCATACTGAAGAGATAGAAAAAGAAATTTGAAGTTAGTGTTAACAAAAAACACAAACAGGGTTATCAACAGTTATATCAGACAAAATATAATTTAAACTAAAAATGGTAAAAATAGACAAAGAAGTTCATCATATAATGACAAAGGAGGCCATCTATCAACAAAATAGAACAATTATAAATATTTATGCACCAAACATTGGAGTACTTAATATATAAAACAAATACTAAAAGAACTAAAAGAAGAAGTAAACAGCAATACAATATAATTGGGGACTTTAATATCCCATTCTCAACAATGGGTAAATCATCCAGACATAGAATCAATAAGGAAATTTCAGATTTGAACACTATAGGCCAAACCTACCTAATAGACATGTACAACACATTCTTTCTGACAGCAGCAAAATATACATTATTCTCAAACAGAAATTGAACATTCTCTAAGATAGATCATATGTTAGGTCACAAAATAAGCCTCAACAAGTTCAAGAAAATTGAAATCATACCAAAAAACTTTCTCAGCCCAAGTAGTATGAAACTAAAAATCAAACAGGAAGAAAACTGTAAAACTCACAAATGCATGAAAATTAAACAACACTCCTGAATGATCAATGGATCAAAGAAAAAAATAAAGAGGGTAAAAAGTATCCTGAGACAAACAAAAATGGAAACACAATATACCAAAATTTATGGGATATAGTGAAAGCAGTTCTAAGACAGAAGTTTATATCTATAAATGCATACATGAAAAATACTGAAAAACCTCAAATAACATAATTTTGCACCTCAAAAAACTACAGAAAGCACTGTGAGAACTCCTGGTCATGCCCCCATCAGTTCCAGCTATCCTGCCAGGGTGGCCCTAGTGCAGAGTAGCAAGACCCCATGAGCCATACACACTACAGCTCCAGAAATGCAGCCAAACCTGCTAGGCACATGCAGTCCATACAGGGGACATTCCTATACAAGGCCACTCCTTCAAGACGGGGAGAGGTAGCTATTTTGCCTAATTCACACAAAATAAACTAAAATGAGGAGACAGAGGACTGTGCTCAAAAAATAAAAATAAAAAAACACTTCAGTGAAACAGCAAAAGAACTAAACAAATGGATAAAGCAAATTACATGATAAAAAGTTCAAAATAATGGTCATAAATACTCACTGGATTTGAAAGAAGAGGATGATTCAGCAAAAAGACAAAATGTAAGAAAGAATCAATCAGAGGTGAAGAATACAATAACTGAAATGAAAAATACACTAGGGGAAATCAACAGAAGATTAGAGGATGCAGAATGGATCAGCAATCTGGAAGACAAGATAATGGAAAGCAATGAAGCTGAACAGTAAAAAGTAAGAATTTTCAAAAATGAGTGTAAGTTATGGGACATTTTGGGATGACATTAAGTGCACTAACATTTGCATTATAAGGGTCACAGGTGGAAAAGAGGAAAACGGGGACAGAACTCTTATTTAAAGATATAATAGGTGAAAACTTTCCTAACTTGGGGAAGAAACATTTCCAGGAGCTACAGAGAGCCCCAAACCAGATGGGGCTTAGAAATAACTAAAATTTCAAAGATTAAAGATAAAAACAAAATCTTAAAAGAAGCAAGAGAAAGCAACTAGTTACATAGAAGGGATACCTCATAAAGCTATTAGCTGATTTTTCAGCAGTAACTTTGTAGGCCAGAAGAGAGTGGTATGATATATTCAAAGTGCTGAAGGAAGAAAACCTACAACCAAGAATACTCTACCTGGCAAGATTATCATTCAGAATTGAGGGAGAGATCAGGAATTTCCCACACAAACAAAAGTTAAAATAGTCATCACCAGTAAATTACCCTTACAAGAAATGTTAAAAGGACTTCTTTAAGTGGAAAAGAAAAGGCCATAACTAGAAGCTAGAACATTATGAAAGAAAAGTACTTCACAAGTAAAAGCAAACATATGGTAAAAGTAGTAGAACAATCACTTAAAAAAACAGCATAAAGGTCAAAAGACAAAAGTAGTAAAATCAAGTGTATCCAAAAATTAGTTAAGGGACTTCACCAAAAAAAAAAAAAAATGTCAAATATATCATATACATAAAATGTGGAACAGTAAAAATGTAGTGCTTTTAGAATGTATTTGAACTTAAGCAGCCACCAACTTAATATAGACCACTATATACATAAGATGCTATATATGAACCTAATGGTAGCCACAAATCAAATATCTATAATAGATATACAAAAAAATAAAGAGAAAGGAATCCACATAACACTAAAGAAAGACATAAATCACAAGAGAGCAAGAGAAAAAGAAAAGAACAGAGAAGAACTACAAAAACAACCATAAAACAATTAACAAAATGGCAATAAGAACATACTTATCAATAATTACTTAAATGAAAATGATCTAACTTCTCCAATCAAAAGACACAGGGCGACTGAATGGATTTAAAAAACAAGACCCATCTATAGGCTGCTTAGAAGAGACTCATATTAGACCTAAAGATACATGCAGACTGAAAGAAGGGATAGAAAAATATTCCATGCAAATGGAAGTGAGAAAAAAGCTGGGGTGACAATACATATATCAAACAAAATGACATTCAAACAAAGACTGTAACAAGACAAAATGAAGGGTGTTACTTAGTGATAAAGGGATCAATCCAACAAAAGGATATAGCAATTGTAAAAAATCTATGCATCAAACATAGGAGCACCTAAATATATGAATCGTTGAACACTACATCAAAAATTAATGATGTACTATATGTGGGCTAATTGAACATAATAATAAAAAATATATAAAGCAAATATTAACAGACATAAGGGGAGAAATTGAGAGTAATACAATAGTAATAGGAGACTTGAACACCCACTTACATCAATGGATAGACCATCCAGACAGAGAATCAATAAGGTCAAACACAAAATGTAACTTATAACACATAGAACTTAACAGATGTATACAGAATATTTCATCCCAAAACAGCAAAATACACATTCTTTCCAAGTGTACATGGAACATTCTCCAGGATAAATCACATGTTAGGGCATAAAACAAGTCTTAATAAACTTAAGAAGACTGATGTCATATAAAGTATCATCTATGATCACAAAGGCATAAAAGTGGAAAGCAATTACAAGAAAAAAATAGAAAAACACAAATGCATAGAGGCTTAATAACTTGCTTTTTAAGCAACAAATGTGTCAATGAAGAAATCAAAGAGGAAATTTTTTAAAATACCTGGAGACAAATGAATGGAAACACAATGATTCAAAATATTTCATGCACAGTCAGAGCAAAGAATGAAATTTATAGTGATGCACTCATACCTAAAGATGCAAAAAAAAATCTCAAACAATCTAACCTTAAACCTAAAGGAACTACAAAAAGAACAAAGCCCAAAGTTAGATGAAGTAACAAAATAATAAAGATCAGAATATAGATATATGAAATAAAGGCTTAAATAGAAAAAAGAAAAGCTCAGTGAAACTAAAAGCTTGAAACAATAAACAAAATTGATAAACCTTTAGCCAAACTCATGAAGAAAAAAAGAGAGAAAAAATAAAATAAAAAATAAAAGAGAAATAACTTATGCCACATAAATACAAGCATAATAAGAGACTACAATAAAATTATGTACCAAAAAATTTGACAACCTCAAAAAAATGGATAAATAACTATAAATAAAATCTTCTGATACTGAAATAGGAATACAAAATCTGAATAAACCAATTGCTAAGTGATGAAATTGAACTGATAATCAAAAAACTCCCAACAGACAAAAGTCCAAGACCAGATGGCTTCACAGGTGAATACTACTAAATATTGAAAGATTTAATACCTTTCCTTCTCAAACTATTCCAAAACTAGGAGAGAAGGGATGTTTCCAAATTCATTCGTCAAGGCTGATATTACACTAATATCAAAATCAGACAAAGACATTAGAAAAATAGAAAACTACAGGTCAATATCCCTGATGAACATAAATGCAAAAATCTTCAACAAATATTAGCAAATTGAATTCAACAATACATTAAAAGGATTGCTCACCATAATCAAATGGGATTTATTCCATGATCCAAGGATGGTTGATCCACAAATCAAATCAATCAGCATGATACACCACATTAACAAAGTGCAAGATAAAAATCATGTAATATTTCAATAGATGCAGGAAAAACATCTGACAAAATTCAACATCTGTTGATGATAAAAACTCTCAATAAAGTGGGATTAGGCGGAACATACCTCAACATACATGAAAAATCTCACAGCTAATATCAGACTCAATGGCAAAAAACTGAAAGCTTTTCTAACATCAGAGACAAGACAAGGATGTCTACTCTTGCCACTTTTAATCAACATAGTACTGGAAGTCCTAGCCATAGCAACTGGACAAGAAAAAGAAATAAAAGGCATCCAAACTGATAAGTGAGAAGTAAAACTCACTATTTGCAGAGGACATGATAGTCTCTACAGAAAACCCTAAAGATCCACCAAACTAATAATATTAATAAGTGAATTCAGTAAAGCAGCAAGACACAAAATTAATATACAAAAATCTGTTGCATTTCTATACTCATAATGAAGTAGCAGAGGAAAAAATGTAAAAAAAAAAAAAAAAAAACAATCCCATGTACAATTGCATCAAAAATAACAAAATACAAGTGGGTGGGTAGCTAAGATGGTGGAGTAGTAGGAGGACTCTAGGCTTGCCTCCTCCCTCGAACACAGCTAGATAAATATCAAATCATTCTGAGTACCCAAGAAATTGATCTGAGCACTGACAGAACAAACTGCACAATTAGAGGGAGAGAAGAGGCCACATCGTGGAAGGTAGGGGGTGCAGAGATGTGGTTTGGGGGGGGGGAAATGGATTGCAGGTGCTGTGGAAGGGAGCCCTGGTCACTGAGAGAGGTGAGAGAGAAATAGAGAGAGAGAGAGGAGGGCACGGGACAGTAGAAAGAAAACACTTCCCCAAAGTCAGTGAAAGGGAAAAAGAGAGGGGCTGATTTTTGTGTTTTTACAACCAGCGGTGCTCAAAGATTAAGGTTTTAGAGGTCCACAGCATGACCAGTGTGGAGCCCTGAGGGTGTTGCAGTGCTACTATGGAGAAGAAATGCAGATTGCCTGGGGACATACGGCGTGATCTAAGGATGCCCTGGGACACACTGGGAGAGATGGTTCCCTCTTCTTGGAGCGCATCTGGGAGAGGTGGCATTGCCCCTCTGGGGACAAAAGAGCTGGTGGGTGCCATTTTCCTCCCCCATCCCTCACCATAGATGCAGAAACACCTGCTGATGGCAGCTAACCTGGACACTGGCTCTTTATTCCAATATGCTCTATTCCAAGTTCCATGCTCCTGTGCTTTGGTGCAACTGCCCTTCTGGGTCAAACCTGTATCAGTCCCAGCAATGGTGAGATCTTCCCCCAGAGGACCAGTGCCAGTCACCACCATGCCAGATCCCTAATGTTTGGAGTTTTAAAACTCAACCAGCCTGCCTGGGATAGAGCCCAAGGTGTACTATGTTACTATGCAGGCAGGTAGCCCAGACACAGAGAGTGTGAAGGCAGCGATCTGAGGGATACCTGGGACACACAATGGGAGAATGTTCACTCTTCTGGGAGGGCTTCCCAGACAGCAGCAAGCATGAATTCCCCCTCTCTGGGGACAAAGGAACTGTCATTTCCCTCCCCTGCCCCTCAGCATAAACTAACTTCAGTAAGTAGCACAACACCAACAGTGGTGGCCTAAAATGGTAACATCAGCCCTGCCCCCCTGCACTCTGCAGGTACTGCTTTTCTTGGGAAAGTGTGCCTGAGAACACCAACACAGTGGGAGAGCATAGAACCTTCCACTGCAGACTGGCTCAAACCAACCCCCATGCACCATGTCTACTGACCATAGGGTTCTACAAAGCTTCAGATCTAGTGGAAATAGCATCAGGTCTCTTTTAACAAGCAGACCAAAGCACACCTAGTTAAGCTTGCCACACACTGAGTAAGGTCCATATACTCCCCACTGCAGGCAAGGAGAAACTCTGCAGAGGACTGACCTGAGGAAAAAAGCAGCCAAAACACAGCAGCAGAGTGCACATAGCACACACCAGAGACAATTCCTGAAGCACCAGGTCCTGGACAGTATATGACTTCTTCTTCATAAAGCCATTACTCTTGAGAGCAGGGAACATAGCAGGATTTCCTAATATACAGAAAAAGACAGAGACCTAGACAAAATGCCAAGATGGAGGAATTCATCCCAAATGAAAGAAGAAAAGGCCACAGTCAAGAATCTAATCAAAACAGATATATGTAATATGGCTGATGGAGAATTTAATGTAATAATCATAAGGATACCAGCTGGGCTTGAGAAAAGCATAGAAGACACCAGGGAGTCCCTTGCTGGAGACATATAAGATCTAAAAACTAGTCAGGCTGAAATGAGAAATGCAATAACTGAGATTTGAAACCAACTGGATGTAATGAACACAAGGTTGGAAGAAGCAGGCGAACAAATAAGTGATATGAAAGATGAAATTATGGAAAATAATGAAACTGAGGAGATGAACCATGAAAGACTACGGACTCTGAGAAACAAACTGAGGGTTTTAGAGGGGAGGGGGGTGGGGGGGATGGGTTAGCCTGGTGATGGGTATTAAAGAGGGCATGTACTGAATGGAGCACTGAGTGTTATACGCAAACAATGAATCATGGAACACTACATCAAAAACTAATGATGTAATGTATGGTGATTAATATAACATAATAAAATAAAAATAAATAAAAATTTAAAAAAAGAAAGAAAATAATGAAGCTGAAAAGAAGAGGGAAAGAAAAGTATTGAATCATGAAGGTAGACTTAGGGAACTCAGTGACTCCTTAAGCATAATAATGTTCATATCATAGGAGTCCCAGAAGAAGAAGAGAGGGAAAAGGGGGCAAAAGGCTTATTTGAGGAAATTATAGCTGAAAACATCCCTAATCTGTGGAAGGAAATAAACATCCAAATCCAGTAGGCACAGAGAGCTCCCATTCAGATCAACTAACGCAGGCCAACACCAAGACATAGCATAGTTAAATCTGCAAAATATAGAGATAAAGAAAAAATCCTAAACAAAAGAAGTCACTAACTTACAGGGGAAGACAAATAAGGTTAGCAGCAGATCTAGCCACAGAAACGTAGCAGGCAAGAAGACAGTGGCATTGACATATTCAACATGCTGAATGGTAAAAATATGCACCCAAGAATACTCTATCCAGCAAGGTTGTCATTCAGAATAGAAGGAGAGACAAAGAGTTTCCCAGACTAACAAAAACTAGAGTCATGACCACTAAACCAGCCCTGCAAGAAATATTAAAGGGGACTCTTTGACAGCAAAGCAAAGACCAAAGGTGACCAAGACAAGAAAGAAACAGAGAACATCTCTAGAAACAATGACAGAACAAGTAAGAAAATGGTACTTAATTCATATTTATCAATAATTACTCTGACTTTAAATGGACTGAATGCTGCAATCAAAAGACACAGGGTGTCAGAATGGATTAAAAAAAAAACAAGATCCATCTATATGCTGCCTAGAAGAGACTGATTATAGATATAAAGACACATGTAGATTGAAAGTGAGGGGATGGAGAAATATTTACCATTCAAATAGATGTCAAAAAAAGCCAGAGTACCAGTACTTACATCAGACACTAGATCTTTTTTTTTTTTTTTTTTAAGATTATTCATTTGCGAGAGAGAGAATGAGAGACAGAGAGCATGAGAGGGAGGAGGGTCAGGGGGAGAAGCAGACTCCCTGCCGAGCAGGGAGCCCGATGTGGGACTCGATCCCAGTACTCCAGGATCATGACCTGAGCCGAAGGCAGTCGCTTAACCAAGTGAGCCACCCAGGCACCCCCATCAGACACTAGATCTTAAGTCAAAGACTATAAAAAGAGATGAAGAAGGGCACAACATCCTAATTAAGGGGTCTATCCAACAAGAAGATCTAATAATTGTAAATATTTATGCCCATAACTTGGGAGCACCCACATCTATAAAACAATTAATAACAAACATAAGGGAACTCATTGATAATAATACAATAATAATAGGGGACATTAACATCCCACTTGCACCAATGGACAGATCATCAAAGCAGAAAATCAACAAGGAAACAAAGGTTTTGAATGACACAATGGACCAAATGGACTTAACACATATAGTCAGAACATTTCATCCTAAAGCAACAGAATACACATTCTTTTCCAGTGCACATGGAACAGTCTCCAGAATAGATCACATACTGGGACGTAAATTCAGCCCTCAGCAAGTACAAAAAAAAGGATGGAGATAATCCCATGCATATTTTCAGACCACGGTGCTATGAAACTTGAAGTTAACCATAAGAAAAACTTAGGAAAGACCACAAACATATGGAGGTTAAAGAACATCCTACTAAAGAATGAATGAGTTAACCACAAAATTAAAGAAGAAATTAAAAAAAAAACACGGAAACAAACAAAAATGGAAACACAACAGTCCAAAACCTTTGGGATGCAGAAAAGGCAGTCCTAAGAGGAAAGTATATAGCAATACAGGCTTACCTCAAAAATCAAGAAAAATCTCAAATACACAATCTAACCTTACACTTAAAGGAGCTAGAAAAAGAACAAAAAATAAAGGCTAAAGCCAGCAGATGAAGGGAAATATTAAAGATTAGAGCAAAAATAAATGATACAAAAACCAAAAAAGAGTAGAACAGATTAATGAAACCAGAAGCTTGTTCTTTGAAAAAATTAATAAAATTGGTAAACTCCTAGCCATCCTTATCAAAAAAAATAAAGAATGCAAATAAATAAAATAATAAATGAGAGAGGAGAAATCACAACCAATACCACAGAAATACAAATAATTATAAGAGAATATTATGAGAAATTATATGCTAAAAAATTAGGCAATTAGGAAGAAATGGATCGATTCCTAGAAACATATAAACTACTAAAACTGAAACAGGAAGAATTAGAAAACTTGAACAGACTGATAACCAGCAAAGAAATCAAATCAGTAACCAAAAATCTCCCAATAAACAAAAATTCCAGAGCCAGAGCTTCACAGGGGAATTCTACCAAACATATAAACAAGAGTTAATACCTATTCTTCCCAAACTATTCCAAACAGTAGATGTGGAAGGAAAACTTCCAAGCTCAATCTATGAAGCCAGCATTATCCTGATTGCAAAACCAGACAAAGACTCCACTGAAAAAGAGAACTGCAGGACAACATCCCTGAAGAACATGGATACAAAAATTCTCAGCAAAATACTAGCAAATCGAATCCAATAGTACATTAAAAAAAAAAATCACCACAGTCAAGTGGAATTTATTGGGCTGCAAGTGTGGCTCAATATTCACAAATCAATGTGATACACCACATTAGTAAAAGAAAGAATAAGAACCATATGATCCTCTCAACAGATGCAGAAAAAACATTTGACAAAGTACAGCATCCAGTCTTGATGAAAACAACCAACAAAGTAGGGATATAATGAACATACCTCAAGATCATAAAGGCCATATACAAAAAACCCACAGCTAATATCATCTTCAATGATGAAAAACTGAGAGCTTTTCCTCTGTGGTCAGGAATAAGGCATGAATGTCCACTTTCACCACTGTTATTTAAAAAGTATTGGAAGTCCTATCCTCAGCAATCAGACAACAAAAAGAAATAAAAGGCATCCAAATCAGCAAGGAAGAAGTAAAACTTCCACTGTTTGCAGACGACATGATACTCTATGTAGAAAACCCAAAAGATTCCACCAAAAAATTACTAGAACTGATACACAAAGTCAGTAAAGTCCCAGGATACAAAATCAATGTAGAGAAATCTGTTGCATTTCTATACACAAATGATGAAGCAGCAGAAAGAGAAATCAAGGAATCAATCCCATTTACAATTGCACCAAAAACCATAAGATACCTAGGAATAAACCTAACCAAAGAGGGAAAAGATCTATACTCTGAAAACTATACAAAACTTATGAAAGAAATTGAAGATGACACAATGAAGTGAAAAAACATTCCATGCTCATGGATTGGAAGAACAAATATTGTTAAAATGTCTATAGTGCCTGAAGCAATCTGTACATTTAATGCAATCCTTATCAAAACACCAATAGCATTTTTCACAGAGCTGGAACAATCTCAAAATTTGTATGGAACCACAAAAGACCCTGAATAGCAAAAGCAATCTTGAAAAATAAAAGCAAGCTGGAAGCATCACAATTCCAGACTTCAAGTTATATCACAAAGCTGTAGTCATCAAGACAATATGGTACTGGCACAAAAATAGACACAGAGATCAATGGAACAGAATAGAAAACCCAGAAATGCACCCACAACTATATAATCAACTAATCTCCAAAAAGCAAGGAAAAAGTATCTAATAGGAAAAAGACAGCTTCTTCAACAGTGGTGCTGGGAAAACAGGACAGCAACACTCAAAAGAATGAAACTGGACCACTTCCTTACACCATACACAAAAATAAATTCAAAATGAATGAAAGACCTAATTTGAGACAGAAAACCATCAAAATCCTAGAGAAAAACACAGGCAGCAACCTCTTTGACATCAGCTGTAGCAACTTCTTACTAGATACATCTCCAGAAGCAAGGGAAATAAAAGCAAAAATGAACTACTGGTACTTTATCAAAATAAAAAGCTTCTGTACAGTGAAGGAAATAATCAACAAAACTAAAAGGCAACCTCCAGAATGGGAGAAGATATTTGCAAATGACATATCTGATAAAGGGTAAGTATCCAAAATCTATAAAGAACTTATCAAACTCAACACCCAAAAAATGAATAACACAGTGAAAAAATGGGCAGAAGACATGAATAGATATTCTTCCAAAGAGAACATTCAGATGGCTAATGGACACATGAAAAGATGCTCAACATCACTAGTCATCAGGGAAATACAAATCAAAACCACAATGAGATACCACCTCACACTAATCAGAATGGCTAAAATGAGCAACTCAGGAAACAGCAGATGTTGGCAAGATGCAGAGAAAGGGGAACTCTCTTACACTGTTGGTGGGAATGCAAAGTGGTGCAGCCACTCTTGGGAAACAATACGGAGGTTCCCCCAAAAGTTAAAAACAGAACTACCCAACAGTCCAGCTAATGCACTACTAGGTATTTATACAATGGATACAAAAATACTGATTTGAAGGGATACATGCATCCTGATGTTTATAGCAGCATTATCAACAATAGCCAAATTATAGAAAGAGCCCAAATGGATAAAGACGACTTTTGGACTATTACTCAGCCATCGAAAAGAATGAAATCTTGTCATTTGCAATGATGTGGACAGAGCTAGGGAGTACTATGCTAAGTGAAATAGTCAGAGTAAGACAAATACCGTATGATTTCACTCATATGTGCAATTTAACAAGCAAAACAAATGAACACAGGGTGGAGGAAATAGAGGCAAACCATAAAACAGACTCTTAACTATAGACAACAAACTGAGGGATGCTGGAGGGGCGGTGGGGGGTATGGGTTAAATTGGTGATGGGTATTAAGGAGGGCACTGGTTGTGATGAGCACTGATTGTATGTAAGTGATGAATCACTATTTCTCCACCTGAAACTAATATTACACTGTATGTTAACTAATCGGTGTTTAAATAAAAACCTGAAGAAAAAAAATAACAAACTACCTAAGAATAAATTTAACCAAAGAAGAGAAAGACCTGCATACTCTGAAAACTACAATACACTGATGAAAAAAAAATTGAAGACAACGGAAGTAAATGGAAAGATATACCATGCCCTTGGGTTGGAAGAATTAATATTGTTAAAATGTCCATACTACCCAAAGCAATCTACAAATTCAATGCAATCCCTATCAAAATACCAATAATATTTTTTACAGAGGTAGAACAAATAATCTTAATATTTGTATGGAACCACAAAAGACTCCAAACAGCCAAAGAAATTTTGAAGAAAAAAAAAAAAAGCAAAGCTGGAGGTATCACAATCCCAAATTTCAAGCTGTACTACAAAGTTATAGTCATCAAAACAGTGTGGTACTGGTACAAAAACAGACACACAGATCAAGGGAAAAGAACAGAAAACCCATAAATAAACCTACAATTATATGGCCAATCAATCTATAACATAAAAGGCAAGAATATGCAATGGGGAAAAGGCAGTCTCCTCAATCAATAATGCTGGGAAAACTGGACAGCTATGTGCAAAAGAATTAAACTAGACAACCTTCTTACACCATACATATAAATAAAATACACAAAAATAAACTCAAAAAGATTAAAGAATTAAATGTAAGGCATACAACTACAAAACTCCTAAAAAAAAACTTAGGCAGTAATCTCCAGGATACCAACCTTAGCAACATTTTTCTAGATATGTCTCCCCAGGCAAGTGAAACAAAAGCAAAAATAAATTTTTGGACCACATCAAAATAAGAAGGAAACCATCACCAGTATCAAAAGGCAACTTACCAAATAGAAAAGATATTTGCAAATGATGTATCCAATAATGGGTTAATATCCAAAATATATAAAGAAATCCTGTACCTCAACACCAAAAAACAGATAATCTGATTTAAAAATGGACAGAGGACCTGAATAGACGTTTTTCCACAGAAGACATACAGATGGCCAAGAAACAAATGTTGAGCAAAGATGCTCAACATCAGTAATCATCAGGGAAATGCAAATCAAAACCACAATAAGATATCACCTCTCACCTGTCAGAATGACTAATATCAAAAAGATAAGAAATAACAAGTGTTAGCCAGGATGTGGAGGGAGCCCTCATGCACTGTTGGTAGGAATGTAAACTGGTGCAGCCCCTGTGCTGGGCTGTATCCTCAAAAACTTATAAATAGGAATACCATATAATCTATTAGTTCCACTGCTGGGTATTTACCCAGAGAAAATGAAAACACTAATTTGAAAACATATATGCACTCTTATGTTCACTGCAGCATTATTTACAATAGGTAAGCTGTGGAAGCAACCCAAGTGTCCACTGAAAGATGAATGGATAAAGAAAATATGGTATATATGTAAACAATGGAATATTACTCAGTCATTAAAAAAAAAATGACATCTTGGGGCGCCTGGGTGGCTCAGTCGTTAAGCGTCTGCCTTTGGCTCAGGTCATGATCCCAGGGTCCTGGGATCAAGCCCCGCATCGGGCTCCCTGCTCTGTGGGAAGCCTGCTTCTCTCTCTCCCACTCCCTCTGCTTGTGTTCCCTCTCTCGCTTGTCTCTCTCTGTCAAATAAATAAATAAAATCTTTAAAAAAAAAAAATGACATCTTGCCATTTGTGACAACATGGGTGGACCTACAGGGTATTATTCCAAGTGAAATAAGTCAGATACAAAAAGATAAATCTACATGATTTCATTCATATGAGGAATCCAAAAAACAAAATAAAAAAGCAAACAAACAAGAAACAGAAACAGACTCAAATACAGAGAAGAAAACAAGCAAAGGAAACAGACTTACAAATACAGAGAAGAAAACTGGTTGTCAGAAAGGAGAAGGGTCAAGTACACGGGCAAAATATGTGAAGGGGATTAAGAGGTATAAAATTCTCATTATAGAATAAATAATCCATGGGGATGAAAAGCACAGCATAGAGAATTTAGTCAATAATACTGTAATAACTTTGTATGGTGACAGATGGTCACTTTACTTACGTGGTGAGCACTTTGTAATGTATGGAATTGTCCAATCTCTATGTTGTACACCTGGAACTAATATAGCATTGTAGGTCAACTATACTTCAATAAAAAAATACAACCCATCAAAGACTTAATCAGGAAGAAATAAAATATCTGAATAGAGCAATTACTAGAAAGGAGATTGAATCAATAATTTTTTTAAATGTCCCAATGAAGAAAAGCTCAGAACTTGTGTTCCCTCTCTTGCTGTGTCTCTCTCTATCAAACAAATACATAAAATCTTTAAAAAAAAAAGATAAAATATTTAAGAATAGACTTAACCAATGAGGTGAAAGCCTTGCACCCTGAAAGCTAAAGACATTGGCAAAAGAAATCAAAGAATATACAGACAAATGGAAAGTCATCTCATGCTCATGAACTGGAAGACTTCATAGTGTTAAAATAGTGTTAAAATGCCCAAAGTACCCAAAGAAGCTATCTACAGATTCACTGCAATCTTTATCAAAATCCCAATGGCATATTTTGCAGAAATAGAAAAAATAGCCTAAAAGAAGAATGTTACAGTGTCTCACTTCCTGATTTTGAAACATATTACAAAGCAACAGTAATCAAAACTATATGGTATTGGCATAAAGACAGATATATGGAACAATGGAATAGAATAGAGCACCCAGAAATAAAGCTCTGAGTATATATGGCTGAATGCTTTTCAACACAGGTGCCAACATACACAGTGGAAAATGGTCAGTGTCTTCAACAAATAGCACTGGAAAAACTATATCTATCTACATGCAAAAGAATGAAGTTGGACCCTTACTTTATATTACATACAAAAGTTAACTCAAAATTGGCATAAATGTAAAACCTAAAATTATAAAACTCCTGGAAAAAGGCATAGGAGAAAACTTTCAGGACACTGGATTTGGCAGTCACTTCTTGGATATGACACCAAAACACAGGCAAAAAAAGTAAAAATAAACAAATGGGATTACATTAAACTTAACCTTTGTGCATCAAAGGAAACAACAGGGTGAAAAGGCAACCTACAGAATGGGAGAAAGCATTTGCAAACCACATATCTGATAAGAAGTTAATATCTAGAATATACAAAGAAATCCTATAGCTCAACAACAACAACAAAGTAACTTCAAATTTTTTAATAATAGAAATATTAATATTAATAATGGAAAACAGTATAGCAGTTCCTCAAAAAATTAAACATAGAATTAACATATGTTCTAACAATCCAGCTTCTGGGTATACACCTGAAAAATTCAAAGCAAGATCACAAAGAGATATTTACATATTCATGTTCCTTGCAGCATTATTCACAATAGCCTGAAGGTAAAAGAAACCCAAATGTCCATTAATAGAAGACTGGGTAAAGAAAATGTGGTATATAACATGCAATGGGATATTCACAGCCTTAAAAAGGAAGACAATCCTGTCGCATGCTACAATATGGATAAAACCTGAGGACATTATACAAAGCAAAATAAGCCAGTCACAGAAGCTCAAATACTATATGATTCCACTCATATGTATTATCTGAAGTAGTCAAAATCATAGAAACAGAAAACCAGAAAGGTATTTGCCAAGAGGGGCAGGCAATGCAGGGGAAAGGGGATATTAGGCTTTAATGGGCATAGAATGTTGGTTTTCAGGATGAAAAGGTTCTAGAAATCTGTTAAACAACAATGTGAATATACTTAACACTACTCAACTATACATTTAAAAATGGTTAGTATGGAAAATTTAATATTAAATGCTTTTTACCACAATAAAAAAAAAGAATGAAGGAAATTAGTATTCAATACTAGATCTCCCTGATTCCAAATTATGTACTCACAACTGCTAAATCCAGTTTACTACAAAACACAATAAACTCTGTATTCATTCACTAGAAAACAATTAGAGAAATGGGTAATTTCACACTGGTAGACTATTTCAAAAAAGAGCACCAGGGAAGCTTCCTTAGCAAGCTCCTCACTGAACTTCACCAAGGCTATAGTCAATCCTCATACTGACACTGGTAACCACACAGCAATATAAATTGTGTTTAAATGAAGTAGTTGATACCTTTTAAGTGTATCCCTACTCACTTTTAAATTTTAATGAACAATTATTATCTCTGTGAGGAAAAAAAGTGGCTAAAAAGTAATCCTGTAAAAAGAAAAGCTGTATCAATAAAGAGCTTTCAGATTGGTTAAAAGGATTTGAGATTGGTATTAGTCCAAAAAGGTCTCTGGGGTCCCAACCAAATAATGGTTACTGGTTTAAGTTACTACATTTTGAAGTGATTTTCTATGCAGTAATAGATAACTTATGCTTATCTTGAAGTCTACTTTGTCTGATATTAATCTAGTTAAGCAAGTTTTTTAGAATTTTTGTTCTTATATTTTTACAGTCTTTTACTTTCATTATGTACCATATTTTAGATATGTCAGTTTTAGGGAGAATGTGTGCATTCATGTGTCTTGCATGATAATCTTTGTCTTTGCTTTTAATTAGTCTTTATCTTTGGTTTTTAATTACAGTACTTAATCCCTCTATACCTAATATAATAATTTATTTGAGTTGAAATTTATCTTAACCTTAGCTTTTAAATTTGTCCCACATTTATGAAACAAAAATTTAATGTATAATGTTTTCCTTTCCCTTTATTGACTTCTTTTTGTTGATTATGCTTAAAATTCTGCTTGTCCACTTCTAATTGCTTTGCAATTTTACCGGAATATGATTTTAGAATATGTGTTGGCATTGTACTGGGTCAGCTTAGCTATGCTAAAAAAAAAAAAAAAAAAAAAAAAACCCTCCCACTCATTAGTGAGCCAATGCACTTCAATTTTTGTAACCTCTGCCAATATTTAGCTCAGCTTCCCTGCTTCATATCCACCTCTTCTGGAATCAACAGACTCCCTTATGGAATGAAATATTTTTATAACATATCTCAAAATTTTAGTATCTGAAGGTTTTCTGTATCTAAATCTATTATTTTTTGTTTTGCTAACCCTTGTTTATGGTAGCTAATTTTCTTATGAATTTTGAGCTCATATATGGCTGGTGATAATCTGTGGGAATCCTGCTTGAAGTTGCATTCCTATGGAGAGAAATATTCTTTGCCTCCAACAGGTGCCCTTGGATCTTACCAACCAGGAATAAATGTAGCCTCATAGTTCAGAATCTCCTAACTACCTATGTTGTACAAATTAAAAACCTAAACCCATACAGGATCAGAAGTATAATCATGAATCCTCAATATGAAAATTTTGTTCATTTGTTTTTCTGTCATTTCATTTACCTAGAACTAACAATGAAACAGATAACTTGTTTTCTGCCTTCACTTAGAAAAAGTAGCATATTTGTTTTGAAGGCAATTCTTTCAATGAGGCTGAAGCAGTTAAATACATTGTATGTGGAGGTTGAGGGTTTCACTGAGGATGTAGTTCTTTTGAAAAAAAGAAAAATAGACTGACAAGCTTTAAAAAAAATGAAAAATGCTTTACTTTACAAAAGCATTTAGAGAACCTCATATATAAAGTAAGTGAATTAACAAACACTTGGCTTATGCACAATTTTTAAGAAGTTATTAATTGCAAAAGCAAAATAAACATTTATCAAAAATGTTTTTGAAATTTTTATTACATCCTTGAAATCAAGTTAGATACAAAGGTTAAATCATTTTAAAATAACAATACATAAAAAAGGACCTACCAGATTTTTATCCACAACAATATATATTTCAACATATTGAGGGCGTAACTTGAAAAATTCAGTTCTCTGAAAAACAAACATGAGTCCTGAGGAATTTCCAAAAATTAACCTTCTATTGAAATCATATTCAGAAACTGAGACATAGTGCTACTGATTATATAACAAAGCTGCTTCCAAATATAAAATTTAGGTACTATTCAGAAAATTCCAGTCCAAAAATTGTCTGTGGTTAATAGGAATGTTCAATGAGATCCCAAGCTATACAAGAATCCAGGTATCTGTTAATTTTAGCAATAGCTGCAATTGGAAATATCAACCTTAATCTCTTATTTCTTGCCTTGTGATAATGTTCATAGTAGTCTTCCATATGGGCAGATTTTCTGCTACCAATTATTAGGAAACTACTTCTGGCAAACAATAAAGTTTAGAAAGTATTACTGGAGTTTACAATCAATGGCAGTTCACTAGAGCCAGGAATGTTATTTATGATGTTATAGCAGTTTACAGGCCTTTGTGGAAGAAGAATTCATTGCTTTGTTTTACATGTACCTTATGTGGGCCACTAATAGTATTCATTTCTGAACTCTCCTGAAACAAAGACTTAACTTAGAAATCCAGATCACATGACATTTTCACCTAATTTATCAGCCTAATTGAGGAAAAGGAATAATTTATATTAACTATCCAAATGTCCACATGTGAACATTAATTTTTTGGTTTCTTGAATCCTACATTCACATATGTGTCCAAGATTAACTACCTAAGTCTTTACTAAACTTTAATCTCATAACAAGCTTAATGAAGAAATAATCTTAAGATCTGTAAGTCATCAAATTTTGCTCTGAAAGTAGTTTTCATTTCACAAAATTATAAGGAAGAAAAATTTAAAAGTCAACACTTACTTCTGAACTTTTTCTGATATGATAATATGTATTATTATAGCTGTAAGTCTTAGTTTCTCCTAAGAGAGGTACACTAGTGTTATCATATTTTTCTTCATAAATCATGTGCACAAATCCTGATACGGCCTCCATTGGTTCAATTCCATATGAGATGTTTTTAAGCTGTAATGTTCCCCTGAGTATTAAAATAATCAAAACAAGTCTGAAATTATTCTACCAAAACTATAACATTCTAATGAGAAATTTTGGCCAAAAAAAATTTTTTTTACATTTAAAGTCACCTTGGTTTCTCTACTTTATTCATTGAGGTGTTAAACTCAAAACTGGACCAGTAATACCACAGGATGCATACTGCCTTATATTACAAATATTCTAAGAGAAATGTTTTATTATCTTAAAGAAAGCATATAAGCGGCATGGACCCATCTGATTAAACAGGTTAGGACCCCTTCCTAGGGTATAGATTTTCTAAGCCAGCCTGTCAGATCTTTAGGCACTATCTTCCTTAGTCTTGGGTCCTTTCTTCTTTTTGAGATACCTACTCTTCCCTGACACTTAATGTCCTATGTCATTTTTTGTGTGGACTTAACTGAAGGTATTACCTGCCTAAAAATTACCAGAAGCAAAACCAAAATAGCTATCAGATCTAGGCATTCTACAATTTTTTACCATGCTAGGAAATTAAGAAATCAATAAAAACATGAAAAATCTGGAAAAACTAAAGAAGTATGGAGAGACCAACCAACACTCCCTACACTCAAGGCCACTCAAAGCCTCAAGCAGCAGAACCTGTTAGACTCAACAAGTAGCCTTCCATCAGGGACAAGTTCCGCCATCGTGACCAATTCTATTTTACCAGTAATTCTGTTTCACTCCTTAGGGAACTGAGATAACAAGGGTGAATAAAGAACTAGAAAAGATAAACGGAGGATCAACTCAAGTTAGCAGGATCAAATACCAGCAATGGAATATCTTTAAATAGGCTACAACCTGAGTCCCGAACAAGTGTGCAGCGACACAAGAGAATTTGGAAAACCTGCAACGTATCCATGATAACTGCAATCCATCTGAAAAAAAATACACAAGAACAAATGGATAACTTATTTTTTAAATGTGTCATTTTTATTTATTACTTTATCTACCTTAGTACTTTAACATGCATGGGCAATTACCCAATGAAATTTTGCCAGGTAGAAATAAGAACTAGTCCAAATTATTCAATTTCAGTGAATGTGTAAAATAGTATTCTAGAAATTTCAGAATATTTACATTTTTAAAGATAATTCAGAGTAAGAAATCTATAAGAAAAAACTAAGTCTTACCTGCGCTAACAAAGGCTGAGAGTGTTGGGTGTCATCTTTGTCATAAGAGTAAACAACAGAAACTGAAGATAAAAATGTTCTAGACAAAAATCACAAAATATGCTCAAGTTGTGAAACAGGAAACATAGAAAAAATTATTCTTCATAATACAAATTGTCCTTTTACTAAGGAATTGTAGTGCCAATTACCTTTGCATAGTCAATTGTCCAAATACTTTTATTTACAATAAACCAGGTGCTGAAGAAAGCATTTTAACTATAGTAACATACAATACTAAAATGCATGCTAATAAACAACCCAAATAGCTAGAAATAGCAAATAGTAAAATAACATAGGTCCCAATTTCCAACTTAGAACTTTAAAATCTTTGTCTTTATCGCTCACTGTTCCAGATTTTAAACCTGAATCTTAAAAACTAGGGTTAGAACAAAATTTTAAAAGATTTGCTTAACATTACTACAAAGTCATATTCACTAAGCTTAGCTAAGTACCAAGTTCTCGATACCCTTGTTCAGAATTTTCCTTCATTCTCCTCAGTAACAACTCAGAAACTTGACACCTCTCCTGCCAATCATTTCATGTAATCTCCATGTCACTTTTGTTTCAGACCCCCTCTACCCATCCTCATTCCTCATCTTTATTTCCAGGAAATGACTACTTCTATTGTTCAAAGCACACCCTACACTTGTGCTACAAATCCCACCTGTGCCATATATTGAAGATGGTTTTCCAATCCTATAATTTCAAACTATTCCTCTCTACTGTTTTTTACGTTAATGCTATTAAAAAGTTTATTATGAAATCATTACCTTCATAAATAATTCTCCCTTGACCTGTGTCCTACTATGGCAATTCCTCATGTATTTTCAATTCTCAACAGATTCTATCGATAGAGTAGTCTACACATAGTTTCTCCACTTTATCAATTCTTATTCACCCTGAAACTGCTCTGGGAAAGATTCATAACCATCAGAATGTCAGATCCAAAAGGCAATTTTAAAATCATTGCTTTGAACTTCTGCCATCATTTTGAAAACTCTGACCATTCAGTCTAATCACTTAATTTACATCACACATCACTCTTCTGCTTTTCTTCCTACCTCCCTAACCCTTCCAGCTTGATCTTCCATGTTGGCCGCTCTTTTTTATTATGCTTATCTCGGAAATATTGATCTTTCCTAGGATTCAATCTTTAGTCACCAGTCTATTTATAAGCACTCTATAAGCTCTCTTTTTTTATATTACAGCCAAACTACTGATTACTGCTAATCTATATCCTATTGTCATTCTCTCCTCAGAGATTCAAATTCCTATATTCATAAACTTAATGGAGTAAACCCACTTGGATGTCTTATAAGGCACTGCAAACCAAACTCAACCCTTCCTCACACATATATTTCACTTGTTTCTCATTTAATTAATTATAAGCTACCCATTTTCTTAAGTAACAACTAAATTATCTAAGATACCTCACTTTTTCTCAATCACTCTAACAAATCCACCTTTGAAGTCTACTGAATTTTTCTTTCCTGTGCTATGGCCAATGCCATTGTTCAAGCCACCATCATCACTCACCTAAACTCTTATATAACCACATAATTAGACACCTTACCTCAACTTCTTCTTTAAAAACAGCCTCAACTCTCAATGGGACCGTAAAGTACATGCTTAAAAACATTTTTGGCTTCCAATATCCTTATCATGGCATTATAGATCTACAACCTGGCTCCTGCCTACTTTCCAAAATCTTTTACTTCTATCCTCCAGAAATACATCCTTTAGTAATTCACATGGACTTTCTGCCCACCGCAGAATCGACTCTGTCTCATACCTCCATGTTTTGCACACGATTTCCTCTAAACAGAATGTCCCCCTACACTACCTCATTTCTTTAGAGCGCTCATAAGGTATCTTCTCTCGAGATACAAATTATCTTATACCTCTTTCCAAAAAACTTTCCTTGATTTCCAAAGAATACTGTTTACACATTTATTATAATACCATATTATAATAAAATTCTCCCTCTTTCCATTAGTTTGTCGGAATATATAAATTCACTGTGGACCATGTTTTATCTTTGTATGCCTATGATTTTACCCAATAATCAATATACAATAAGTATCACATGTATATACATATCAATGCACATTTGAATTGAAATGATTCTATTCATACCCATTTTTAAAAATCAAAAAAACAAAGAATTAAAATTTGAAAGGATAAAATAGTTACTTACTGTTTCGTGAGATGGACAAAATATGGCTTTCCTTTTATTGTAATGATATAAGCAATCTGTAACATGAGTATCCAAAATATCAGTAATAATACTTGCAAATAATATATGCTAAATAATGCATTTTCTGAGTTATGCTTTAAAAATATTGACAAAATTAATAATTATGTATAACCATTATATATGCTTCCCTTCCTGTGTGATATTCAAAGCCTCAGAATTCTAAATTGAGAACTATATACTAGTCCCCACAAGCCTTTATTCACCCTAACTAACATTTCTGAGGGAGAAGTTTACCTGATGATTATTATCTTTTGGCTTAGACATATACCACCCTTCACTATGCCCAAGGCAAATACCAAAGACGCCCACCTCACTTGAAAGAACCTATTACTTGTTTACTCCCAGACCTCCCAAAATTAAAATGAAAGAAATACTACCCCATGGAAGAAACACTCCTAAAATATAGCAGTACAAGAAATGCACTACACCTCTAGCAATATAACATAATAAGTGCCATTGCACTTTGCTTATCCACATAAGCAATGAAATGCCTCTGGAATAGAATGTAGGAGAGGATAGAGGGGGAGCAGAGACATGTCTAGAGAACCCACCAAAAGATAATAGAAAATATGAGTCACTAAATTATTTATCTGGCTAATTTTTAAAAATTATTTTAACAAGAGAAATAGCCATTTAAAAGTTTTCAGTTCCTCAACTTTGTATTATAACAGAACAAGATTCTTTGCAACAGATAAATGTTCTCAAGAGTCATTTGAATGACACTCTAGAAATGAGTATATAAGTGAAATCTGGTGAGGATCCTGAGAATTGTGTCCTCTAAAAATACCCTGTTATTAAACAAATATGATGAAAAATAAAGTGGAATATGATAGCATCAACAAAATTTTAAATCCACACAGCTAACAAAACAAAAAACCTAGAATTTAAATATTAAGAAATGTACAAAACTGACAGGAAGAGAAAAAAAACTTCAAAAAGTCATCACCTAGAGCTTCTACAACTTTTCATACACAGCATCTAAATGTTTGGGTTGAATTGTCTTCCTCCTTCCAAATTTATATGTGAATTCCTAACCCCAGGACCTTGGAACATGATCTTATTCAAAGATAGGATCCTTACAGAAGTAATAAAGTTAGGTTTCTAGGGTGTATCTTAATCCAATATGACTGGTATCCTTATAAAAAAGGGGAAATTTGAACACAGACATACACAAAGGGGAATGCCATGTGAAGATTCACAAGGAGAAGACTCCATCTACATAAGCCAAGGAGAGAGGCCTGAGGCAGATTCTCCCTCACAGTCTTCAGAAAGAACCAACCCTGCTAACACTCTGATCTTGGGCTTTTAGCCTCCTTTGTTGAACTGTGGAAAAATACATTGCTGTTGCTTAAGCCACATGGCTTGTGTTACTTTGTTATGCAATCCCTTGAAAACTAACACACCAATTTTTAATGAAAAATTATAAGAAATGCAAAAGAACAGGATCAAATTACCAAAAACCAAGTAAAAAATAGGGAATTATAACAAAGCTACAGGTAATATGTATATTAACCATGACTCAAGTGAGAAAAATATAGAGAATTTCAGACGGGTAGAATATCTAATATACAAATTGAAATTCTAAAGCAGAAAAAATGCAATACCTGCTATTAAAAATTCAATAAAAAGAGTTTGAGAAAAGATCAGATGGAGTAGAAGACAGAATTGGTAAACAGGAATACAGATCAGTAGAAAATATTCAGATTGAAGCACAGAGAAAAAAATATAAAGAAGAAAATAAGAGAAGTGTGACCCATTAAAAATGTCTAACATTTATGTAATTATAGTTCAAGAAAAACAGGAGAAAGATAGAGACCAGGAAAGAAATAGATTTGAGGAATTAATCCCTGAGATTTTCCAAAGGTTATGAAAGATGTCAACCCACACTCTCAAATACTGTATTAATCCAAAACAGAATGAATACAAAGAAAACAAACCTAGGCATATCATACTCAAACAACTAAAACAAAAAGACAAAAGCACATATTTAAACAGCAACAAGAGAGAAAGGGCACATTACTTTCAAAAAACTTTTAAATAGAGTATGCCTAAGTCTCCCACAGAAACAATGAACACCAACAGGCAATGGAAAGACATCTTTAAAGTGCTGAAAGAAAATTATATTCAACCAAGAGTTTATATCCAGCAAAAATATCCAGCAGATACAAAAGCAAAATAAACATATTTCTTCACAAGAGAAAATGAGAGAATTCATTGCCAGCAAACCTGCACTGAAAGAAACACTAAAAATACTGTGTTCTTTTTAATAAAAAGGAAATAGCTACAAGATAGAATCATGAAAATATAAGAGAATGAAAACCACAGGGTTTTTTTTTTCGGTAAATTTAAGTGACTATCATTTGTTTTAAGCAGTGATAGTAAGTGCTCTTTGCATTAAAAAAAATACATAGTTGTAAAATATATAACAATGGCAAAATGACAAAAAGAACATAAATGGAGTAAAGTTTCAAGGTCCATGAGTTATTCAGGCAGTGGTAAAAATATAAATTTAGTAATCACAAGGGTAATCATTAAAAGAATAATAAAGGAATGCATCACTAATAGCCTAAAAAGATAAATTAGAATAATAATCACATCATGGATTATAAACAGAGGAAAGGAAAATTTAAGAAAAACCAATGGATTTAAAAAATAATAATTATATGGGGCGCCTGTGTGGCTCAGTCGGTTAAGCAGGCAACTCTTGATTTTGGCTGGGGTCATGATATCAGGGTCATGGGATCCAGCCCTGCACTGGGCTCCACACTCAGCACAGAGTCTGCTTAAGATCCCTCTCTCCCTGCTTGCTCTTTCTCTCTCTCTCAAATAAATAAATAAAATAAACTTTTAAAAATAATTATTATACACTTTATAAAAGAGAAGCATTTTAAACATAAAACACTGAAAATAAAAGGATTAAAAATTATACCATGCAAACAATACCCAAAAGAAAGACAATGTAGCTATATTAATAGCAAGCAATATATACAACAGACAAATGAAAAAGTGCTCAACATCACTCAGCATCAGGGAAATGCTAATCAAAACCTCAATGAGATACCACCTCACACCAGTCAGAATGGCTAAAATGAACAAGTCAGGAAACGACAGATGTTGGCAAGGATGCAGAGAAAGGAGAATCCTCCTACACTGTTGGTGGGAATGCAAGCTGGTGCACCCACTCTGGAAAACAGTATGGAGGTTCCTCAAAAAGTTGAAAATAGAGCTACCCTATGACCCAGTAATTGCACTACCGGGTATTTACCCCAAAGATACAAATGTAGTGATCTGAAGGGGCATTTATGGCAGCAATGTCCACAATAATCAAACTATGAAAAGAGCCTAGATGTCCATCAACAGATGAATGGATAAAGATGTGGTATATATATATATATATATATATATATATATATATATATACACACAATGGAATATTAGGCAGCCATTAAAAAGATGAAATCTTGCCATTTGCAACGACATGAATGGAACTAGAGGGTATTATGCTAAGCGAAATAAGTCATTCAGAGAAAGACAAGTATCATATGACCTCACTAATATGAGGAATTTGAGAAACAAGACAGAGGATCATAGTGGAAGGGAGGGAAAAATGAAACATGAAGAAACCAGAGAGGGAGACAAACCTTAAGAGACTCTTAATCTCAGGAAACAAACTGAGGGTTGCTGGAGTGGTGGGGGGTGGGAGGGATGGGGTGGCTGTGTGATGGACATTGGGGAGGGTATGTACTATGGTGGGTGCTGTGAATTGTGTAAGACTGATGAATCACAGACCTGTACCCCTGAAACAAATAATACATGATATGTTAATTTTTAAAAAGAAGTTATATAAGAACAGCAAATTAAAACCAAAGAAAAGAGACTAGTGGATATTTTTTAAAATTACAACAGAGAATATCAACAAAGCCAACAGATGATTCTTTGAAAAGTCGAATAAATCTGATAAACCCTGATGAGACTGACCACAAAAAAAATGAGGTTAGAAAAGTTACAAAAATATCCACTAACTACCCCTCAACTCATGAGGCTAGCATTACCTTGATACCAAAACCTGACAAAGTTACTTTAAAAAAAAGAAAGTTCAGGTCAGACTCTCTCATGTGATAAATGCAAAAATCTTAAAATATTAACAAATATTAACAGTAATGTGTCATAGCTATGTTCAGTTTATTCCAGGTGTTCAAAGTTGGTTTAACATTCAAACTATCAATTCAGTAAAGTCAACCAGATTAATAGAATGAAAGAGAAACCTCTATCATTTTGATTCAGAAAAAGCATTTGATAAAATTTAACATCTATTTATCTAACAGAAAATATTCACACAAATTCTTAAACACCACAGAAAACTTCACTTCACTGTAATATTGAATACTTTCTTTGAGATCCAGAAAGGGAAAAGGATATTTGCCATCATCATTTCTATTCAACTCTGTATGTAAGGCCCAGGCAAAGTAATAAGACAACGGAAAAAGCCAAACAAACCAAGGGCATAGGACTGGAAAAAAAAAAGTAAAAACATCAGTATTTTTAGATAATGTGATTGTGTTATTCAAAAGAATCTACAAAGTAGTTGAATTAATCAGAGAGTTGAGCAAGATAGAAAAATCAAATGTGTATCCGATACTAGCAACAGAGACTGAAATTTACAAAATTAAATAATTTGCGGGGCGCTTGGGTGGCTCAGTCAGTTGTCGGTTCAGGTCATGATCCCAGGGTCCTGGGATCGAGGCCTCCATCGGGCTTCCTGCTCAGTGGGGAGTCTGCTTCTCCCCCGCCCTCTGCTTTCTGTTCCCCCTGCCTGTGCTCTGTCAGATGGATAAATAAGATCTTAAAAAAAAATTTAAATAATCTGCAACAGCATCAAAAATATCAAATACACAGAAATATATCTAACAGAAGACATATAAGACCACTATTGAGGGCTATTTTTCTGTCTTTGTGTCAATACCACACTGGTCTTAATTATTCTAAGTATCAATATCTGAGAAAGTAAATCTTCACTCCCTGTTCTTTTTCTTTAGAGCTCTATTAGTTATTTTTAGGTAACTTTATTTCCATATAAATTTCAGAATGTTTGTCTCTGTAAAAAACAAAAAGACTTAATATTTTTGTTGTGATAGCACTGACTTCATGGAAGAACTGACAACATTAGGTTGATATGTATATATGTATGATTGTATGTATGATTATGTGGACCGTCTACAAGAACTCAAACCACCACCACTGGATGGTAGTCTAGATCAGGATTTTTTAAACTGCAGATTATGTAGTTAGTAGACTACAAATACCCTTATTTTCCAACAGAAAGAAATTATCAAAGTGCATCACATGTGCTTTGTAAGTAAGATCAAGAATATTTTTCATGAAACTTTTGCTTAAGCGATATACTCACTTATCCATACACAAGTATCTGTATAGGTATACAGAGACTATGCTTTAAAAATCTGTTTTTTATTGTTGATTACAGTAAAAAATATTTGAAAAAATAGCAAGCAATATATAATATAATTCAAAATTAATTACAAGAAATGAAGGGGGACATTTTACAGTGATAAAAGCATCAATTAAAAGTTAAAATGCTACAATCTTAAACATTTTACACACTTAATATTCTATCTCCAAAATATATAAAACAAAAATTGATGGAACTAAAAAAAAAATTATATACAATTCAAAAGTATATGTGGAGATTTTATAATTGTATCAGTTACATATTAGGGCCCCAAGAGAAATATCAGTAAGGCTACAAAGATTTGGGCAGCACTATCAACTAAACTTATCTGACTTATATGCAACACTACATGCAATCACTGAAAAAGAAATATTCAAGTGCACATATAACATTTAT
Organism: Mirounga leonina; assembly: GCF_011800145.1. Taxonomy (NCBI): domain Eukaryota; kingdom Metazoa; phylum Chordata; class Mammalia; order Carnivora; family Phocidae; genus Mirounga; species Mirounga leonina. The sequence goes on from NW_023270320.1 coordinate 5,311,208, forward strand.
CAAAATAGATCACATGAAGGATAATAAAACAAGCCTCATCAACTTTTGATAATCCAGCTTGTATTCATATATAAGTAGCAATTAGAAAATTAACATAAAGAAACAACACCATTTATCACAGCATTAAAATATGTCCAAAAAACCTGAGAATAAATTTAACAAAATATTTTCAAGACATCTACACTAAAAACTAAGACTTATTGAAAGAAAACCTAAAATATATGGAAAGATATACCATGTACATGAATTGGAAGACTCAATATTGTTCAATTTTCCCTAAATTGATCTGTAGATTCAGGCAAACTCGGTAAAATCATAGCAGGTCATTTGTGGATATGAACAAGTTGATTGAACTTAGAATAGTAAAGACAAGAATATGAAAAAAAAAAAAAGTAGGAGTGCCTACACCAACCTGTATTGACTTATAAAGCTACAGTAATTAGGGCAGTGAAATATGGGCCAAAGTTTTGAAGAGCAGTCCAATGGCACAGAATAAAGAATCCTGAAAGAGCCACAAATATATATTTATCTGATCTTCAGTAAAGTTACCTTTATAATCTGAGGAGGATAAATGCCCTTCCATACATGCTGCTCAGTATCCATATGGAAAAGACAATGAACTTTGACTTCTCTATCTCATAGAAAAAACAAATCCAGATAGATCACAGACTAAATGTTGAAAGGAATATAAAGCTCCTACACAAAAACACTGGGATATATTATATAACCCTGCAGTAGGCAAAAATATCTTAAATGAAATGCAAATAGCAATTAGGAAGATATAAAAGATTAATAAATTGAAATTAATTGATTAAATTCTGAGACAACGAGAAAATAAGCCACAGACTGGGAGGGATATTTGCAAAAGATACATCTGATAAGGGACTGTTATCCAAAATATAGAAAGAACTCTTATAATTCAAATGAACAACCCCATTAAAAATGGGCAAAAGAACCAAACAGATACCTCACCAAAGATATACAAATGGCAGATAAGCATATGAAAAGATATTCCACATCATAAGTTATTAGTGAATAGTGAAATTAAAACAATGAGATACCACTACATGCCTATTACAATGGCCAAAATCCAGAATCCTGACAACACCAAATTCTAGCAAGGATGTGGAGCAACAAGAACTCTCTTTCGTTGCTGGCAGGAACACAAAATAGTATAGCCATTCTAGAAGAAGTCTGGCAGTTTCCTACAAAATTAAACATACTCTTATCATATGATCCAACGATCACAATCCTTGGTGTTTACCCAAAGATGAAAAGAAAAAAAACACACAAAAACCTGCACATAGATGTTTGTTGCAGCTTTATTCATAATTGCCAAAATTTTCAAGCAAACAAGATGTTATTGGTAATTGAATGGATCAACTGTGGTACATCCCCAAAACGGAATATTATTCAGCATTAAAAAGAAATGAGCTAACAAGCCATGAGAAGACATGGAGGAAACTTAAGTGAATATTACTAAGTGGAAGAAGCCAATCTTAAAAGGCTATTTATTGGATGAGTCCAACTATATGACATTCTGGAAAAGGTAAAACTATGGAGACAGTGAAAAGATCAATGACTTGTCAGGGGTTAAAGGGAAGGATGCCAAGGTTGCTTTCCGCTCAAAGATGCTCCCAATGGTTCCTCTACCACGAGGTCCGCATAGGCAGTTCACAGCATGGCAGTTTGTGTTTTCTTTGGGGTCAGGTGGAGGAACACTCCAGAAAGCTGTGATGGAGTCTCAAAAACATAAATTAATCAATGCAGTGACCACCCTATCATATTTACAGGTCTCACTGATCCTCAGGAGGAGGGAATTATACAGGGTGCACATCAAGAAGTAGGACTCTTGAAGGACATCTCATATATATACAGATATAAAGAAATATATCAAGTACACAGGTATGGTTATCATTGGATGGAAGAGGGAAATGGGAATGGGGACTAGGAATAAGGGAAAAAATATAATAATAAGGGGTTGGATGGAACCATTAATCATAGTGTGGTATGAAATTGGAGGAGCATAGTATACATCAGCACCTGAGATCCAAAAAATCCTCAATGTAGTATTTCAAAAACACTAAATTTGAATCAAATTCATCACAGAAACTGACTTAAGAACATATTACATGACTGCTGGAATGAATTGGAGGACATTCTGCAGCACAGTGATAATTCTTCCTAATTAAGCAGAAATTAATGAATTTCCCACCTTCACTGCTTTATGTGGGGGCAGGGTGGTTGGGGGGATGTGAGGATCTCAAAGATATTCTGGGTCATATTTTATTTGTGGACAGGTCTTCTTTAGTTTGCTCTATTAGTAAAACTTGTAGTTGCAGGAATGATGAAAAAGATTTTTCATATTGTTCATTTTGGTTGTTCTTCTGGAAGGAATTATGTATACCACCATCATTCACAAAATTCATCTAAAACAGAACTAGGAGTCTGGTGGTTGTGGTGGGAAAAAGTACGCAAACATTATTATGTAAGTAAAACCAAGCAACATGAAAACACTACACCACCCCTATAAGATACTAGGACATGAACACCAAAGAATATTAATAATAATCAAGTTCCAAGGGGTTTTAAAGAGCAGCTTCAGGTGGCATACATTTGGTATGTTGGAGAATACCCTGAGACTCTACCTTACTGTTCCAATTTTCCCTTAAATAGCCTTGGCTCAGTCAATTTGGGCTTTAAGAGGAATCACAATTTGTTATTAATATAAGTTTCTAGGGCAAAATGTTTGTACCATAATACTTTTCAGCCCAGAAACCAAGGAAGAAAGAACAAAAGGAAAAGCAATTAGTATTACTTCTTTCTTTGCCCACTAAACTAAGTGGGCCTCTTTTTTTGTGTAACAGATAGTAATGAGTGTTATATTTGATCAAATCATGTGAGGATTTGGAACAGGCCTCAGCTGCCTTTAATTCCTTTATCTAACTCAAAAAAGTCATTTAGGACACTCAGAAATGTGCAAGTAAATTATTTCTTTTTCATTCCTAAATAGATCTTGGTGTGTGAGTTGCCAGGCATCTTGTACATATGGACGTGTCCTTAATTTAACAATTTTTATCCTATGCCCTGTACTGACCTTGTCAGAACACCCAAAATATTCTATATTCAGCTTTTTTCAATAAATTACAAAACTTTCATAGTCAGAGCTCTTTTCCACCACAATAGCTGGTGTTTAAATCATTTAAATGGCGACACAAGCCAAAAATCATACCTTCAGAAATAAAGACCTATATGATCTCTCAACTCTCCATGTAGGCTTATCTGAGGGAAATCCAAAAGGAGAGACTGAGAATTAAAAATACTTATTTTTCATATTCAAGAAAGGGAAAGGCTTTCTCTGGCCAAAGTCCCAAGTCATGAACAGTTAACCACTGTTAGAGAGAACTGGTCAGAACGCACAATCAAAAAATCAGCCAATCACCAACAGCCACACTCAAATAACTAGCTTCTGGAGTCAGCAAATCAGTGACAGCCCTAGGCACTAGGGAAGCATCAGTAAATGCCTCACTCCACTGAGGATGTGATCAACAAGAGCCTTACTCCACCAAGTACATTAACACAGCTGAGAGCATGTCCATACCTAAACACTCTCCCTTCTGAAAGGCCACAATCCCTGAACACAAGCCTTCCCAAAATCTTAGGTGAGATTAGCTCTGGGTTTGTTCGAGAAGACTGTGTTTACAACTGGCCCTTACAGGCAAACTGGAAGCTCATTATTTTTTTGAATCACATATCAAGTTCAGTGTTTATTTTATATCATAAAATATTGATATTTCATATCAAGTTTATTGTTTATTTTACAAGTTTGCAGCCCTCTCAATGGTTCAATTCATTAATGATTAGCTATGAGTTTGGACTTGTGACAGATTCACCGACACAGCTGTGAGATTATCAAACTCAATATTTTCAATTCTTTTTGAAATATTTTGGACTATTATCTATTTTTGTGTATATTTAAATCCTAAATGCCAAAATTCTATACAGTTTGCCAACTGTATAGAAAAAGTCCTTTTGAAGCTCTTTGTACAGTATGCAATTGTTCATTTAACATCAAAAATGGTGGAAAGTCAAATATAAACCCACATACACCAACAGCTATGCAAAAGAGATGAGTGATTTCCTCATATAGTACCAAAGAAGGTGATGCAACAAATTTTTTGGATTGAGAAAAATTCGAAAGATATAAGAATTGCAACAGACACTAATGGTTTTGCATATCAGTCTTTCTACTTAGATGACTATTTGAATGTACAATTACCAGAATTATTTTCTGATTCCAAAATTGCAAGCAAAATTTCAGGTGCCCAGTTGAAATCCACTGTGATAATTAAAGAATGTAATGGCTTCTCTTGCAATTACATAAGTCATCAGAGATCTACACATGTCAATTGTTAGGGCACAGCCCCAGGTACAAGTAATCACAATGCAGAAAAAATGTTTTCTTTGCTTGCATAACATTTTTCTCATGAGAACAGAGCCTGCTTATAAGGCTATTTGAAAGTAAAATCCCTTCCAAATAAGACTTCAGAGACAACAGCAAACTTGTGTAGAGACTCCCTTATTGAGTTAATAAGAAAAATTATACTGCTTTTGTGGAGGTAATATAAGTACAAATTTTTGTGGGTGTTTGTATAAATATGCAGAAAATGTTAATTTGAAACTGAAGCAGGGCACCTGGGTGGCTCAGTCGGTTAAACGTCTACCTTCAGCTCTGGTCATGATCCCAGGGTCCTGGGATTCCCTCATCAGGCTCCCTGCTTGGCGGGCAGTCTGCTTCTCCCTCTGCCCCTCCCCCCAACTCATGCTCTCTCCCATGCTCATTCTCTCTCTCTCTTTCTCTTGCAAAAATAATTTTTTTTAAAAGAGAAAGAAAAAAAAGAAACTGAAGCAAAGCATGAATAATTCTAAGAAGGTGTTGGCTGTCCTTGCCATATCAAAGAGCACCTGATGTCCTTTCTCTCGACAGTGAGATTATTGTCAAGCTATTGCTTTCTTGCTTCATCATCTAAGCTGTTTGAAGTGAGTGATTAAAAGATTTTTATGATTTTGCTGATGTTCAGTATTCTTCAATTCTCTTGCATTCACTAAACCCGTTGGCTCTCTTGAACAAGTGCAGTTGGGAGAATCCTCGGTTTATTTAAAGCACTGAAATCATGCTTTAATTCTAAAACAAGGCCCAAAATATTCTTATTGACTTTTTACATAATCTCGCAAAGTGAGGCCTTATGTATTTCTTTTTCAGAGTTACCTCTTTAGCAATAGGATTTTGCAAACTGGAAGAAGAGCAAACAGTGTTCTTGAAATGTTCCATTGTATAAAATTGTGTTGAAGAAAGAACTGAGCCCTGTCCTCAAAATGTATCCCTCTGGTGTCAAGTCTGTTCTCAAAAGGGTAAACATTTCTTATGAACAAGAAAAGAAATTCCAACTTGAAGTGGATAATTAGTATGGCACTTGCTCTATCTTTCGAAATATTTTAATACCTTGAAGAATTCAGTTCTTTTATCTGGATGTTACTAAATAGTTTTCCAGCATGGGAAGAAGTAGAGTCATCCCGTGCAGTGTTGAAGAAGACAATAAAATTTGATGAAAATATTCTGGTTTTGCCAATGAACAATTTTTAAAAGACTGTCGATAAAGAAATACAACATAATGGTGAAGAATGCAAAGCAAGCTAAGGACAATGATGAGAGTTGTTAACTTCACAATGCTAATGACCAGTGTTGTTTTTTTTTTTTACCACTAAATGTTCATTGGGAAAAAGAATGAAATAAATTATATGTGACCACTGTAGAAACTATGTTACAATATAAATGGAATAATTGCAAGGAGTTTTATAAGCAAATTCTGTAAAACAAGAAATTGATAAGGCAAGTCAAATCATCAGGGAAATACAATTCAAGAAAGAGGTACATAATTTAGATACTGTGAAAGGTGAAATGAAATGGAGTCACTTATGTCAAGGGGTTTTAAAATGGATCCAGGAGGCCATAAAGGAAAAGGGATTTATGCATGCTTTCACAGGGTGGAACCATGAACTTTTGCACTAGGCCAAAGCTGTGAACTGGGCCAAACTGCAGATATTCCAACAACTCAGATAAAGCATTTGCTATAGGAAGAGACTTTCCTTAGTGATTGTCTTAGCAACCAGTTATAGTCAGCCAAGATTAGTTTTCTGCCACCAACACTAACCAAAATTCTTTGTCAACAACATATAGGAGCACTCTCTTTTGTTTTAAAAACCTCTTTTTTTTTTTTTTTGTCCCCTGCGGGGACACAATTTGGGTTGCTACTGAATCTGTGCTTCTTGAAATGCAATTCTGAGACCCCAAATAAATGCTTTTCTTATGTTTCAATTCCACCTCTTTTCTTAGACAACAATACTTACAATTTGTTTCAGATAAACAACAAATAATTTTTAGTATTTAAAATTATTTAGTATGCCCATGCAATACCTCTTTTTTATCTTTATGTACATATGCATAGGCAATTAGAAATAATTCAAAATTAATTAGGTACCCATGTTCTTATTTCTTAAATCTGGGAGGTCTCTATGTGCCTCCTAGGCATTCTTACTTTTGCAGGTCCGCCCTCATATTATATTGAATATATTAAAATACAAACACATCCCACATTAAGAATAATTTTCTGTTGCAAAAATATTAAAAGGAGGCTTTTAAAATTGTTATAGTTAAAAGAAACACACTAAACTTTCACATTATTAAATGACTTTCTAAACATGCTAGAGATTGGACAAGTGGGGAATTCAAAGATCATATCCTCAGTGATCAATAATAGAGAGAGAGGGTTGGTATTATTCATTTCAGGAAGAAGGAAACTAAACAAGAAATCCAGCGGAGCCCCTTCTTTCCAATCAGAAAAAAAAAAAGCTGGAGTAGCACTCATATACTTTGATGACTAAGAATTCACTTGGTGGGTGGTGGGTGGGGTTTGGGGTGTGGGTGGTAAATGAAACCCAGCTACTACAGGAAGAAAATGTAAAGAAACAGAATATGGGGAGGAGAGGTTACCTTCAGAGAACTAGGGGTAACAAGGGAAGGAGAAACCTGATACAGTGTATCCTTATATAAAACACAGAAGGAAGGTTTTTAAAAACCACGAAAAAGAAAAAAATTAATTTGGAGACCCATAATTATGACTAGCATTAGATTATCCTATAGTAGAAGGAACCATGTGAGAAGTAGATTTTTCTGGGGAATTAGAGAAGGATAATATGCAGGCTCCTCTACAAGCTAATTAACAGATCATCTTTCAGCTAGCTCCTCAGGGACTCTGAAAGCTGAGGCAAGTAGCTGGAGGAAATCATGAGGGCTAGGAGTAGGGGACTAGAAAATTCAATAATCAAAAAAACAAAAAGAATACTATTTCAATACAATATTTTAGACAATCAAAATTAGTGCAAAAAAAAATCCATGATGAACAAGTTATCAAGTTTTAAAGAAAGACAGTGTCTGACCCTGACTCACCCCACCGGCCATACCTTTATCTTGGTCCTGGGGGAATTCGGTTTTTGCTATTCCCTTAAATTTTCTGCCTGAGTCAAGCACTTTGTCTGCTTCTCCCTCGTCCTGGCCCTGGTGGATCCCATCCGTAAAATCCTTCACCTCAACAGAAACACACACATACAGAGGCACACATATTCCTACACTTCAAATTGCTCCTTGTTGTGAACCCAGTTCCAGCTGTCAGCTCTGCCTCTAAGAATTCTGTTCCTGCCTCCATTCAACAATTTTGGTCTTGATATTAAAGGCAACCTAACACAATTTAAGATATAAAAATATTTCCCAATTACATTATTTTCTGGATTTCCTTTTGCATCAGACGATGAAATCTTCTCAGGAACTGTGGTCTGCAGAAATGTTTTATGAGAACCTAAAATAAAAATAAGCAAAGTTATTTTGATACCTACAATCCTACATTATCCATTTCTAAATCCAATCCCTCATTTGTTTCTCTACATTACCCAATATTTTTTGGTATAATTTATGTATCTACCCTTCCTTTCCACTGTGTTTTTGGTCTGGTCGTCCTTACCCACAAATTTCTTGGCCCTTGTCAAGATGTCAAGTCTTTATTTTCTCTCTGTCTCCCCATCTCTACACACAGACACACACACATAGAGGAAGAGACAGAGAGAGAGATCCCCGGTTAAGCAGTTGGACCGTTTGGCTCGGTAATACTGAATAACTAACTATGGTATTGTGAAAGAGGTGTGCAAAAGAGAAACACAGGTACAGCAAGAAAATGGGATCATTTGCAGGGAAAGATACAGAATACTGACTACAAGAGTGATCTGCAATTTTCAGTAGAGCAGGTGGAGGATAGCAGTCACCAAATTAGGAAATCATTGACAAATAGGTTCTTTATGGCGATGCAATTATTTCTAGAATAGCAGAATTCTGTTTGTGGAAAAGACCCCATTATTTCATTTTTGTCCGTTTTACAGACAAGAATACCAGCCCAGAGACGTGAAAAGATGTTCTGCCTGGAGGCTGCCTCTGCTTTTTTGGCCACGGACGCCGAAGCGAACGTCAAGAAGAAAGTGGGTAGGGAAAGTGGGCTGGGATAAGGTCTGGGTCTGGGGCCTGGACCAAAGAATACAGTCCCCTAAGCGAACACAGTCCCCTCCTCCCCCCGCAAGCCTGGATGGCAAGCGGTAACAAGTATCTGGACTTACCCGAGCCTGCGTGCAGCTCTCCAAGCCGGGTGAGAAGGACCAGAAGAAGGAACATGGCTCCGCTCTTTTGGAGCCGGGCTGGCGTTGTAACAGCAGTTGAAGCGTTCGGGAAGGTGGAGGCGCAGCTCGCGCAGGACGGCTGAGCGCGGCAGGTGCGCACCCGCAGAGGGAAGCGCCGGGCGGCGCCGCGAGAAAGCCGAGGGCTCTCCGCTCGCTCTGCTGCCCCTGGAGGTAGCTTAGCTCGGTAACCGGCGCCCTGCGCCGGCGAGCCGACCAGGGAGAGCTCGAGGACAAACTGTCAACAGCCACACACATTGGGCTTATCGTTAAGGAAGGAAAGACTGACATTTTCTTTTCTTTTTTTAAGATTTTATTTATTTGAGAGAGAGAGAATGAGAGAGAGAGCACATGAGAGGAGGGAGAGTTAGAGGGAGAAGCAGACTCCCTGCAGGAGCAGGGAGCCCGAGATGCGGGACTCGATCCCGGGACTCCAGGATCATGACCTGAGCCGAAAGCAGTCGCTTAACCAACTGAGCCACCCAGGCGCCCAAGACTGACATTTTCAATTTTCAGATTAGGGTGGTGCCTGGTTGAGGCTTTCGTTTGTATCTTGTACTTAGACCAACGATCTCTGAAGTACTTTCTAGTTTCAACGAGGAGAAAGAACAAAGATAAAAATGCTCAAGTTACTGCTAGCAATGAGTCTCCTCCTATGGCACTTACATATCATCCAAACAGGTGAAATGCTTATATTTGAAAAAATAAAATAAAAAACTGTGGCAAACACTGTGACTTTTATAAATTAAGTTGGTTCAATAAACCATTATGGGACAGCTGTTGAATGCAGAAGACCCCAGTACAATCTCTTGTCAAATACAGACTCTTCCTAACAAGCATCTTTAATATCCCAAATTATTATTGACGCACTAGTTTTCCTGCAGCCCCTAGTTTTTACTACTTTAATTAGACCTAACTGCATTCTGCCTTTATGAGGAGCAGCAACAGTTTGATTTTTGGAGTCTACAGGCATTCGTTTTCACAGATCCTAGCCCACATGATAGTTAAAAACATTAAAATACAACCACACCCCACATTAACTATAATTTTGCTTTAATATATGTCAAAAGCATGTTTATAAATTCACTTTGAAATTGTTTGGCTATCCCAAAAACTAAAGGAAGTTATTTGCAGAATATAACAGTAAAAAATAATCTTTAAAAAGAACCAAGTGAACAAGAAATAAGTCATAATAGATGGGAAAAGAGCAGGATGGTTATATACTACTTAATGAATTAGCAACTTGTAATATCAGCTTGACAAACTCTCCCAGGAAAGAATAAAAAAGAGAAAATAAAATAATAAAATTGAGATAGAAGAATAGAACTGTCATTATCCAGATAAGAGCATTTCCAGAAGTAGAGAAAAATTAAAATAGAAGGAAATATTTAAAGGGATAGTAGGAAAGTTTCTCTTGACTTAAAAAACAAGAAAATGACCTTAGAAAGGACCATATGTTAAAAACGGGGCATTAAAGGAAAAGCAAATCTGAAATTGAAAATGACAGCGAATAGAAAATTCTGAAGTCTACAAGAGATCACCTATCAAGGAACAAGAGCCAGATTGACAGCAAGAGCCATACTGGATGCATGAAATCAGTGGGTTATTAAAGTGTTGACTGAAAAGAACTTTGAAATATTATTCAAATATCAGGACATGATTAATTTTTTAATTTTTTATTTAAATTCAATTTAATTAACATATAGTGTATTATTAGTTTTAGAGGTAGAATTTAGTGATTCATCAGTTGCATATAACACCCAGTGCTCATTCCATCAAGTGCCCTCCTAAATGTCCATCACCCAGTGACCCCATCCCCTCACCCACCTCCCCTCCAGCAACCCTGAGTTTGTTTCCTATACTTAAGAGTCTCTTATGGTTTTTCTCCCTCTCTGTTTTCATCTTGTTTTCCCTTCCCTTCCCTTCCCTTCCCTTATGTTCATGTTTTGTTTCTTAAATTCCATATCTGAGTAAAATCATATGGTATTTGTCCCCCTGACTAACTTATTTTGCTTTGCCTAATAGTCTCTAGTTCCACCCACATTGTTGCAAATGGCAAGATTTCATTCTTTTTGATGGCTGAGTATATAGTGGAATATATATGTGTGTGTATATATATATATATTTCACATCTTTTTTATCCATTCATCTGTCAATGGACATCGGGGCTCTTTCCATGTTTTGGCTGTTGCAGACATTGCTGCTAGAAACATTAGGGTGTAGGTGCCCCTTCAAATCACTATGTTTGTATCTTTTGGATAAATACCAAGTAGTGCAATTGCTGGGTCATAGGGTAGCTCTATTTTTCACTTTTTGAGGAACCTCCATACTGTCTTCCAGAGTGCACCAGTTTACATTCCCACCAGCAGTGTAGGAGGGTTTCCCTTTCTCTGCATCCTCGCCAACAGCTGTTGTTTCCTGAGTTGTTAATTTCAGCCATTCTGACAGGTTTGAGGTGGTATCTCATTGTGGTTTGGATTTGTATTTCCCTGATGACTAGTGATGTGGAGCATTTTTTCATGTGCCATTTGTATGTCTTCTTTGGAGAAATGTCTGTTCATGTCTTCTGCCCATTTCCTAAAAGGATTTTTTGTTTTTTGGGTGTTGAGTTTGATGAGTTCTTTATAGATTTTAGATACTAGCTTTTCTGATAAGACATTTGCAAGTATCTTCTCCCATTCCGTAGGTTGCCTTTTAATTTTGCCGACTGTTTCCTTGGCTGTGCAAGAAGCTTTTTATCTTGATGAAGTCCCAATAGTTCATTTTTGTGTTTCCCTTGCCTTTGAAGATGTGTCTAGCAAGAAGTTGCTGTGGCCGAGGTCAAAGAGGTTGCTGCGGCCAAGGTCAAAGAGGTTGCTGCCTGTGGTCTCCTGTAGGATTTTGTTGGATATTTATCTCCATTTAGGTCTTTCATCCATTTGAGTTTGTTTTTGTGTATGTGTAAGAAAGAGGTCCAGTTTCATTCTTATGCATGTGGCTGTCCATAAAAGTTTTTCTTAAGTATAGAAGTTCAAAGAAGGTTTGACATAAGGATCCAATTGGAAAGGTATTTCACAGAAGCAACCAAATGATAAGGGAAATAGGAGATGCTGTTAAACGACATTGGAAGTAATAGTAATCAAATATCTTGGAAAAGTTTTTTTAAATGTAAGAAAATTTGACCAAATGAAACAATGATAATGTGTATTTGTAATAACCTAGAACTAAATTTTAATTTAACAATATTTAACATCATTAATATTATGGAAGGCATGAAAAGGGGAGATGTCAAAATAAGAATTTTCTCAATTTGATTCTAAACATGTACTTATATAACTAAGAATACTAAAAATATATCAACAAAAATTGTAGAAATATAGGGGAAAATTGGCAAAAGCATCATCAGAGTTGGAAATTGTGAACACACCTTTTATAATTATTGACAGGTCAAAATTCAGACAAAATTTAATAAAAATATAAGATAATTGAATGACTCAAATAAGTCTGACCTATTAAACATTCATACAATTCTAAATCAACTATAGAGAACACACATTCTTCCCAACCACTCATGAAACATTAACAAAATGATCATGTCCTAGGTCTTAAAATATTCCAACTAATTTCAAAGACTAAGTACATAATTCAGTTTATATTTATTTCCAATTATATTAATAATCTCTGTATTTTAAGGGGGCCATTTAATCAACTTGAAATTATTGGTATAGTTGGGTTGTAATATATCATCTTCCTGTTGACTTTCTGCTTGCCTTGTCCCTTTTATGCCAGTTTTTCTCTTTTCTTGCCATCCTTTGGATTGATCATGCTTTCTTTTTTTTTTTAAACTCAAAAAACTTTTTTTTTTTTCATTTGCAAAGGTATTTAGAACACATAAAACAAGGCAACATTTATTCTTTCTTCTCGTCTTCCGGTGTGGGGTCTGTGGGCGGCTCCTCCACTGTGGCCCTGTTGCTCTCTGAGCCAGTGTTACTGTCACTGGTCCCTTCCTCAGCCATACTGTCCACCCCCTTCTACCCGCTCTTCTTGTCCTCAGGAGTAGACGTGCCTTCTTCACCCTTCTGTTGGCTTTCGGTCGCTTCTTCAAGGTGTGTCTCCTCTGTCTCCATCGGGATGCTCTCGTCGTCGTCCTTCTCCTTGGTCTTCCTAGCAGCTTGCTCGTCCTCAGGAACTGCGTTCAGCTTGCTCTGCTGCTTCTTTCTCTCCTTCCTCCTGCCTTTTTCGAGTCTGTTCCTCTTCCTGTGCAATTTCAGCAGCAATCTTTTCCATATCCGCTTCTACTTTCAAACCGCACAACTTTTAAGTTCATTGTTAAATGAATCTGTGCTTTCCAGGAGTTTCCTCTTCTTTTTTTCCAGGAGTTTCCTGGTGTCGCTCGTCTGTTTGAAGAAGTTCGGGCTTCTAGTTTTCCCTGATGAACCATAAGGACTGGACCTGTCGTTTGAGGACCTGCATTCTAGCTGTTGTGACAAATGACCAGACGTCTGGCACCACACTCCCACTAAGGATTTCACTGATGAAGCGGTGGTTTTTCTGGAAACGGGCAGTGGCTCTATGCTTCATGGAGAAGCCATCATCATAATCGTCTGGATCTTCAGCAGGCTGAATGCTCATGTACGGTTCTCCTTTCTCCATGCGAGACTGTCTCTGTCGACTTTCTTCCCCTAAAGCTGCTTCTGCACGACTTTTTGCATTTATGTAAGCAAGGTGTGCAGGGGAATTATGATAGGCCTTCATAGAGCCATTGTATTCTATCTTTTCTGCTTCGTATTCATTTAAATATTCTTGTTTTTCTTCATCAGTGAGATCTTGCCACATGCCACCAATAATCTTGCCAATCTCCCACAACTTTAGGTCAGGGTTGGAAGGTTTTACTTGGCCCCGGACCTTTCTGCTGTACCTCATGGAGGGCATCAGTGGTTTATCTGGTGGCTTTGGGGGTTTTGAAATCGTAGTACCAGAGGATGCCGAGACCCAGCTGTTGGTGCCTGGGTTCCCTCCCAGCCTGTAGTTGTTGTAGGCAAGATGACTGTATGGATTGTATCCCACAAACCGTGGTGTGCTGGGCATTTGTGTTGCAGGAGCTGGGGTGGGAGGTGGGGCATAAGATGGTCTTTTTGACATTTTGGAAGATTAAGTTCTCAGTTCCTTAAGACTGAATCTGAGACACCGCGGGCAGAAAAGGCACCCACAGCTCCGGCTTCGTTTCCCTTTGGCCTGCGCCTGATCATTCTTTCTTAATCCATTTTCTTTCTTTATTGGCATGACAACTATATAGTTTTTAAATTTTTCTTTTACTGATTATCTTAGAATTACAAAATGTGCCCAGGATAATTTCTCTATTTTAATATACACTGATTAGCAACCTTAATTACATCTGCAAAGTCCCTTTGCAGGAATACCTAGATTAATGTTTGATTGAATAATTAGAGGACAGGAAATTTTGGAGGGACATCTTTATAATTCTTCTTACAATAAGTGCTTTATTATTGTCTCCAATCCTTTGGACTCTTAGCAACCAGATCAAGATATGACTGTCCATGTGTCATTCTTCAGTGGTGTGGTGGCATGATTTTTAGCAGGTCTTTGATAGGGTATAAAGTATAGCTTCCCTAACTCTGCCATAGTGTATACTCTGTTTGAATGTCTACTGCTAGGTATTTATTTGACTTTAGTTGAAACAGAATGCATCACAAATTTCACCAAGTCCTTCTGCAACCCAAAATACCTAACTGGAATAGAGTTGTGCCAAACCTGAAAAAAACATAAAGTTAGATGGGAAATAAGAGTGCCGTTGTAATGACAAACGAGGTTCATCTCTCACCTCTCATCATTTCATGATCCTGGAACCTTACCTCTTAGGAGGTACTCTTCTCTGATCTCAGAGTTGCTACATAATTTATGGATGGTTCCATCATGACCTCACTTCTAAACAGCTAAGAATGGCAGATATACTAAACCCAACCTCTTGGCATATTATCTTAGAGGAGACTGTAGGAGCCTAATCAAAAGGGGAGAACTAAGACAGTACTCATGGAATTTACCTGGACTCTATAGTTAACAACAGGCCTGATCCTTATAGACCTCTATTACTTGTCTGTGCCTAATAGTCTAGCTGACTTATCTGGCATTCTAATGATTGGAGAAATGTGACCAGGATTGAACTGGTCAAATTGCTATACATTCAATCTTCTGATATTTCTGATAGAATTGAAAAACTAATTTCCTATGTGGATACTCACCAAATCTCTAGTATACATTGACATTGAACAATGCTGTTGGTGTACATACAAAACCTATGGCATCTCTGACACATCAAACACTCTGAAAACAAATAAATGAGTGTGTGCCTAAAATTGACATAAAAAAAAAAAAGGTTATTGCCCTTGTATGGGCCCAGGCTAATACAGCATAAGAATACCTTCAAGAAACTCATGAGTGTGAAGTTAGCTACAAATTACTCTTGCCCAGGTATCCTACTGTTCCTAAAAGTATTGACCCTGCTTGTCACTGGCAGGTAGATTGCAATGGGTCACGCCTTATCCTTTCCATTAAGCAAAAGGTGTATTTTCACTTGACCTAATTCTCAATTTACAGACAACTGCAGAAGCAACATTATCCCAATTCCATAGTACCTGTTCAGAAAACACATTTTTGCACCTGATTTGACTTTGGGGTAGCATATCCATGTCTGATGTTGGCAAGGCTGAACCAAGAGTCTAGGCAGCTCAGCTGGATTCAGGAAAGAGCACCTATGCACTATTCCATAGGCCAATAAACTGGAGAGGAACATTTGGAAATGCAATCGTTAGGAAAACCACTACCCCCTCTACAGTGCCTCCTGGAGCTGGCCTACGAGGTATTTGCATTGTATTGAAATGTATTTGTACGGTAGCCATGTACTAGCTGTTACAGTGTTGGTTGTGAACTACCTCTTCAGAATAAAATGCAAGAAAATAAAGACAAATAAATGTAAACATCCCATGTACATGGACTGAAAGATTTAATATTGTTAAGATGAAATACATCCAAAGCTTTCTACTGGTTCAATATTGTCCCTATGAAAATCCCAATGACATTTTTTGCAGAAATTGAAAAACCCATCCTAAAATTCACAAAGAATCTCAAGGGGCCCAAACATCCAAAAACAATGTTGAAAAGAAAAACAGAATAATATGCGGATATCAAACAAGCTATTTCTACCCATTCAAGGTTTCAGTAGTCTGTTCAAAGAGAACAATCTGTAGTACAAGACTGTTTAAGAAGGCTCAATTTATTTTTTTTTTTAAAGATTTTATTTATTTATTTGAGACAGAGAGAATGAGAGACAGAGAGCATGAGAGGGAGGAGGGTCAGAGGGAGAAGCAGACTCCCTGCCGAGCAGGGAGCCCGATGCAGGACTTGATCCCGGGACTCCAGAATCATGACCTGAGCCGAAGGCAGTCGCTTAACCAACTGAGCCACCCAGGCGCCCTAAGAAGGCTCAATTTAAACATCAATATGAATGAGAATGAAAATACCAGTGTACAGCACAAATTCTGTCACCTGTACCAAAAGAAAGGCAATGTTTGAGTCGGCAAAAGTGTTTCCAATGACTTGACATTTGGAGACATCTTCTCAACAGAGACTGTTACCTCCTGATGATGACTTTTCTGGATATAAAGAGAGCTACATAAAGCTTTCTATAATAGTGTGACTTGGTAAGCACAGGCAAGACAGGAGAAAAACAAACTATCTTTCAAAAGCCAAGTGCTAACTTTCACCCAGTTCTCAAATTTCCCTCAACTTTGAGGTAAAGTTATGTACTCAGGATTTTCTCTTCTGGAATCAAGTTTTTCTAGGGACACCTGGGTGACTCAGTCGGTTGAGCATCCAACTCTTGATTTTGGCTCAGGTCGTGATCTCAGGTTCATGAGATCCAGCCCCTCATTGGGATCCATGCCCAGCATGGAGTCTGCTTGAGATTCTCTCTCTGCCTCTGCTTCTGCCCCTCTCCCTGCTCACAACCACTCTCTCTCTAAAATAAATAAAATCTTTCTTTAAAAAAATTTTTTTCTGTCAGCTCTTTGGGGAACTGATTAGCTAGGAATCTAAACATTTCTTAGGTGACACTTGTGGTTGGACTATTTCATGAAATTTATTTTTCCCTTGAGCAACCAAGTGGGAGAAGCACCATTCCTGCCTACAAAGTCTCTTCCAGACCTGAGGTAAAAAGAAAAAAAAAGAAGAAGAAAAGAAATGACCTTCATACACTGGAAGAGTTCAATAAGTTCAGAGTTGTGGAGGATATTCCAACATAAGTTATCAAGGAAAACATAGAAATCATTATACACCAGCTTCTACATTGGAACAGAAGCTAACTTTCTGTTGACATATTTGGCCAAAGAAGAGACAGAAAAGCTGGAAGAGCACAGGAGTGTAATTGAATCTCATGGGGTTAGTTAGCAATTCCCTGAACCAAAAGCCCAACAAAAGGTTGATTGGCTTAAAGAAAGCTTTAGTTGAAAATTGCTTATAATTGGTGATGTCTCATTCCATATATTCCCATCTATGCGATTCATAGAGACCATCTGTGCTGTACCTAAAATGGCCAAGTTAAGGGCTATGGGACTCCACTGCTTGAGTTGTTTAAAAGAGTATTGCATAAAACAGGGTTCCATAGGTGGCTCAGTTGGTTAAGCATCTGCCTTCGGCTCAGGTCATGATCCCAGGACCTAAAGACACGTGCAGATCGAAAGTGCAAAGATGGAAAAGCAATTATGAAATGTTCTGTATATATCTGTTAAATCCATCTGACCCAATGTATCATTCAAAGCCACTCTTTGTTGATTTTCTGTCTGGATGATCTATCAATTCATGTAATTGAGGTGTTAAAGTCCACTACTATTATTGTATTACTATCAATTAGTTCCTTTATGTTTGTTATTAACTGTTTTATGTATTTGGCTGCTTCCATGTTGGTATATAAGTATTTACAATTATTTTATCTTCTTGTTGGATTGTTCCCTTTATGATTATATACTGTTCTTCTTTGTCACTTTTTACAGTCTTTGTTTTAAAGTCTATTTTGTCTGATGTAAGTATTGCTACCCTTGATTTCTTTTGACGTACGCTGCATGATAATGTTTCCCCACCCCTCACTTTCAATCTGCATGTGTTTTTAGGACTGAAATGAATCTCTTTTAGACAGCATAAACATGGGTTTTGCCTTTCCATCCATTCCATCACCCTATGTCTTTTGATTAGTGTAGTCCATTTACATTCAAAGTAATTATTGATAGATATGTATTTATTGCCATTTTGTTACTTGTTTTGTTACTTCTCTATTCCTTTGTTCCCTTGCCCTTTTCTCCCACAATCAGTTGGCTTTCTTTAGTGACTTACTTGGATTCCTTTCTCTTTATTTTTTGCTTATCTATTACTAATTTCTGGTTTGTGGTTACCATTAAATTGGTGTAGGGGCGCCTGGGTGGCTCAGTCGTTAGCGGCTGCCTTCAGCTCAGGTCATGATCCCAGGGTCCTGCATCAGGCTCCCTGCTCGGCGGGAAGCCTGCTTCTCCCTCTCCCACTCCCCCTGCTTGTGTTCCCTCTCTCACTGTCTCTCTCTCTGTCAAATAAATAAACAAAATATTTTTTTAAAAAATTAAAAAAAATTGGTGTATAACAGGGGGGCGGAGCAAGATGGCGGAGGAGTAGGAGACCTGGATTTCATCTCCTCTCAGGAATTCAGCTGGATAGGGATCAAACCATTCTGAACACCTACAAACCCAACAGGAGATCGAAGAAAAGAATAGCAACAACTCTCTGAACAGAAAGGCGACCACTTTCTGGAAGGTAGGACGTGCGGAGAAGTGAATCCAAGGCAATATTTGGGAGGATAGATGACGGGGGAGGGGCCTCCGTCGGCCGCTTCTGGCAAGTGATAGAGCCACGGAGCACAAAATCGGAACTTTTAAAAGCCTGCTCCACTGAGGGACGTCACTCTGGTGGCTAAGCGGGGGGTGGAACCCTCCGGGACAGTGGGGTCTCAGGACCCTCGGGGTCACAGAAAGACCGGGGGTGCCTGAGTGTGGCAGAGCTCCCAGGTAACGGAGCAGGGAAGCCGGCTGCAGAGGCGGAGCCCAGGCGCGGGCTCTCAGCTCGGGGTTGCCATAAACCGTGATCCGCGGCACAGTCGGGCCACTACTCCTCCAGCAGGGACCCAACAGGCGGCAGATCTGGGGAGACTCATCTTCCTCCCCCAGGAGGAGCCGCGCGGGAGTGCACCGCAGGGATCTGCTGGGTTTGGAGACTCCACCCGGGGTCGGGGGCCAGAGATAGAAACGCGCGGTCACAGGCCGGGTGAGAACGGAGTGCGGCCGGAGACCAGGGAGACGGGAGTGACTGACAGCTTTTCTCTGGGGGTTCACTGAGGAGCAGGGCCCCGAGTTCTCGGCTCCTCCGGGGCAAAGATTGGGAGGCCGCCATTTTCACTCTCGGCCTCCAAAGCTGTATGGAAAGCTCGCAGGGAACAAAAGCCCTGGAGAGCAAACCTGAGCAGATTACTTAGCCGGGAGGGGGCAAGGGCGGGGCAATTCCGCCTCCTGCAGAGACATTTGGAAACCACGGCAACAGGCCCCTGCCCAGAAGATCAGCGAGAACAGCCAGCCAAGACCAAGTTTACCGATCAATGAGAACGGCAGAACTTCAGCGCTAGGTGAATACTGCACATAGAATTCATGGCTTTTTTAGTTGAAAATAGAGCGACCATATGATCCAACAATTGCACTACTGGGTATTTACCCCAAAGATACAAAAGTAGGGATCCGAAGGGGTACGTGCACCCCGATGTTTATAGCAGCAATGTCCACAATAGCCAAACTGTGGAAAGAGCCAAGATGTCCATCGACAGATGAATGGATAAAGAAGAGGTGGTATATATATATACAATGGAATATTATGCAGCCATCAAAAGGAATGAGATCTTGCCATTTGCAACGACGTGGATGGAACTGGAGGGTATTATGTTGAGTGAAGTAAGTCAAACAGAGAAAGACATGTATCATATGATCTCACTGATAGGAGGAATTCTTAATTGTAGGAAACAAACTGAGGGCTGCTGGAGTGGGGGTTGGGGTGGGAGGGATGGGGTGACTGGGTGATAGACACTGGGGAGGGTATGTGCTCTGGTAAGTGCTGTGAATTGTGCAAGACTGTTGAATCTCAAATCTGTACCTCTGAAACAAATAATGCAATATATGTTAAAAAAAAAAAAGAAGAAGAAGGTAGCGGGAGGGGAAGAATGAAGCGGGGGAAATCGGAGGGGTAGACGAACCATGAGAGACGATGGACTCTGAAAAACAAACTGAGGGTTCTAGAGGGGAGGGGGGTGGGGGGATGGGTTAGCCTGGTGGTGGGTATTGAGGAGGGCACATTCTGCATGGAGCACAGGGTGTTATGCAGAAACAATGAATCATGGAACACTTCATCTAAAACTAATGATGTAATGTATGGGGATTAACATAAGAATAAAAAAAAAGAATGAGAATGAAAAAAAAAGAATTCATGGCTTTTTTACCATGATTCTTTAGTCTTTCAAAGTTAATTTTTTTTAAATGTCTTTTTTTTTTTTGAATTTTTCTTTTTCCCTTTTTCAAACAACATCTTATCAATCCCTTTTTAAAAAAAAAACATTTTTATTTTTCATTTTTAGAGTCATATTCTATCCCTTCATAGTAGTTACCCGTATTTTTGGCATATATATATATATAAGTTGTTCTCTCTTTAAAATTTTGAGATAGTTTCTTCTAACAGATTAAAATATACGCTAAATCTCTAGTATATCGTGTTTTCTATTCCCCTGCCTGATCACATTCTCTCCCTTTTTTCTTTTTTCTTTTTTTAAATCTTCTTTCTTTTTTCAAACAACTTCTTATCAATTCCTTATATAAAATTTTTTATAATTTCCATATATTCCCATCCCTTCATATTCCATCCCTTCATCATATCAACCCTTATTTTTGTACATATATAAGTTTTTCTTTCTTTAAAATTTTGGGAGGCACTTTCTTCTAAAAGACCAAAATATACCCCAAATCTAGTGTGTGGCACTGATCTATATACCACCCTGATCATATTTGATCACATTCTGGTTTTGTTGTTGTTGTTGTTGTTGTTGTTGTTGTTGTTGTTTTGTTTGTTTTTGTTTGTTTTTATCTTTATCTTTCTCTTTTTTTTCTTTTTCTTTTTTCTCTCTTTCCATTTCTTTTTCCACTGCTTCAGGTCTTTTCTGACCTACTCAATACAGACATTAGTACGATGTCAGATCTAGAGTTCAGAATCATCACTTTAAAGATACTAGCTGGGCTTGAAAAAAATACGGAAGGTATTAGAGAAACCCTTTCTGGAGAAGTAAAAGAACTAAAATCCAAACAAGTAGAATTCAAAAAGGCTATCAATGAGGTGCAATCAAAAATGGGGGTGCTAACTGCTAGAATAAATGAGGCAGAAGAGAGAATCAGTAATATAGAAGACCAAATGATGGAAAATAAAGAAGCTGAGAAAAAGAGAGATAAACAACTACTGGATCATGAGGGCAGAATTCGAGAGATAAGTGATACCAAAAGACGAAACAACATTAGAATAATTGGGATCCCAGAGAAGAAGAAAGAGAGAGAGAGAGGCAGAAGGTATATTAGAGTAAATTACAGCAGAGAACTTCCCTAATTTGGGGAAGGAAACAAGCATCAAAATCCAGGAAGCACAGAGAACCCCTCTCAAAATCAATAAAAATAGGTCAACTCCCCGACATCTAATAGTAAAACTTACGAGTCTCATAGACAAAGAGAAAATCCTGAAAGCAGCTTGGGAGAAGAGATATGTAACCTACAATGGTAGAAACATTAGATTGGCAACAGACCTATCCACAGAGACCTGGCAGGTCAGAAAGGACTGGCAGGATATATTCAGGGCACTAAATGAGAAAAATATGCAGCCAAGAATACTCTATCCAGCTAGGCTGTCATTGAAAATTGAAGGAGAGATAAAAAGCTTCCAGGACAAACAAAAACTAAAGGAATTTGCAAACACAAAACCAGCCCTACAGGAAATCTTGAAAGGGGTCCTCTAAGCAAAGAGAGACCCTAAAAGCAACAAAGACTGGAAAGGAACACAGACAATATACAGTAACAGTCACCTTACAGGCAATACAATGGCACTAAATTCATATCTTTCAATAGTTACCCTGAACGTAAATGGGCTAAATGCCCCAATCAAAAGACACAAGCTATCAGACTGGATTAAAAAACATGACCCATCGATATGCTGTCTGAAAGAGACTCATTTTAGATCCAAAGACACCCCCAGATTGAAAGTGAGGGGGTGGAAAACCATTTACCATGCTAATGGACACCAAAAGAAAGATGGGGAGGCAATCCTTATATCAGACAAATTAGATTTTAAACCAAAGACTGTAACAAGAGATGAGGAAGGACACTATATCCTACCTAAAGGGTCTATCCAATAAGAATATCTAACAATTGTAAATATATATGCCCCTAATAAGGGAGCAGCCAAATACATAAGCCAATTAATAACAAAAGCAAAGAAACACATCGACAACAATACACTAATAGTGGGGGACTTTAACACTCCCCTCACTAAATTGGACAGATCGTCTAAGCAAAAGATCAACAAGGAAATAAAGACTTTAAATGACACACTGGACCAAATGGACTTCACACACATATTCAGAACATTCCACCCCAAAGCAATGGAATACACATTCTTCTCTAGTGCCCATGGAACATTCTCCAGAATAGATCACATCCCAGGTCATAAATCAGGTCTCAACTGGTACCAAAAGATTGGGATCATTCCCTGCCTATTTTCAGACCACAATGCTTTGAAACTAGAACGCAATCACAAGAGGAAAGTTGGAAAGAACTCATATACATGGAGGATAAAGAGCATCCTACTGAAGAATGAATGGGTCAACCGGGAAATTAAAGAAGAATTTAAAAAATACATGGAAACCAATGAAAATGAAAACACAACTATTCAAAATCTTTGGAATGCAGCTAAGGCAGTCCTAGGAGGAAAGTATATAGCAATACAAGCCTTTCTCAAGAAACAAGAAAGGTCTCAAGTACACAACCTAACCCTACACCTAAAGGAGCTGGAGAAAGAACAGCAAATAAAGCCTAAACCCAACAGGAGAAGAGAAATCATAAAGATCAGAGCAGAAATCAATGAAATAGAAACCAAAAGAACAGTAGAACAGATCAACGAAACTAGGAGCTGGTTCTTTGAAAGAATTAACAAGATTGATAAACCCCTGGCCAGACTTATCAAAAAGAAGAGAGAAATGACCCAAATCAACAAAATCATGAATGAAAGAGGAGAGATCACAACCAACACCAAAGAAATACAAACAATTATAAGAACATATTATGAGCAACTCTATGCCAGCAAATTAGATAACCTGGAAGAAATGGATGCATTCCTAGAGATGTATCAACTACCAAAACTGAACCAGGAAGAAATAGAAAACCTGAACAGACCTATAACCACTAAGGAAATGGAAGCAGTCATCAAAAATCTCCCAAAAAACAAAAGCCCAGGGCCAGATGGCTTCCCAGGGGAATTCTACCAAACATTTCAAGAAGAATTAATACCTATTCTTCTGAAACTGTTCCAAAAAATAGAAACGGAAGGAAAACTTCCAAACTCATTTTATGAGGCCAGCATTACCTTGATCCCCAAACCAGACAAAGACCCCATCAAAAAGGAGAATTACAGACCAATATCCCTGATGAACATGGATGCAAAAATTCTCACCAAAATACTAGCCAATAGGATCCAATAGTACATTAAAAGGATTATTCACCACGACCAAGTGGGATTTATCCCTGGGCTGCAAGGTTGGTTCAACATCCGCAAATCAATCAGTGTGATACAATACATTAACAAAAGAAAGAACAAGAATCATATGATCCTCTCAATAGATGCAGAAAAAGCTTTTGACAAAGTACAGCATCCTTTCTTGATCAAAACTCTTCAGAGTATAGGCTTAGAGGGTACATACCTCAATATCATAAAAGCCATCTATGAAAAACCTACAGCGAATATCATTCTCAATGGGGAAAAACTGAGAGCTTTCCCCCTAAGGTCAGGAACGCGGCAGGGATGTCCACTATCACCACTGCTATTCAACATAGTATTAGAAGTCCTAGCCACAGCAATCAGGCAACAAAAAGAAATAAAATGCATCCAAATCAGCAAAGAAGAAGTCAAACTCTCACTCTTTGCAGATGATATGATACTTTATGTGGAAAACCCAAAAGACTCCACCCCAAAACTGCTAGAACTCATACAGGAATTCAGTAAAGTGGCAGGATATAAAATCAATGCACAGAGTCAGTGGCATTCCTATACACCAACAACAAGACAGAAGAAAGAGAAATTAAGGAGTCGATCCCATTTACAATTGCACCCCAAACCATAAGATACCTAGGAATAAATCTAACCAAAGAGACAAAGGATCTGTACTCACAAAACTATAAAATACTCATGAAAGAAATTGAGGAAGACACAAAGAAATGGAAAAACGTTCCATGTTCATGGGTTGGAAGAACAATTATTGTGAAGATGTCAATGCTACCTAGAGCAATCTACACATTCAATGCAATCCCCATCAAAATACCATCCACTTTTTTCAAAGAAATGGAACAAATTCTAAAATTTGTATGGAACCAGAAAAGACCCCGCATAGCCAGAGGAATATTGAAAAAGAAAAGCAAAGCTGGCGGCATCACAATTCTGGACTTCAAGCTCTATTACAAAGCTGTCATCATCAAGACAGCATGGTACTGGTACAAAAACAGACATATAGATCAATGGAACAGAATAGAGAGCCCAGAAATGGACCCTCAACTCTATGGTCAACTCATCTTTGACAAAGCAGGAAAGAATGTCCAATGGAACAAAGACAGTCTCTTCAACAAATGGTGTTGGGAAAATTGGACAGCCACATGCAGAACAATCAAACTGGACCATTTCCTTACACCACACACAAAAATAGACTCCAAATGGTTGAAAGACCTCAATGTGAGACAGGAGTCCATCAACATCCTAAAGGAGAACACAGGCAGCAACCTCTTTGACCTCAGCCGAAGCAACTTCTTCCTAGAAACATCGCCAAAGGCAAGGGAAGCAAGGGCAAAAATGAACTATTGGGACTTCATCAAGATAAAAAGCTTTTGCAAAGCAAAGGAAACAGTCAACAAAACCAAAAGACAACCGACAGAATGGGAGAAGATATTTGCAAATGACATCTCAGATAAAGGGCTAGTATCCAATATCTATAAAGAACTCATCAAACTCAACACCCAAAGAACAAAGAATCCAACAAGAAATGGGCAGAAGACATGAACAGACATTTTTCCAAAGAAGACATCCAAATGACCAACAGACACATGAAAAAGTGCTCAATGTCGCTCGGCATCAGGGAAATCCAAATCAAAACCTCAATGAGATACCACCTCACACCAGTCAGAATGGCTAAAATTAACAAGTCAGGAAATGACAGATGTTGGCGGGGATGCGGAGAAAGGGGAGCCCTGCTACACTGTTGGTGGGAATGCAAGCTGGTGCAGCCACTCTGGAAAACAGTATGGAGGTTCCTCAAAAAGTTGAAAATAGAGCTACCCTATGATCCAGCAATTGCACTACTGGGTATTTACCCCAAAGATACAAAAGTAGGGATCTGAAAGGGTATGTGCACCCCAATGTTTATAGCAGCAATGTCCACAATAGCCAAACTGTGGAAAGAGCCAAGATGTCCATCAACAGATGAATGGATAAAGAAGAGGTGGTATATATATACAATGGAATATTATGCAGCCATCAAAAGGAATGAGATCTTGCCATTTGCAATGACGTGGATGGAATTGGAGGGTATTATGTTGAGTGAAATAAGTCAAACAGAGAAAGATATGTATCATATGATCTCACTGATATGAGGAATTCTTAATCTCAGGAAACAAACTGAGGGTTGCTGGAGTGGGGGGTGGGGTGGGAGGGTTGGGGTGACTGGGTGATAGACACTGGGGAGGGTATGTGCTCTGGTAAGTGCTGTGAATTGTGCAAGACTGTTGAATCTCAGATCTGTACCTCTGAAACAAATAATGCAATATATGTTAAGAAAAAAAAAGAAGAAGAAGAAGGTAGCGGGAGGGGAAGAATGAAGCGGGGGAAATCGGAGGGGTAGACGAACCATGAGAGACAATGGACTCTGAAAAACAAACAGGATTCTAGAGGGGAGGGGGGTGGGAGGATGGGTTAGCCTGGTGGTGGGTATTGAGGAGGGCACATTCTGCATGGAGCACTGGGTGTTATGCACAAACAATGAATCATGGAACACTTCATCTAAAACTAATGATATAATGTATAGGGATTAACATAAGAATAAAAAAAAAAAGACTGTAGGAAAGGATGAAGAGGGACACTATATCACAATTAAAGGTTCTATCCAACAAGAAGATCTAACAATTATAAATATTTATGCTCTTAACTTGGGAGCAGCCAATTATATAAACCAGTTAATAACAAAATTAAAGAAACACATCGATAATAATACAATAATAGTAGGGGACTGTAACACTCCCCTCACTGCAATGGACAGATCATCTAAGCAGGAGATCAACAAGGAAATTAGGGTTTTGAATGACATACTGGACCAGATGGACTTCAAAGATATATTCAGAACTCTATCCTATATATTCAGAATTCTATCCTAAAGGAATAGAATACACATTCTTCTCAAGTTCACATGGAATATTCTCCAGAATAGATCACATACTAGGTCTCAATGGGTACCAAAAGACTGGGATTATTCCCTGCATATTTTCAAATAAGAATGCTTTGAAACTTGAACTCAATCTCAAGAGGAAATTTGGAAAGAACTCAAATACATGGAGGCTAAAGAGCATCCTAATAAAGAATGAATGGATCAACCAGGAAATTAAAGAAATGAAAATGAAAACACAACTGTTCAAAATCTGTGAATGAAGCAAAGGCAGTCCTAAGAAAGAAGTATATAACAATACAAGACTTTCTCAAGAAACAAGAAAGGTCTCAAATACACAAGCTAACCTTACACCTAAAGGAGCTGGAGAAAGAACAGCAAATAAAGCCTAAACCAAGCAGGAGAAGAGAAATAATAAAGATCAGAGCAGAAATCAATGAAGTAGAAACCAAAAAAAAACCAGTAGAACAGGTCAACGAAACTAGGAGATGGTTCTTTGAAAGAATTAACAAGATTGATAAACCCCTGGACAGACTTATCAAAAAGAAGAAAGAAAGGTACCAAATACATAAAATCATGAATGAAATCGGAAAGATCATGACCAACACCAAAGCAATACAAACAATTATAAGAACATATTATGAACAACTATATGCCAACAAATTAGGCAACTTGGAAGAAATGGTTGCATTCCTAGAAACTTATAAACTACCAAAACTGAAAAAGGAAGAAATAGAAAACCTGAATTGACCCATAAACAGAAAGGAAATTGAAGCAATAATCAAAAATGTCCCAACAAAAAAGAGTCCAGGGCCAGATGGCTTCCCAGGGGAAATCTCCCAAACATTTAAGGAAGAATTACTACCTATTCTTCTGAAGCTATTTCAAAAAAAAAAAGAAATGGAAGGAAAACTTCCATATCTTTCTATGAGGCCAGCATTATCTTGATCCCAAAATCAGACAATGACCCCACCAAAAGGAAAATTACAGAACAATATCCCTGATGAACATTGATGCAAGAATTCTCACCAAGGTATTAGCCAATAGGATCCAACAGTATATTAAAAGGATTTTTCACCATGACCAAGTGGGATTTATTCCTGGACTTCAAAGGTGGTCCAACAGCTGCAAATCAATCAATGTGATATACTACATAAATAAAAGAAAGGACAAGAACCATATGATCCTCTCATTAGATGCAGAAAAAGCATTGGACAAAGTACAGCATCCTTTCTTGATTAAAACTCTTCCCAGTGTAGGGATAGAGGGAACATACCTCAATATCATAAAAGCCATCTATGAAAAGCCCACAGCGAATATCACTCTCAATGGGGAAAAACTGAGAGCTTTCCCCCTAAGGTCAGGAACACAACAGGGATGTTCATTCTCACCACTGTTGTTCAACATAGTACCGGAAGTCCTAGCCTCAGCAATCAGACAACAAAAAGAAATAAAAGGCATCCAAATCAGTAAAGACAAAGTCAAACTCTCTCTCTTCGCAGATGACATACTTTATGTGGAAAACCCAAAAAACTCCACCCCCAAATTACTAGAACTTACAGAGTAGTTCAGCAAAGTGGAAGATATAAAAATCAATGCACAGAAATAAGTTGCACTTATATACACAACAATGTGACTGAAGAAAGAGAAATTAAGGAATTGATCCCAATTACAATTACACCAAAAACCATTACTTAGGAATAAACCTAACCAAAAAGGTAAAGGATCTGTACTCTGAAAACTATGGAACAATCATGAAAGAAATTGAGGAAGACACAAAGAACTGGAAAAACATTCCATGCTAATGGATTGGAAGAGCAAATACTGTTAAAATGTCTATGCTACCCAAAGCAATCTACACATTCAGTGCAATTCCTATCAAAATACCATTGACATTTTTCACAGAGCTGGAACAAATAATCCTAAAATTTGTATGAAATCAGAAAAGACCCCGAATAGCCAAATGTTGAAAAAGAAAACCAAAGCTGTGGCCTCACAATTCCAGACTTCCAGCTCTATTACAAAGCTGTCATCATCAAGACAGTATGGTACTGGCACAAAAACAGACACAGAGATCAATGGAACAGAATAGAAAACGCAGAAATGGACCCTCAAAACTCTATGGTCAACTAATCTTTGACAAAGCAGGAAAGAATATCCAAAGGAAAAAAGACAGTCTCTTCAACAAATGGTGTTGGGTAAATTGGACAGCCACATGCGGAAGAATGAAACTGGACCATTTCCTTACACCATACACAAAAATAGACTCAAAATGGATGAAAGACCTCAATGTGAGACAGGAATCCATCAAAATCTTAGAGGAGAACACAGGCAGCAACTTCTTTGGCTTTGGCCACAGCAACTTCTTGCTAGACACATCTCCAAAGGCAAGGGAAACAGGCACCTCATATCAAGATAAGAAGATTTTGCTCAGCAAAGGAAACAGTCAACAAAACCAAAAGACAACCTGCAGAATGGGAGAAGATATTTACAAATGTCTTATCAGATAAAGAGCTAGTATCCAAAATCTATAAAGATTTTACCAATCCCAACACCCAAAGAGTAAATAATCCAATCAAGGAACGGGAAGAATACATGAACAGACATTTCTCCAAAGACATACAAATGGCTAACAGACACATGAAACAATGCTCAACATCACTTGGCATCAGGGAAATACAGATCAAAACCACAATGAGATACCACCTCACACCTGTCAGAATGGCTAAATTTAACAAGTCATGAAATGACAGATGTTGGCGAGGATGCAGAGAAAGGGGAACCCTCCTACACTGCTTATGGGTATGTAAGCTGGTCCAGCCACTCTAGAAAACAGTTGGAGCTCCTCAAAAAGTTGAAAATAGAGCTACCCTATGACCCAGCAATTGCACTACTACTAGGTATTTAACCCAAAGATACAAATGTAGTGATCTGAAGGGGCACCTACACCCCAATATTTATAGCAGCAATGTCCACAATAGCCAAACTATGGAAAGAGCCGAGATATCCATTAATGGATGAATGGATAAAGAAAATTGGTATACATATACAATGGAATATTAGCCATCATAAAGATGAAATCTTGGGGGTGCCTGGGTGGCTCAGTAGTTAAGCGTCTGCCTTCAGCTCAGGTCATGATTGGGATCGAGCCCTACATGGGGCTCCCTGCTCTGCAGGAAGTCTGCTTCTCCCTCTCCCTCTGCCCCTGCTTGTGTTCCCTCTCTCGCTGTCTCTCTGTCAAATAAATAAATAAAATCTTTAAAAAAAAAAAGATGAAATCTTGCCATTTGCAATGATGTGGATGGAATTAGAGGGTATAATGCTAAGCGAAATAAGTCAATCCGAGAAAGACAATTATCATATGATTTCATTCATATGTGGAATTTAAGAAACAAAACAGAGGAGCATAGGGGAAGGGAGGGAAAAATAAAACAAGATGAAGTCAGAGAGGGAGACAAGCATAAGAGACTCTTAATCCTAGGAAACAAACTGAGGGTTGCTGGAGGGGAGGGGGATGGTGAGATGAGGTAACTGGGTGATGGACATTAAGGAGGGCACAGGATGTAATGAGCACTGGGTGTTTTACAGAACTGATGAATCACTGAACACTAGGTCTGAAACTAATAAAACATTACATGGTAATTAATTGAGTTTAAATAAAAAATAAAAATAAAATAAAATAATGTATTCCATAAGAAAATATACAAAAAGTGCTAAAAGTAAAAAAATGGCAATTTAGAATTCTATGTGCAATTAGACATATCCTATGAAAATGAAGATTAAAAAATACCTTTTCAAACAGAAAAAAAAAAATGAAGGAATTTGTCTTCATCAGTAGCACAGTGTAAGGAATACTAAAGAAAGTTACTCAAGCTGTGGGAAGTGATCTCATATGGAAACACAGTTGTATAAGAAGAAATGAAGAGTACCTAGTACCTGAAAGGTTAAACATGTGGGTATATATAGAAGCCTAAATTTTTTTGAAAATGCTATTGACTCTTTCATGTGAAAATAACAGCAACATCTAGGTCAAATGTGTAGAATTAAATATAGTAGCACCAAGGGCAGGAGGAGGTAACAAAAATTATACTGTTGTAAAGTATTTGTTGTTTGTTAGGTAAGATAATACTAATTCAAGGTAGACTGTGATAAATTAAGGATGCATAATATAATCTCTAGTGTAGCCACCAAGAATATTAAAATATAAAAAGGACTGCTAGACGAGCCAATAGGGAAGAAAAATAGATTAATGCTCCATTAACCTAAAAGAAGGGGGGCGGAGAATGAAGAAATGTGGAACAAGTAGAAAACACATAACAAAATGTTAGACTTAAAATCAACAATATCAGAAATTATATTAAATGTAAATGCTTTTAACACTGCAATTTAAAAACATCCACCTGGATTAAAAAAAGTACAAGACTCAAATGTATGTTGTTTACATCAGATACATCTTAAATATAAGGAAAGATATACTGAAAGTTAAAGAATGAAAAAAGATATCCCATGCAAAGAATAACTGTAAAAAACCTGGCATGGCTATATTAATATCAGAAAAAAGTAAAATTCAAAACTAAGAATATAAGTAGAGATAATAAGGGAATTATGTCATGATAAAGGGTCAGTTCATCAGGAAAACATACCAGTCCTAAAGACATATGCACAAAATATAACTTGAAAATACATGAAACACTACTATACCTAAAACAACATAGCAACAACAATAATAGGCAATTTTAACACATCTCTTTTAGGAAATAATAGAAAAAGGGCAAAAAATTTTAAAGATTTCAAAAACCCTGGTAACAAACTTGACATTTATATATTCAACAATTTGCAAAATGCACATTTTTTTAGTGCACATGGAAAATTCACCAAAACAGACCATAGGCTGGACCATAAGCAAAACAATAATTTCAACGGATTGAAATTGTGTATATTCTCTGACCATGACTGAATTAAGAAAAGATTAAACCGAAAATATCCAAATATTTGAAAGTTAAACAACACATTTCTAAGTAACTCATAATTCAGACATCAAAGTGAAAATTAGAAAATATCTGACCTGAAGAATAATAAAAATACAACATATAAAAATTCATGAAATGAAGCTAAAGAAGTATATAGAACAAATTTATACCTTTAAATGAATTAGAAAATGTTTAAAACGAATGATCTAAACTTCCAACTCCAGAAGCCAGGAAAAGAGCAAATTTTAAAAAGGCAGAAATCAATTAAACAGAAAACAGAGATGCAATAAAGAAAAAAAAGACAAGAGGTGGTCTGAAGAGATTAAGAGATTCGTTATTGTGAAAACTCTGTTATCAAGACTGATCAGAAGAGAACAAGAATCACCATGATTAGGAATGAAAGAAGGGACATAACAATAGACACTAAAAAAGGTTATTGAGAACAACTTTATGCCAAAAGATCAGCCACTAAATTAAATGGGTAAACTCCTTTAAGATTATAATATTTGAAAACACTATTGCAAGAATAAATGAAAAATCTGAATAGTCCTTTGTTAAAGACATTGAATCCTCTTTCTTCCTCTTTCCCTTCAAAAGAATGGTAAGAAAGAAGTATCTACCAAATGTCTATATTTATAGTATTTATTACCAAAGTCAAAATCAAATTCTTGGGGCGCCTGGGTGGCTCAGTTGGTTAAGTGACTGCCTTCGGCTCAGGTCATGATCCTGGAGTCCCGGGATCGAGTCCCGCATCGGGCTCCCTGCTCGGCAGGGAGTCTGCTTCTCCCTCTGACCCTCCTCTCTCTCATGCTCTCTGTCTCTCATTCTCTCTCTCTCAAATAAATAAATAAAATCTTTAAAAAAAATCAAATTCTTGGGACTCTCTTCTAATTTTTATACCTATAGATTTTACTCTAATCCTCTAACCAAAAGAATTAGAGAAAAAAGAATAAATTGAAGACAAATTAAGTGAGGTTTATTGACAGAGAAAATAATATAGATGGTAAGATTAGTGAGATAATTCACTGATGAGTGATACAATTTTACCCTTCCTTGGTGAATTCTACCATATATTTAATTGGAAAATTAAACAATCTCATACAAACTTTCAGAAAATGGAAAATGACAGAACTTGTTCCCAACTCAGTTTATCAACCTTGTCACCAAACTCTGATAGAGGTTAACCTTTGCCCCTGAGATCCAAGCCCAAGCTCTCTGGGTCCTTCTGTCTTTTGGGATTCACCCTGTGGATCACCTAGCCAAGGAAAAGGGGAAAGGAGGTGGGTAGAGCAAGAGTCCTGGACAGTAATGTACAGTCCTCAAAGTGAACACAGCTTCTTTCAGAAGCCTATACTGGGGTTGTGGGGAGGGTGAGGCAGGCATATATCTGGATTAAGTGAGATCTGTATGCAGCTACTCAAGTCTGGTGAGAAATACCAGGAGGAGGACCATGGACTACCAACCACAAGCTCCTCCTCAGTAAAAGCAGTGGATGCAGATTCCCAGCACCTGGGGCCCCAGGCAGGTAAGCAGGAGTAGGTGGCGGGACAGCTGGGGAAAAGAGCAGAGGGAGCCTGGTTGGGATGGGGATGCTTGAGCTGAGCTATCTTCAGTTAAGGGCCCTGAAATGACAGAACTGAAGCCTCAGGGGTAGAGGAAGAAATACAGATGCACATGCAAATAGTTCCACACTCGGTTTATTGTTTCCTTTGACTGTGACCAAGGGAGGAAAGGTGGAATTCTCATTTCAGTGAGACACTCTGTAATATCCATTGTCCTCTGAAGGAATTATTAGTTACTATGGAAAAGAAAAAAGACACATTTTTAAGGTACTGAGAGCAAATAAATTCCCTTCCACTGCCAAATATACAAACAACTGAGGGTACTGCCAAGCAAAAATTCATATGTCAGAAAAAAGGATTCTACAAAAACTTTTTGCAATTTGCTTGTGAAATTATTTGGCTGTGAGTAATGTTTATGCTACAATTTTCTGAGATTTCTGGGGAAGCATCGTATTTAATCAGAAGTATTTGCAAATGAGAAAATCTTACATTTTTCTACATATAATTAAATGTTTATGAATGTAACAGTTAAGAGTTTGCATTTTTTTGGGTAATTGAAACATATTATTAATTTTATTTTTTCCATATCTTGGAGCCAATCTGTTTGGTTTTGCATGTTGTAAACAGTGTTTTGTTTTTGGCAGTTGGAAACTCATAGGCCTTAAATATTATGTCTACAATGCATAATGGATAAAGTGGCCCTGATTATGAATTTATTTTATAGACTAATTTACATATGTTATATCTTATTGGATTCAAACTCTTTAATTCCAGTCTATCCACAAGAGCAAGTTCCAACTTTACTAAACTGAAGAAAAAAGACTAAGTGAATAAATACTCATTAATTAGTAAGATTAGTAAAGATTAATATGTTTTTTCTGATATAGTACTTTACTAATTCTTCTACCTAATAAATACCTAGGAATTAATTAGAGATTATGAATTTCATTTCAATTTTAAACATACTTATTTTAAGAGACAGCTCCTAATGTACTTACCTACTGATATGTGTTTGGGTGCTTTCCTGTGATTTGGATCTAGGTAAATAAGGAAATAATACTTTTATTTTGATAAAATACAATCTGATAAAGTTATTTTTTTATTTTTAATGGAAGTTTCTTCCTCTTTCCTTTCAAAAGAATGGTAAGAAAGAAATATCTACCAAATGTCTATATTTATACTATTTATTACCAAAGTCAAAATCAAATTCTTGGGACTCTTTTCTAATTTTTATACCTATAGATTTTACTCTAATCCTCTAATACCAAAAGAATTAGAGAAAAAAAATAAATTGAAGACAAATTAAGTGAGGTTTATTGACAGAGAAAATAATATAGATGGTAAGATTAGTGAGATAATTCACTGATGAGTGATACAATTTTACTCTTCCCTTCCTTTCCTTACCTCTGCTATTTTATATCTTCAGAACTTAAAGTAGATTTTTCCTACTACTCTATGAAACACACTTTTTAAATATATGGTTGACCCTTGAACAACATAGAGGTTAAGATTGCCAACCCCCACACAGTCAAAATCCACGTGTAACACTTTGACTCCCCCAAAATTTAATTACTTAATAGTATACTGTTGACTGGAAGCTTTACTGATAATATAAACAGTCGATTAACACATATCTTATATTTTATATGTATTATATACTGTATTCTTACAATTAAGCTGGAGAAAAGTTATTAAGAAAGTAATAAAGAAAATACATTTATAGTACTGTACTATATTTATTTAAAAAATCCATTTTAAGTGGATCTGCACAGTTCACATCCATGTTGTTCAAAGGTTAACTCTATTTAGTTCTCCCCCAAGCCAATTAAGAGATCTAGACTTGTGAGTCTACTGACATGCCCAACCCATTAGATATCCATCATTTAAAAAAAAAATTCTTATTTTGGTAATGTTATAACCCAAAGAGTTGGTTCTACCAACATCTCCCACCAGTTTTCCAATTGAAAAAAAAATACTTAAAATAAAAGTTTAAAAAGAACTGGAGAAAAAAATCTAATAGGTGCTATAATAATAAAAGCACAGCAACTATGCCTAGTTTATTAAATTTAAATGAAAGAACAATTCAAGGATGTTTTTCTGGTATATGATAAACACAAACTCGACTAATGGATTAACATTCCAAATTAAATTCTTCAAATGCAATATATAATGTCCTATGAATGATGTCCTTGACTATCATTCAAGGACATCACCAGTGACAATCACCAGTTGAACACGACTTCTAGAAGAGGATGATTATGTGAATCCCATATTCTATAATGAGAGAGGGGACTCTAATTGGAGTAGTTATAATATTAATTGTGTGTGTGAAGTTCAAGAATGATCACTCATTCATTAAACAAGTACTTATTACACATGTACTCTGCTAGGTGCTAACCCTAAATTGGTTAGCAAAATATACATGGCCATTACCCTCAAGTGATTTCAGAGTATATAGGGAAAGTAATACTTCTAGGTAAGCAAAAGGTTGGAAGAATTACAGTGTTTGAGCATTATATCACAAATATCCCTTGACAGGGAATTGAGATAATAAAGAAAATCAGCTTTTTTTTTTTTCATAATTAGTTGGGAGAATGTAATTAACATCTATAAGGGGTTATGATGTTAGAAGACATCCAAAAATAACAGAGAGAATAAAAGATGTAGAAATTCCATAGCTCCCCTAATGAAGAAGTGACTTCATCAGAAAGGATAGAAACTATAAATGTGGTGTAGCCTGAAAATTTAACCTGTGGCTATAAAGGATATTCTGGAAAACTAGTGGATTGAAATTAACTAAAGAAGACACTTCAAGGAAAAACATCAGACCTTACAAGAAAACTAAAACTCTATTAAGGGAGAAAGAAAGAAGAGCAGACCAGTAAGTATTTGATGACTTCAGAGGGATCACAAGGCCACAACAGTGGAGCAAGGGAAACTAAAAACTTAAGAAAAATTCATAGAACCTTTGTTAACACAACTGTGGGCTGTTGAGGGGCTATGAAAAGCAAAGAATTTTACTGTGTTTATGATACCATCTCTTTGATAAACTCCTCCTAAGTGGAGTTTACTCAGTTGTTTATATTGAGGTTGTGGATGCAAATGTAATCTGAACAAAAAAATATTTCCCTTTGTGTATCTCGTCATAAAGGATGTAAAAATGCTCTGCTTATAAGTTAGTTCCACAAAATAATTATAGATATCTTGTCTCATTAGATCTAACTAGTTTTTCCTATGTATCAAAAGAGTAGGCAACCAATAAAAACTTAGTCAACTGAAGAAAAAAGACTCATTCCTAGAATGGAAAATATTAATAAATTGTCTTTAGGGTTTTATCAATTGTGGCTGCTCAAAAATTATTAAGCAATTATTTATTTGTTCATTCTTATTTTCAAGGTATACTTATTTATGAGAAACACTTCCTAAATTGCTTACCTGCTGGTATATGTTTGAGCACTACTTTCTGACCTCGATCTAAATAAAAATAAAAGATAAAAATAATGTCTAACAGTTATATTAAGAAACTTGCCTACATTAAGAATGAAGATCAGGCCATTTTACACCAAAACTAACCCTTTTAATACTTGGGACATGCAAAAAAAGTAATATTTTTATTTACCCAACACCAAGTGCAACATATACTGCAAAATTTAAATTCTCCAGTGAGGAAAATATCTAGGTAGCTTTTTTTTCTTTATCACTTCTAAGCACAATATATAAGTTTGATGATGAATGCCTGAATTTGGCTGTCAGGCTCCAAGCTAACTTTTTAAATTCATTGATACGTAAACTGCCACATTTTGCAAATTAAAACACATTTATTTACTTCTGAGCAATCTATCAGAGTGAAATGACAGGAAAAACTTTCCCTTTCTATTCCATAAGTAAAGCTTTTCCTTTCCATTCCACAGAAAAGCTGAAGAAAATAACACAAAAATCTAATACCCAATGGAGCTTGACAGCCAGAGGGCTTTTCCTTCTGTCAGTAAAAAATGAAGAAACTAGAAGTTCAGAGGGAAAACAGGAGCAAAAGCTGAATGACTACAAGGAAATATGAATTACTCACACCCTAATAGACATGGTTTTACTAACCCTAGCTTGGAAGGAGTTGAAGCAGATATTTAGATGTTAGAAAGCTAAAACAAACCCCAGGACTAGTAGTCCTAAGTGGCGATAATAAAAGTTATGGCTACTGGAAATGCAACAGGTAAGTTGTCTTAACCATGTGGATGGAAAAAGATCACCTAGAGATGTAAAACCTCAGGCCTGCACTATGTATAGGCACAGGACCTCAATTCCTTAATTCTACTACCCACGAATTTGAACCAGTTAAGTATAGAAAATACTGAAACATTCATGCTTCAAGGCAAATCTAAAACATTCCCCTCATCCTAATGTATGCCTACAACTCAGAGCATGCAGAATTCCCATGAGACCAATCATCGTTCCTGGTGATGACATTGCTTACAAGTCTAAATTATAAACTACTGTGTAAAAAAGGAAATGGAAATCAAAATGAGAAAATAGGTTCAAGAATGAATAGTGAACAAAGTAATTGATAAATATGTTGTTAAATCCTATTAAATATTTAATTAATATAATATTATTTTTATATATTATTAATATAATAACAATAACAATGGCTAATGTGTACCTAATGTGTAGGTAAAGAACCTAGAAGTTAAAAGCCAAATGACAATATGTGAGAGATTAATAATTGAATTTTGCTATTAAATGATCTAAAATCCTTCTGTTTAGGAAAAGACTGGAAATATTAATTGAATTGAGATATTCAAAAATTAATTATGCTTAAGTGGCATTAATATAACCATATTGAGATTCACTCCTCTCTACATTCCTTGACTTCAACAGCCTTTCCCACTAACTTTCCACCAGATAAAGATCATTCCAAAAAATAAATGACCAGAAAATTTATAGTGTGGATGCTATGTTAGTAAAGCACAGCAATAGTATCAAGTGATGGGCGCCTGGGTGGCTCAGTCGTTAAGCGTCTGCCTTCGGCTCAGGTCATGATCCCGGGGTCCTGGGATCGAGTCCCACATCGGGCTCCCTGCTCGGCGGGAAGCCTGCTTCTCCCTCTCCCACTCCCCCTGCTTGTGTTCCTGCTCTCGCTGTATCTCTCTCTGTCAAATAAATAAATAAAAAATCTTTAAAAAAAAAAAAATAGTATCAAGTGACATTATTAAAACTTAAGTGAAAAATTATCCTAGTACACATCAAGCCAAAAGGCTAGACCAGTGGATTAACATCCCAAATTATACTACAGCTAACTGAAATGTCCATTTTCCTATAATTAATGCTATCATTCCTCACTCAGTGTAGACGAATAATGATCCTAGAAGAGATGAATTATGTTAGCAAGCTTTTAGGATGAGACATATGAGAGAAGTAGAAATGAGAGCAGTTATTTTTTTTTAAGATTTTATTTATTTGACAGAGAGAGAGAGAGTACAAGTAGGCACGGTGGCAGGCAGAGGGAGAGGGAGAAGCAGGCTCCCCATGGAGCAGGGAGCCCGACATGGGGCTTGATCCCAGGACCCAGCCCAAGGCAGCCGCTTAACCAACTGAGCCACCCAGGCTCCCTGAAATGAGAGCAATTATAACATTATAGAAATATGGATGTGTATATGGATGTCTATGTACTTTGTAAATTTTTTCTGTTTGTGTGCATGTGTGCCCTTGGAAGGGGGGATTAAAAGTAATTCATTCATTCATTCATTCATTCATTCATTCATTCAGCAAATATTTATTGAGCACTTACCATAAGCCAAGAACTCTACTACATGCTGGCTATACAATGCTGAGCAAGATAAACATGGCTTTTATTTTCTAAGATAACAGTATAATAACACATGTCCAAGATGAGGAAAAGTAACTAAGACTTGCTGTGCTTGAGTACCATATGATAATTCCCTGACACAGAGAGGACATATTATTATTATTATTATTATTATTAAATGAAAATCAATTTTTTAGTTTGGTCATAATAACTCATGACTTCAAAGTGTCACTATAAAGAGAAGGTCATAATAATAAAGAAGAGATAAAGGATAAGAAAGGGAGGCATTCTCCTTGAAGAAGAAACCCTCTTCTAGAATAAGACAAATTATACAACCATGTTGTGCAGCCTAGAAAATTTACTCTATAGATTTGGAAGTGTTTTAGGCTAGCAATGGACTTTGAAGAACATATAAGGAATAACACCAGCTGCCTATATAAGTAAATAAATACTTAAGTCAGAGAGAGAAGAGTGAATACTCCTAAACAGTTTATATCTGCAGAAAGACCCCAAACCCAAAAATGATAGATGTGGAAACTAAAGACTTACAGTTTTATTATATGGAAATATCCACCTTTCAGGAAATGGACAGAAATCTAATTAAAACTATTTTGTGATACTGAGAGGCTATGGAAGATGTAGAATTATTGTTTCTTTATGATGTTTCTCTTCAGCAAACTTTTCTTAAGTGACCAGGGTAAGTGTTCACTCAGTTGTTCATGAGCACACATATGGAATTTCTAGTTGTAAAATCTCCAAATATAGAAGTAAGTTTCTCCACTTACGAGTTAGCTCTGTAACCATTTCACCAATCATTTATTCGTTTCCGAAAAATAAACTCCCAACATACATTAACAAACTGAAGTAAAGAAGACATTGATTTTTTTATACAAATAGTCATTAGTTACTAGATTATTTTTCCGTGTAGTACCTTACCAATTGTTACTGCTCAATTAATACCTAGCAATTTATTGTTGATTGTCAATTTGTTCATCTTACTTTTAACACATACTTATTTTAAGAAATACGTCCTAATTTACTTACCTGACTATATCTGTTTGGCTGCTGCTTTCCGATCTGGATCTAAAGGAGAGTGAAAGTAATGCTTCCAGGTTAATACTAAAAAAAAATTGCCTCCCTAACAAACGAGTGTTAGACTATTTTGTGACCTGCATTAACTCTTTTATACCACCAATTACCACTAATGAATAATTTTAAAAGACTACTAAATTAGGGTATGCAAATAAATAATATCCTCATTTACACATGTACCATGTCCATAAGGAATATAAATTTCAAATCCCCGATAGGGAAAGGAACAAGAAAACAGATTAGTTTTTCTCCTTACTACTTCCCAGCATAGAATATATGCTTGAATTTGAATGCCTGATTCTGGCCTTTAAATGCTTTACCCACTGATAAATTACAGGTCATGAGTTAAAACCCTCACTGACTTCTGGACAATCAGGCAGACTGGGCTGACAGGGCAGTTTTCCCCTTCTATTCCACACAGAGAAATAATGGGGGAAAAGAGAAACACACAAAATACTAACCAAAATTTAAGAGAAGAAAGGGAAATTTCCAATGATAGTTTTAAAAAGAGAGAAAATTAAAAACATGAAAGGTAAATAGGAACTAAAGCTGAGTGAGTGACTCTCCAGAACTATGTGAAGTAGTCATCCACATTAGCCTATAAGGAGTTGAGACCTCCTGGAAAAGTGGAACTGACTTCCTCTCTAAACTTGGAAGCCATGAAAGGAGGATAGTGAAAGCTGTTACCATTAGTCTTTGAGATGCAGCAGGGAAATTGCTTCAGAAGTGTAGATGGAAAAGGATCGCCTGGAGACACAGAAACTC
The DNA here is from genome assembly GCF_011800145.1 of Mirounga leonina. Classification (NCBI taxonomy): domain Eukaryota; kingdom Metazoa; phylum Chordata; class Mammalia; order Carnivora; family Phocidae; genus Mirounga; species Mirounga leonina. The sequence continues at coordinate 5,351,954 of NW_023270320.1, forward strand.
TAAGTGCTTAAAATGGTTTAGGGATGTGGATGTAAAAAATATCACATAGAGAAACAGGAACCTCAAGCCTTACCAACTTTAAGTTAGGATACCAGGACATGCTTCCTATGAATTTTAGATCTCCAGGTGTAACAAGTGTAAAAATTTATGACTTAGGAGGGTAATACACGAAATAATCTCCACAAGGAAGATTTTACAAAGCAGGACACACAGAAATCTCAGAAGATAATCGTCATTGCTTAAGGTGGCCTTATAATCAAAGAAAAAAGCCAATAAGCGTTAATGTCCACAGCTAGAGAAAAGTAAAGAATTCATACATGAAAAATTATAAGCAACAAATAAACTTTAAAAAAGGATGTTTAGGATTTCCATAGAGATCAATAAAGGAGCAGAATCCATTAAACAAGAAATGAAAGAATGGAAAAAAAAAAGAAAAAGAATTGCTGATTTTTAAATTGTTTAGGGAAATCACCCAGGACACTTGATAAACAGAAATGTAATAAAATATAAAAAGACCAGTTAACAGTTGGGCATCTGCCTTCAGCTCAGGTAATGATCTCAGGATCCTGGGATCGAGCCCCACGTTGTGCTCCCTGCTCAGCTGCACTCCCTGCTCAGTGGGGATGTCAGGTTCCCTGCTCAGCTGGGGGCCTGCTTCTCCCTCTTCCTCTGCCTGCCGCTCCACCTTCTTGTGTGCTCTCTCTCTCTGTATCAAATAAATAAATAAAATTTTAAAAAATAATAAAAAAATTAAAAGACCAGTTAAGAAACATGAAGGAATTCTGACACAGAGGATTTAGAATGAGGGAGGTTCAATATATGAAAAGAAAACATCTAGGACTTTTCCAAAATAGAAGAAAGTTGAGTCTTCTCACTGAAATAAAATACTGAGTCTGGTTCATGAGTTAAAAAAAAAAAATCTCTACCAGAATATATTATAATGAAATAATAACTCTAGGGTCAAGAAAAAAACACAGAAGCTTTGTTAGGCAGAATTCCAGAGATTGCTTCCTAAGATCTCCATTCCTTGGTTATTCAAACACCCTTCTGAGTACTTAAAAGGTTTTGCAAGTGTAATTACAGCTCCAAATAAATTGATCTTAAAATACAAAGATTATTTTGCTTGGCCTGACCCAGTCAGGTGAGCCTTCAAAAGTAGAGTAGTCTGGTGCTGGCCAAAAAGGAAGTAAGAGGAAGTCAAAGCCTAAGGAAGACCTGAATGCCCTTTTTTCTTTGAAAATGAAGGGAAGCACATGAGAAACAATGCAGACAGGCTCTGGGAGTAGGAAGGGGCCCCTAGCAGACAGCTCAGACCCATAGATGCAAGAAATTAGATTCTGCTTACAACCTGAATGAGCTAGGAACATAGCCTGGCCTTCAGGCTTTCTGGTCAGGCTTGTGACAACCCAGCCAAATCCACATGATTTCTTTTATTTATTTATTTATTTATTTTAAGATTTTATCTATTTATTCAGAGAGAGAAAGGGAGAGCACCTGCGTGCATGCGCAAGTAGGGGGAAGAGCAGAGGGAGAGAAAAAGAATCTCAGGCAGACTCCCTGCTGAGTGCAGAGCCCAACCCAGGGCTTGATCACGACCCTGAGATCATGACCTGAGCTAAAATTAAGAGTCCAACGCTTTATTGAGTCACCCATGCACCCCATCCACTTGGATTTCTAATTTATAGATCTTTGACAGAATAAATGAATATTATTTTAAGTCACTAAGTGTGTGGTAATATGTTATGCAGTAATAGAAATACAAAGCCTACCACAGATAAAACTCTTATTAACCATTAAAGAATAAATGAATAAACACACTAACAGAAGATTTATCATCATCATTAATAAATGCCAGACTACACTGACATACTTTCCAATAGCTGAGGCAAAATAAACTCTCAATTAGAAGTCCACACTATATAGACTCACATTCAACAGTGAAAATAAAATAAAGACAATTTCGGGTGGATAAGATAAACAGCTTACTAAACAGAGACTCACTGATGGAAATTCTGAGAGATGTACTTCCCCAAAAGGGAGATTGAACATAAAAAGATGGAGTGAAAAAAGAATAGTGAGCAAATAAAGTGGTAAATATGTAGTGAAATCCTAGTATGTTTTGACTAAATACAATAATGACAATGATAATGATGACTTGTTTACAGCAGGTTAAAATTCAGGAGTAATTAAATACCGAATAATAATAATATGAAGAGTGAAGAAAAGAGTATAGGAATAAATTGGCGAAGATCAATATGTTGTTAGAAACTGTAAGTGTTCATTATATCTGAAATTGTAAAATTAACATTGAATTTTAATAATTAAATAACAATATAATAAATCAATCATTAAAAAATATCACTAAAAGAATATAACTAGAACATATAATGACCAAATTAATAGAAAGAAAGAAAAAACAATGAAAGTACAATTGATGTAACAGACTACAAGAAAGTAGAAAAATAAAATATGGGCAAAGTATGATAAATAGAATAGAAAAAATAAATAAAATGATAGAATTTAGTCTAAATATATCAGCAAACATTTAAGTATACAACCATATTAAATTCAACTTTGAGAAACTGGAGATTATATATTTTTAACTTCCATTGGCAGGTTATTTTTAAGAAACCAACTTAAATAAAAGATGGAAAGTAAAAGAATTGGGGGCGGAGAAAGATGGCTGAGGAGTAGGAGACCTGGATTTCGTCTGGTCCCAGGAATTCAGCTGGATAGGGATCAAACCATTCTGAACACCTACAAACTCAACAGGAGATCGAAGAAAAGAATAGCAGCAACTCTCTGAACAGAAAAGCAGCCACTTACTGGAAGGTAGGACGAGCAGAGAAGTGAATCCGAGGTGCTATTCGGGAGGATAGGTGGCGGGGGAGGGGGTCTCCATCATCCGCTTCTGGCGAGTGATAGAGCCGTGGAGCACAAAATCGGAACTTTCAGAAGTTGGCTCCGCAGAGGGCGTCACTCCAGTGGCTAAGTGGGGGGTGGAACCCTCACGGGACAGTGTGGTCTCAGGACCCTCAGGGTCACAGAAAGAGCGGGGGTGCCTGAGTGTGGCAGAGCTCCCAGGTATCAGAGCAGGGAAGCCGGCTGCAGAGACGGAGCAGAGGCACTGGCTCTCAGCTCAGGGTTGCCATAAACCGTGATCCGCGGCACAGTCGGGCCACTGTTCCTCCAGCAGGGACCCAACAAGTGGCAGATCCGGGGAGACTCACCTTCCTCCCCCGAGAGGAGCCGCACGGGAGTGCACCGCAGGGATCTGCTGGGTTTGGAGACTCCACATGAGGTCAGGTGCCAGAGATAGAAATGCTCGGTCACAGGCCGGGTGAGCACGGAGTGCGGCTGGAGACTGGGAAGATGAGAGTGACTGACTGCTTTACTCTGGGGGCTCACTGAGGAGCAGGGCCCCAAGTTCTCAGCTCCTCTGGGGCAGAGATTGGGAGGCCGCCATTTTCACTATCGTCCTCCAAAGCCGTACCAAAAGCTTGCAGGGAACAAAAGCTCCCAAGAACAAACCCGAGCAGATGACTTAGCCTGGACCAGCAAGGGCAGGGCAATTCCACCTCTGGCAAGACATTTGGGAACCACGGCAACAGGCCCCTCCCCAGAAGATCAGCGAGAACAGCCAGCCAAGACCAAGTTTACTGATCAATGAGAACTGCAGAACTCAAGCTAGGGGAATACTGCACATAGAATCCATGGCTTTTTTACCATGATTCTTTAGTCTTTCAAACTTAATTTTTTTTTTTGAAATTTTCTTTTTCCCTTTTCCAACCAACATCTTATGAATCCCTTTTATAAAAAACATTTTTATTTTTCATTTTTAGAGTCGTATTCTATCCCTTCATAGTAGTTACCCTTATTTTTGGCATATATATATAAGTTGCTCCTTTTTAAAATTTTGAGATACAGTTTCTTCTAACAGGTCAAAATATACTTTAAATCTCTAGTGTATTGTTTGTTCTACTCTCCTGCCTAATCACATTCTCCCCCGCCCTTTATTTTTAAATCCTCTTCTTTCTTTTTTCAAACAACTTCTTATCAATTCCTTTTATAAAATTTTTTATAATTTTCATCTTTACAGTCATATTCCATCCCTTCATTGTATCAACCCTTATTTTTGTACATATATAAGTTTTTCTATCTTTAAAATTTTGGGAGGCACTTTCTTCTAACAGACCAAAATACACCCAAAATCTAGTGTGTGGCACTGATCTATGCACCAGCCTGATCATATTTAATCATATTCTGGGTTTTTTGTTTTGTTCTGGATTTTTTTTTTTGTTTTTATCTTTTTCTTTTCCTTTTCTTTTCTTTTCTTTTTTCTTTCTTTCCCTTTCTTTTTCCCCAGCTTCAGGTCTTTTCTGATTTGTTTAGAGTATATTTTCTGGGGACGTTGTTACCCTGATAGCATTTTGTTCTCTCATTCATCTATTCTCCTCTGGACAAAATGACAAGATGGAAAAAATCACCTCAACAAAAAGAATAAGAGGTAGTACCGACTGTCAGGGACCTACTCAATATGGACATTAGTACAATGTCAGATCTAGAGTTCAGAATCATCACTTTAAAGATACTAGCTGGGCTTGAAAAAAGCATGGAAGTTATCAGAGAAACCCTTTCTGGAGAAAGAAAGGAACTAAAATCTAACAAAGTCAAAATCAAAAAGGCTATTAATGAGGTGCAATAAAAAATGGGGGTGCTAACTGCTAGGATAAATGAGGCAGAAGAGAGAATCAGTAATATAGAAGACCAAATGATGGAAAATAAAGAAGCTGAGAAAAAGAGAGATAAACAACTACTGGATCATGAGGGCAGAATTCGAGAGATAAGCAATACCATAAAATGAAACAACATTAGAATAATTGGGATCCCAGAAGAAGAAGAAAGAGAGAGAGAGGCAGAAGGTATATTGGAGCAAATTATAGCAGAGAACTTATCCCCAATTTGGGGAAGGAAACAGACATCAAAACCCAGGAGGCACAGAGAACCCCTATAAAAATCAGTAAAAATAGGTCAACACCCCAACATCTAATAGTAAAACTTATGAGTCTCAGAGACAAAGAGAAAATCCTGAAAACAGCTCGGGAGAAGAGATCGGTAACCTACAAGGGTAGAAACATTAGATTGGCAACAGACTTATCCATAGAGACCTGGCAGGCCAGAAAGGACTGGCACGATATCTTCAGAGCACTAAACGAGAAAAATATGCAGCCAAGAATACTATATCCAGCTAGGCTGTCATTGAAAATTGAAGGAGAGATAAAAAGCTTCCAGGACAAACAAAAACTAAAGGAATTTGCAAACACGAAACCAGACCTACAAGAAATATTGAAAGGGGTCCTCTAAGCAAAGAGAGAGCCTAAAAGTAACATAGACCGGAAAGGAACACAGACAATATACAGTAACAGTCACCTTACAGGCAATACAATGGCACTAAATTCATATTTTTCAATAGTTACCCTGAACATAGATGGGCTAAATGCCACAATCAAAAGATACAGGCTATCAGACTGGATTAAAAAATAAGACCTATCAATATGCTGTCTGCAAAAGACTCATTTTAGACCCAAACACACTCCCAGATTGAATGTGAGGGGCTGGAAAACCATTTACCATGCTAATGGACACCGAAAGAAAGCTGGGGTGGCAATCCTTATATCAGACAAATTAGATTTTAAACCAAAGACTGTAATAAGAGATGAGGAAGGACACTATATCCTACTTAAAGGGTCTATCCAACAAGAAGATCTAACAACTGTAAATATCTATGCTCCTAACATGGGAGTAGCCAATTATATATGGCATTAATAACAAAAGCAAAGAAACACATCAACAACAATACAATAATAGTGGGGGACTTTAACACCACCCTCATTGAAATGGACAGATCATCTAAGCAAAAGATCAACAAGGAAATAAAGACTTTAAATGACATACTGGACCAAATGGACTTCACAGACATATTCAGATCATTCCATCCCAAAGCAACGGAATACACGTTCTTCTCTAGTGCCCATGGAACATTCTCCAGAATAGATCACATCCTAGTCACAAATCAGGTCTCAACCAGTACCAAAAGATTGGGATTATTCCCTGCATATTTTCAAACCACAATGCTTTGAAACTAGAACTCAATCACAAGAGGAAAGTCAGAAAGAACTCAAATACATGGAGGCTAAAGAGCATCCTACTAAATAATGAATGGGTCAACCAGGAAATTAAAGAAGAATTTAAAAAATTCATGGAAACCAATGAAAATAAAAATACAACTGTTCAAAATCTCTGGGATGCAGCAAAGGCAGTCTTAAGAGGAAAGCATATATCAACACAAGCCTTTCTCAAGAAACAAGAAAGGTCTCAAGTACACAACCTAACCCTACACCTAAAGGAGCTGGAGAAAGAACAGCAAATAAAGCCTAAACCCAGCAGGAGAACAGAAATAATAAAGATCAGAGCAGAAATCAATGAAATAGAAACCAAAAGAACAGTAGAACAGACCAATGAAACTAGGAGCTGGTTCTTTGAAAGAATTAACAAGATTGATAAACCCCTGGCCAGACTTATCAAAAAGAAAAGAGAAATGACCCAAATCAACAAAATCATGAATGAAAGAGGAGAGATCACAACCAACACCAAAGAAATACAAACAATTATAAGAACATATTATGAGCAACTCTATGCCAGCAAATTAGATAACCTGGAAGAAATGGATGCATTCCTAGAGATGTATCAACTACCAAAACTGAACCAGGAAGAAATAGAAAACCTGAACAGACCTATAACCGCTAAGGAAATGGAAGCAGTCATCAAAAATCTCCCAACGAACAAAAGCCCAGGGCCAGATGGCTTCCCAGGGGAATTCTACCAAACATTTCAAGAAGAATTAATACCTATTCTTCTGAAACTGTTCCAAAAAATAGAAATGGAAGGAAAACTTCCAAACTCGTTTTATGAGGCCAGCATTACCTTGATCCCAAAACCAGACAAAGACCCCATCCAAAAGGAGAATTACACACCAATATCCCTGATGAACATGGATGCAAAATTCTCACCAAAACACTAGCCAATAGGATCCAACAGTACATTAAAAGGATTATTCAGCATGACCAAATGGGATTTATCCCTGGGCTGCAAGGTTGGTTCAACATCCACAAGAACAAGAACATATGATCCTATCGATAGATGCAGAAAAAGCATTTGACAAAATACAGCATCCTTTCTTGATCAAAACTCTTCAGAGTATAGGGATAGAGGGTACGTACCTCAATATCATAAAAGCCATCTATAAAAAACCTACAATGAATATCACTCTCAATGGGGAAAAACTGAGAGCTTTGCCCCTAAGGTCAGGAACATTGCAGGGATGCCCACTATCACCATTGCTATTCAACATAGTATTAGAAGTCCTAGCCACAGCAATCAGGCAACAAAAAAATAAAAGGCATCCAAATTGGCAAAGAAGAAGTCAAACTCTCACTCTTTGCAGATGATATGATACTTTATGTGGAAAACCCAAAAGACTCCACCCCAAAAGTGCTAGACTCATACAGGAATTCAGTAAAGTGGCAGGATATAAAATCAATGCACAGAAATCAGTGGCATTCCTATACACCAACAACAAGACCGAAGAAAGAGAAATTAAGGAGTCGATCCCATTTACAATTGCACCCAAAACCATATGATACCTATGAATAAATCTCACCAAAGAGGCAAAGGATCCGTACTCAGAAAAGTATAAAATACTCATGAAAGAATTTGAGGAGACACAAAGAAATGGAAAAATGCTCCATGCTCATGGATGGGAAGATCAAATATTGTGAACAGGTCAATGCTACCTAGACCAATCTACACATTCAAAGCAATCCCCATCAAAATACCATCCACTTTTTTCAAAGAAATGGAGCAAATAATCCTAAAATTTGTATGGAACCAGAAAAGACCCCACATAGCCAGAGGAATGTTGAAAAAGAAAAGCAAAGCTGGCAGCATCACAATTCCGGACTTCAAGCTCTATTACAAAGCTGTCATCATCAAGACAGTATGGTACTGGCACAAAAACAGACACATAGATCACTGGAACAGAATAGAGAGCCCAGAAATGGACCCTCAACTCTATGGTCAACTCATCTTTGACAAAGCAGGAAAGAATGTCCAATGGAACAAAGACAGTCTCTTCAACAAATGGTGTTGGGAAAATTGGACAGCCACATGCAGAACAATCAAACTGGACCATTTCCTTGCACCACACACAAAAATAGACTCCAAATGGTTGAAAGACCTCAATGTGAGACAGGAGTCCATCAACATCCTAAAGGAGAACACAGGCAGCAACCTCTTTGACCTCAGCCGCAGCAACTTCTTCCTAGAAACATCGCCAAAGGCAAGGGAAGCAAGGGCAAAAATGAACTATTGGGACTTCATCAAGATAAAAAGCTTTTGCAAAGCAAAGGAAACAGTCAACAAAACCAAAAGACAACTGACAGAGTGGGAGAAGATATTTGCAAATGATATATCAGATAAAGGGCTAGTATCCAAAATCTATAAAGTACTTATGAAACTCAACACCCAAAGAACAAATGATCCAATCAAGAAATGGGCAGAAGACATGAACAGACATTTTTCCAAAGAAGACATCCAAATGGCCAACAGACACATGAAAAAGTGCTCAACATCGCTCAGCAACAGGGAAATCCAAATCAAAACCTCAATGAGATACCACCTCACACCAGTCAGAATGGCTAAAATTAACAAGTCAGGAAAGGACAGATGTTGGTGGGGATGTGGAGAAAGGGGAACCCTCCTACACTGTTGGTGGGAACGCAAGCTGTGCAGCCATTCTGGAAAACAGTATGGAGTTTCCTCAAAAAGTTGAAAGTAGAGCTACCATATGTCCCAGCAATTGCACTACTGGATATTTACCCCAAAAATACAAATATAGGGATCCGAAGGGGTATGTGCACCCCGATGTTTATAGCAGCAGTGTCCACAATAGCCAAACTGTGGAAAGAGCCAAGATGTTCATCGACAGATGAATATGTAAAGAAGAGGTTGTATATATATAATGGAATACTATGCAGCCATCAAAAGGAATGAAATCTTGCCATTTGAAATGACGTGGATGGAACTGGAGGTTGTTATGCTGAGCGAAATAAGCCACTCAGAGAAAGAGATGTATCATATGACCTCACTGATATGAGGGATTCTTAATCTCAGGAAACAAACTGGGGTTGCTGGAGGGGGGGTGGGAGGGATGGGGTGACTGGGTGATAGACATTGGGGGAGGGTATGTGCTATGGTGAGTGCTGTGAATTGTGCAAGACTGTTGAATCATAGATCTGTACCTCTGAAACAAATAATACAATATATTATAAGAAAAAAAAAAAGAAGATAGCAGAAGGGGAAGAACGAAAGGGGCAAAATAAGAGGGGGAGACGAACCATGAGAGACGATGGACTCTGAAAAACAAACTGAGGGTTCTAGAGGGGGGGTGTGGGAGGATGGGTTAGCCTGGTGATGGGTATTAAAGAGGGCACATTCTGCATGGATCACTGGGTGTTATACACAAACAGTGAATCATGGAACACTACATCAAAAATTAATGATGTAATGTATGGTGATTAACATAACAATAAAAAAATTTTTAAAAAGAAAGTAAACGAATTGAAAAGTTATATTACATAAATCTAACAAATAGAATGTTCATATAGCAATTATAAAACAGTGAGGACTGAATTTATGGTTAAGAAACCCTAATGGGGACATAATACTAATAGCACAGTTAAGTCAATATAATTAGCTCTTCCCAATCCATAATTATTATAGATTTTACCTGAGCTTTGTCGCATACAATCTGTGAAATGTCAGGTACTTGCTTGTTTATTTACCCAAGCAATACATGAATATAACCCAAGTTGGGCCTTTTCTAGGCACCATATAGCCTTTTTCTTTACTAATTATATACACCCTATTTCTTATTAGAGTTGGCTATTTTTGTCCTTGTTTCCTCAGAGTAGACTTCTAATAAACATTTATTAAGTGAAGCTAAATTACTATATATTTGTAGACTGGTTTTCAGTGCATTACTTTACCAATTGCATCTGTTCAAGTGATATCTAAAAATTGTGAATTATTCATTCTTAATATACAACATGTGTTTTAAGATACCTTCTAATTTACTTACCTGCTAGCAAATGTGTGAGTGCTGCCTTCTGAGCTAGATATTTAAAAAAATGAAAAATAGTGTCTCATGTTAGTCCTAAGAAAGTCTTACCAACTGCATGAATAAAAATTCAGGTCATTTTATAAGCAGTATTGCCTCTTTACAAGACTAGTTACCAATAAAGAAAATAATGTTCAAGGTCACTGAACAAAGATGGAAATAAATAATATTCTTATTTACCCGTATACCTCATCCACAAAGAGTGCAAATTTCAAATCCCACAGTGAGGAGATTATCAAAAAGGCACAGATTTGCTTTTTCCTTATCTCTTCTGAACATAGAATACAGATTTGACCCTGAGTCCCTGATTCTGACCTTCATGCCCCAAATTTTAACTTTTATTCATTGATTTTGAAAACAATGTTATATTTTGTGAATTTAAAAAACCCATACTGGCTTCTAGGCAATTTGGCAGAGTGGGCAGGCGGGGCAATTTCCCCTTTACATTCCTCATAACATGGAGGAGTGCTGAAAACAATAACAAAACATTGACTACATAACTGAGGTTAACAATAAGACTTCTCCTGGTGCTAGTAAAAATGAAGAAACTGAGAGTTGAAACAGTAAACAGGAGCTAAAACTGAAAAACTGCAGGGGCACCTAAACCAGTAATAACACATTTCAGGCTAGAGATTTAATAGCTCTTCCTTGGGAGTTGAGGTTCCAGGCCTTTGCATGTGGGGAAACTGTGAGTTCCTTAATTAAACCTGGGAGCCATGAAGAGCCATACCACCCATGAAACACAGATAATAAAAATTCTGGCTTGTGGCCTTTGGAATGCAACAGGGAAATGAGGATATGTAGATGGGGGGCAGGGAAAGGCATCACTGAGAGAAGTAGGAATCCCAAGCCTCCAAAAAGTGTAATTTTAGGACTCCAGTTCACATCCCTACAATTTCTTGAACACTGTGCATAGCAATTGTTTTAAATATTTTTGACTGATAAAAGAAGCAAAAGTGAAACAATCCACATGTATTTATCTTCACACAAAACATGCAGAATTCTCATGAGAAAATAATAAACACTGAAGATAAAAGAATCTATGATTACAAACCACTAAGAATTAATGTCAACATCCACAGCAAAACAGTGAATTCACACACCAAAAAACACAAGTGATTAAAAAAAGTTTATATAAGAATATTTTAAATCTCCATAGAGATCTTTGCAAGAACAGAATCCACAAATCTTAAACAGGACAGTGATGGCAGAAGAACTGGTGAAATGAAAGAAAAATCTAACACAATGTGAGATGTAGATAAATATGAATGCAGTTACAAACCATAAAGGCATACTTCCAATTTTGACCAAAATGGAGTAACAGACTCAATTTACCCTCCTGCCTAAAACAACTGAAAATTCAGACAAAATATATGAAACAGTGGTTTTCAGACATTGAATAGTAAGCAGCACAGGATAGTGACTTCTGATAGAGGGGAATAAAAAAGGTGAGATACCTATGATCGACCCTTCTTACTGCCTGGTGAGAATTTCTAAGCTATCGCACAGCCAGGGGGACCCAGGCAAAATCCAGAAATCTCCCTGAGTTGAGCTAATAGAACTGGGGGTCTAAGGAGGCCAAGGCAGCTAGAATTCACAGAGAAAAAATACCAGAGAGGGAAAGAGCTGCACAGAGCTCCTGAGATCTGTGGAGGGTCCCTCTTGAGTCTTCTGCAAAGTACTGATCATTGAATGCAAGTGAGGAAACTACTTAGAAAAATTAAGCTGGAGAAAAATTATTTGAAATTGAGCAATCTTTTGTGCTCACATAGGGACAAGAATAGCTTGTGTTCCCGCCACCTGACATTTAAAATACCATGCTTTGGAGAACTGGGTAGAGTTACTCAAAAGGGTATCGCCTCAGTAGTGGTGACTATTCTGATCCCACTTAGCAAAGCATTAAAAACAATGGTGTTAGAACAATTGGATATTCTTATGCAGAAAACAACCACTCTATCCATACCTTTTAACCTATACAAAACTTAATTCAAATTGGATATAGGTCTAAATGCAAAACCCGAAACTATAAAATTTTAGAAGAAAACATGGAAGAAAATTGGTATGAATTTTGGTTAGGCAAATATGTCCTAGATACAAAACTAAAATCATGATCTATAAAAGAAGAAATTCACACATTGGATTTCATAAAAATTTAAAATTTTTGCTCTTTGAAAGAATAAAAAGATAAGCCTTAGACTATTCCTCGTCTACATATTTGCAAATCATACGTAATAAGACATACCCAGGATATGTAAAGAACACTCAATATGCAGTAATAAGAAAACAACCCATTTTTAAAACAACCACAAGATCTGAATAACTCAGTAATAAAAAGACAAGCCAATTAAAAAATGGGGATTTTCAGCTGGAACTACCAACACAAAGGGAAAGAAGAATGGCACCAGCTATACATTCTTTAGGCCTTTTAAAAAACATGGAGTTGTTCCTTTAGCTACATACATGTTAATCTACAATTAAGATATTATAAACATAAAGGAAATGGGCACTGTTTAAAAAGGAATGTCCCACAAATGTTATCATGGCAAAACTGAGTCTACAATGTTATGCATCCTGCTAAAATTAAGGGCAAGATTCATGCCAAGAGAATTAAGGTACATAATGAGAATATGAAGCACTCTAAAACTCCAAAAACCGAGATAGTTTCCTAAAATGTGTGAAGGAAAATGATCAGAAAAAGAAGGAAGCCGGGGCACCTGGGTGGCTCAGTTGTTAAGCGTCTGCCTTCAGCTGGGGCCCTGATCCCAGGGTCTTGGGGTCGAGCCCCGCATCGGGATCCCTGCTCAGCGGGAAGCCTGCTTCTCGCTCTCCCACTCCCCCTGCTTGTGTTCCCTCTCTTGCTGTGTCTCTCTCTGTCAAATAAATAAATAAAATCTTAAAAAAAAAAAAAAAGAAAGAAAGAAAAAGGAAAAGAAGGAAGCCAAAAAGAAAGGTACTTGGGTTCAACTGAAGCACCAATCTGCTCCACCCAGAGAAGCACATTTTGTGAGATTCAACTGAAGGGAGCCTGACCTGCTGGAACCCATTTCCTATGAAATCATGGCATAATAGGTACAAAAATAAATGAGTAAAAGACCTCTTAACTATAAGTTAATTAATTACTTAATTTTAAAATGGGCAAAAGATTTGAACACACACTTCTCCAAAGAAGAGGTACAGATGACAAATAACCACATGAAACAATTAGCAATGTCATTAGTCATTAGATAAATGTGAATTAAAAACAATGAGATGCTACTACACACTATCAGAATTGCTAAAATTTTAAAAATAAATATATTACTATACCAAGTGTTGGCAAAAATGTCGAGGAACTAGAATTCTCACATACTAGTGACGGGAATATAAGATGGTACAACTGTTTTGAGAAACAGTTCAGTTCTTTCTTTAGAAGTCAAACATACCTACCATATTACCTTTCCATTCATTCTTAGGTATCAACCCAAGAAAAAGAAAGCACATATTCACAGAGACTTGCATATAAATGTTCATAGTGGCTTTATTTATAACAGCTAAAATCTGGAAACAACCCACACATCCATCGACAGATGAATGGAATGAATGGATAAACAAATTATGCTATGTTTGTACAACTGAATACCTATCAGCAATAAAAAAGTACAACTACTGATATACATAAGAGCATGGATGAATTGCAAAATAATTGTGATGAGTGAAATAAACCAGACAAAAATAAAGAGCACATATTGTATGCTTCTATTTATATAGAATTCTAGAAAATGCAAACTGAGCTGTAGTGACAAAGAAGATCAGCAGTACTGTGGGGATAAAGGAGACGGCAGAGAAAGGGGTAGGGATTACCAAGGAACACAAGGAAGATTTGGGGCATGACAGGTATCTTCATAATCTTGATTGTTGTGATGGTTCCATGAGCTTCATGAGTGTTACTTTTCAAATTATCAAAACATACCAGATTATGCACTTAAAGAATAGGCAATTTACTGTATGTCAACTGTACCTCAATAAAACTGTATTTTTAAATTGTTTTCCAAACATTATTTTAATCCTTTTTTATTTTTCTTTATCATGAGGAACCTTGTAGATATAATTGTTTACATATTAGCTATTGATCCTATGAAAATTATAGCTTTGATGGTGAAGGTCTTTTGAAACATGGCTCAGAAAAAATATTTTTCTTTAAGCCATTCCTCATTCTCCATAGAATAAAGGCCTTAGCTTGTATGTTATTTTAAAAAAAGGAACAAGCTATCACATAACAACATGGATGAATCTCAAATGCATTATCCTAATGGAAAGAAGGCAGACTCAAAAGACTATACACTGTATGCTTCCATTTATACAAAATTCTGGAATAGGCAAAACTACAGCAAAGACAGATCTGTCAGTGCCAGGAACTGGAGGAGGGGTTAGAGGGAATTTGGGGGATAATGGGATTGTTCTTTATTTTATGGTGGTCATGGTATGTGTATGTATTTGTTAAACTCATAGAATTACACACACTAAAAATTTTACTATATGTAAATTGTAGCTCAGTTTTTAAAAGCCTAATAGGATGAGCACTGGGTGTTATATGCAACTAATGAATCACTGAACACTATATCAAAACTAATGATGTACTTACTATATGTTGGCTAACTGAATTTAAATTTAAAAAAAAGCCTCATTCTAGTGTCAAAAGGAAAGAAGAAAAAGGAGGAGCAGGAGGAGGAAGAGGAGAAGGAAAGCAACCATCATTGTCACCACCACCATGGAAATGAGAAATGAAGACCATAAAATATAGGAATTGCAGAAAGATAAAAGAGATAGAATGGGTGTCAACCATTGAAGAGATAATGATTAGAATTTTCTAGAATTGAAGAAAAACTTCATAATTAAAGATTATGCTGAGTTCAGAGCCAGATAAATAAAAAAAAAACTCATCAGAACAGGTAATAATTTAGTAACAAGACTGGACAACAGAATACTTGGAAAGCTAACTTAAAAAAGAAACAGTTTAAGCATAAAAGTAAAAATGAATTAATTATACTGGCAGCAGACATCTCATCACCAACAGTAAATGCCAGAATTCAATGGCATATCACAAAAAAACTTACAGACATAACTGTTAAGGTAAAATGCTACACCCATACAAGAGTGAAAATGAAATAAAGCCCTTTTCAGGCATATAAATCAAACAGATTATTACACATGGACCATAACTGTAATAACTACTAAGACAGTGCTTCCTAAGAATAAAATTGAACCTAGAATGAAAAAAGCAGGATTCTAAAAAGAATGGTGATGATTGTGGTATCAAAAACCATGTGATTAAATTTCATAATACTACATACACACACATACTCAAAAATGATCACAAAAAAAGATTGCATGTAAATGCTGATGAATATGAATAAGGTCTGTAGTTTAATTATTAATATTGTACCAATACCAATTCCCTAGCTGTGAAAATGCACTGTTAGCGTAAGATGTTATCATTGGCAAAACCCAAATGAAAGGGATAAGGAAACTCTGCTATTTTTGCAACTTTTTATATTTCTTAAATTATTTCAAAATAAAAAGTTTAAAAGAAAGGAACACTAAACAAAGACCTAGGAAATATAATAGGTAATCCTAGTAAGTACTGACTAAATATAACAATAACAAAACAACACTAAATTATTTGGGGCCAAGGGAAAAGCCAAATTACAAACAAATAGATGAAGAGAGGCCAGTGTTATGAGATCCTGGTGTAATTCAGATGACCATATATAATGATTAAATTACACACTGTATAACATTAACTATAAATACTAAAATTTAAAAAAATCATTTAAAAATAAAAACATAAAAATGTGCAAAGTAATAGAAGAGAAAAGAGAACAGAAAAAAACAAACAGATTTGAGGAAAAGGAAAGAAAACATGCAAAAAAAAAAAGATGGTAAATAAGAAAAAAAATGGCAATTTTCAATCTAAATATATGCCATCATTTACTAAGCATATATGCATAACAAAAACCACTATTGCATCTCATATAAAGGCTGTTTATAAGAAACCAATGAAAATCAAAGAAAGATTAAGAATAGGGGATGAAAAAAGATATACTAAGTAAATCTAAATTTCAAAGAGCAAGTTGATATAGCAATATAAAACAGTGAGAATAGATTTTAAGATAAAATTATTAATGATAAAAAGATAATATACCAAGAAATTATAACTAAATTGAACATTAATGCATTGTCATTGCCTCAGAATATATAAAGCAGAAGTTTCAAAAATCAGAGGGAAAGCCATGAAATACTGAAAAACTTTAGTTTGCTTCTCACAGAAAATAAATTAATGAGCAGATGGGGGAAATCCCAATACATATAAAAATGATTTGAAACAACATAATTAAAAAAAGTTTGTTTTTGAAACAAGAAAAACAAACATGTTACAGTAATTGAAGCATACCTACAAGCATAGATTTTTACAAAAATTGACTTCCTTTCTAATTCCAACATTTAAGAATAAATCATAGAAACAAGTCTCTCCCAATAAGGTAATAAAATTAGAAAATAATTTTTTTCAGCAATCAAAATAAATCATATAATTGGAAACTAAAGATTATAATTTATCCATAATTCAAACAAGAAATCATACTGGAAGTTTCTAATTTTTTGAACTGAATGTCAACTATATATTAAAAACTGGAGAGTATACATGAAATGATATTTAAAAGGGAAAGTTTTAGCTTTAAAAACATATGCTGGAAATAAGAAAGACTGAAAATTAATTTAAAAAAAAGCCCTATTAGACTCAAGAAAGCTAGAATTAAAACAGAGCAAGAGTAAAGAGAGCAGAAAGGAGGAAAAGAGCAAAATTTAAGGATAATAAACACTAAGGAAATATAGAGATCTCAACAAACCCCAAAGTTATATTTTTCAAATTACCAATAAAACCTCTGAGAAAACTTCTCATGAAAAAGGGAAAAAAGAAAACACATAAAAAAATTAGAATTAGAAAAGGAAATGTATCTATAAAGGTGTAAATATTTAAAATTATAATATAATTCCAAAATAAAATAAATAAAATATAATTCCAGATATGGCACACTGATACAGCCATATGTAGCAAAAATATGTAATACATATCAACTTTCAGTGTAGAGGTTGTTCTCTGCAGAGAGGGAGATAATACTAGAAAGGGAATGCAGCTGTAAATGCAAGAACCAAGAAAAATATTAACATTTGTTTATTTCCACTAGAGGGCAAATGAGTATTCATCACCGTGTTCTCTTTGTGTTTGAATTATTTTTTAAAAAAATTAAAATATGCTTGGGGTGCCTGGGCAGCTCAGTCAGTTAAGCATCTGACTCTCAGTTTGGCTCAGGTCGTGACCTCAGGGTCATGAGATCAAGCCCCATCAGGCTCCATGCTCAGTGTGGAGTCTGCTTCAGACTCTCTCTCCCTCTGCCCCTCGCCCTTGCGCACTCCTCTCTCTTTCTCTAAAATAAATAAATCTTAAAAAAAAAAAAAGATTCTCTCTCCCTCTCCCTCTGCTCCTTCCCCCCACTTGTGCACACTCTCTCTCTAAAAAAAAAAAAAAAAAAATTAAATATGCTAAAGTCTAAATTATAAATTTGCCTTCTGAATACTTTACCCAGAGAATATTTTTAAAATCATTTCTTACATAAAGCAGCAACGAAAATTGAAATATTTCATCTGTGATAAGGCCTGGAAATCTGCATTTTTAACAAATATTTCTGGTGGTTCTCCTGTAGGTAACACAGATCACAATTTGAGAACCACTCAAGTATTTGAAAGCAATAGATAAGGATACATTTGAGTTCTTTCTCTCTCAATTTCCAAGGCAATGACTTTGGCAAATTATTTAAATTATACTCCCAAATTTTTGCATCTTTAAAATGGGGATATTCAAAACTATTTCACAAAATTAAATGAGATATTTATATAGTACTCAAAATCCCTGTAAAATGTATAGTGTGGCTCATGATACTGCCCTATATATGACCAGAGTCAAATGGTACTAAAGTTTAACTTCGGAACACAAATTCAATTTACTTGCTACTTAGGGATTCCTCTTCCTTGACAAACCACTTGGTCGAACTATGCCACGAAACAGCTATTATGGTTGCTATGATGATAACAGGTAAAGCAATGTAGAAACCTAGAAGCCATCGGTTCTTTTCAGCCTTCCTAAGAGTTCTTTCCATGGTTAAACCTAAAAATAGAAATACATTAAAAATCAGAGTAAAAAAATGAAGCCATCTACTTTTACTTTCAAGTTGCAGCAAACCAATTACAGCATTCTTAATTTTTGTTGTTATTCAAAGAACATGGAAAAATAATAATAGAATCATAATACTTAGAACTATCTCTACAACCTCTCATTCTAAAAGATTAGAAAACAAGTTCCAGAAAATTCCAACATATTCTACATTATACTTCAGCTATAGCAAAATCTCACTATAGCACTATTAAGTTGGACCCAAAAACTTCAATGATATATAATGGGGGATCATGTAATTGCAAGGTAATCCAACAAATTTACAGGATAGCCTAATGGAGAAAGTCAATGATATCAGTAAATAAAAATTTTAGAAGATACTCTCAGTTTCAATCATGATATTGAGAGTTAGTATTAGAAGAGCAAGATTAAGAAGACATACTTGGTTTTCATTTCTTGAAAAGAAGACTATTTACCTTTTAATTGCAAATATTGACTTCTAGGCAGCAAAAATCTACCTTTGTTTTTGTGAAGATAAGCAATTTGAGAATTTATTAACTGAATATGTAAAGATATTAGATACTTGCCCTGTTTCCCAGACAAACTAGAAACTTCTCTGCCACGTCTTTCGCAATATGGAGGCTGGTAGCCATCAAAACAATGGCACGTTTCATTGGAAGTGCATACCTAGGATCATTTTTAAAAAGTTAAATGATCATTTAAAACTATTTTATCATAAAAAATAAAACTATCAGATGGATCATCAAGCTTACTTTTGTATTTTCATTTAGTGTAATTTTATTTATTTACAGAAATAATCCTACAAATCAAATGTTTGGTTTCTAATGCACACACAAAAACGTACACACAGTTTGAAAAAAGCTATAGAGGCTCATAGAATTTACATCAAGAAAATTTAACACTTTCAAATATTCACCTGAAAACTTAGTTTGCCATTTCAGAAACATATCCTTAAATGCTCATGAAAATGAGACCCATCCAGTGGTATCCTGGAGCCAGCTAGTACCACCTCCAGAGCTGATTGTGCACATCTCTTCCTATCTCCAAGTTCAGTGACATTATGTGGTAGCTTGAAGTATTTGTACTTACAAATGAGCACTTTACCCTTCCCTACTGTCCTTCACCAGGATTGGATTGTATGTGTTTTTGTTTTGTTTGTTTTATTTTTTTAAAGATTTTATTTATTCATTCCTTCTATATTGATTACACTATAAGGAAGAATTTTCCCTTATCTCCATTTATTTCATTTATTTATTCAGTTTTTTAATTATGGCTATCAGTAATATATTATTTATATGGTCAGATGATCTATGACAAGGATGCCAAGGCCACTCAATGGGAAGTCTTATCTGCAAATGAAAACTGGATATCCAATGCAAAAGAATGAAATTAGATCTTTATCTCACATTATGTATAAAAATTAACTCAAAATGAATTAAGGACCAAATGTAAGACCTAAGACTATAAAATTCCTAGAAGAAAACATAGAGAAAAAGCTTTATGACATTGGACTTCACAATCATTTCTTGGACTAAAAGCACGAGCAACAATAGTAAAAATGGACAAATGGATCTACAACAAACTTAAAAACTTTTGTGCATCAAAGGATATAATCAAGAGAGTGAAAAGGTAATCTATAGAACAGGAGAAAAGACTTGCAAATCATATATCTTATAAGACATTAATATCAAGAATATGCATAGAACTCATACAACTCAACAATAATAAAAAAAATCAGATAATCTACTTAAATGGGCAAAGGGCTTGAATAGAAATTTCTCCAAAGATGTTGTACAAATGGCCAATAAGAATATAAATAGATGTTCATCATCAATAGTCATAAAAGAAATAAAAATGAAAATCACAGTGATACCACCCTACACCCATTAGGATGACTACTATAAAAAATAACTGAAAGCAGAGTCTCAAAATGAAAATTTGCATACCTATGACCCCAGAAGTATTAGTCACAAGAGCCAAGAGGTGTTAACAACCCAAATGTCCACTAACAGATGACTGCATTAACAAAATGTGGTACATACATATAAGGGAATATTATTCAATCTTAAAAAGGAAGTCAGTCCTATCACATGCTAAAACATAGATGACTGAAATGAACCATCAATAAAAGACAAATACTGTATTACCCCACTTATATGAGGTATCGAAAGTAGTCAAATTCATCAAAACAAAGTAGAATGGGGGTTTGCAGGGGCTTTTGGAATAGGGGAAAGGAAAGTTATTTAATGGGTATTGCCATTGTGTTTTATAAGAAACAAATATTTCATCATTCAGATGATTGAAATATATTTCTCACATGTATTTGGTCTTTGTCCACAGTTCCTGGTTTACAGCTCCCAAAACCCTTAGAATTTCCTGTGTTGAGAGAGAGAAAGGTGTCTTCTGTTATGTAAATGAAGTAAGTTTTGAAGGCATCTAAGGATGGGAGCTGGTTGCCAGGGGAATCCATGTGATTCCATGTGGCTATGTGGTTAGAGGGTTGGAACTTTCAGTCCCGCCCTCCCCCACCAAACTTCAGGGAGGTTGAATCAATTGTCAATGGCCAATGAATTAATCAGTTGTGCCTATGTGATGAAGCCTCCATAAAACCCAAAGACAGGGTTCAGAGAGCTTCTGGGTTGGTGAACATATAAAGATTTGAGGACAGTGTGCATAGAGAGGGCATGAAAGTTCGGCACCCTTTCCCTATACCTTGCCCTGTACATATCTTCCACCTGGCTGAACCTGAATTTTATCTTTTTATAATAAAAGAGTAATCTAGTAAGCAAAATGCTTCTCTAAGTTCTGTGAGCCACTCTAGCAAATTAATTTAATCCAAGGAGGGAATCCTGGGAACCTCTGGTTTATAGCCAGTTAGAAGTATAGGTAACAACCTGGGCTTGCAACTGATCTGAACCGAGTTGCCAAGGAGGAAGTCATGGAACTTCCAATCTATAGCCAACTGGTCAGAAGCACGGGTGATTGCATAGGATATCACCTAGGATAGCAACTGGCATATGTGGGGTGGGGGGGTTGGTGTACAGTCTTGTAAGCCTGGACCCTTAACCTATGGAATCTGATGTCATCTTTGGGTAGATAGAATTGAAGTGAATTCTGCTGGTGTCCAAGAATTGCTTTTTGGTATAGGAGGAACCCTAGCACTCACATTGGAAAATGGGTGCTCAGAATACCAAAAAGAGTATTAAGAGTTTCATATTTGCAAGATAAAAAAGTTCTGGAGATCTGTTTCACAACAATGTAAATATATGTAATACTACTGAACTGCACACTTAAAAATGTTAAGATGGCAAATTTTGTTTTTTACCACAGTAAAAATCATTCATAGCAGCTTTATTCAAAATAGCCAAAACTTGAAACTATGAAATTATCAACAGATAAATCAATAATTTAATATCCATAAAATTAGTTATTAAAAGCAATAGAAACAAACTGTTTTGTCTAAGTATGTTACAAATGCCACAATACACTATTATTGTTTACTTGAAATAGTCAATTTATCTTTTTAAAAACATTTAAATGAAATACAGTATTTTATCCACAAATTTTTCATTCCAGCACTCTTCACTGCTTTGTTTAGATCCACATTTCCATCTGACATTATTTTCCTTCTACCTAAATATAGTTTAATATTTCCTTTAGTGCCTATCTTCTAGCAATAAATTCTCTCAGATGTTCATATCAAAGAGTCTTTTCTATCCTTAATTTTTAAAATATGTTTTAAAAAGATTTTACTTATTTATTTGACAGAGAGAGACAGCGAGAGAGGGAACACAAGCAGGGGGAGTGAGAGAGGGAGAAGCAGGCTTCCCACTGAGCAGGGAGCCCAATGTGGGCCTCGATCCCAGGACCCGGGATCATGACCCGAGCTGAGGGCAGGCACTAAATGACTGAGCCACCCAGGCACCCCTTAAAATATTTTCATTGGTTATAGAATGCTTAATTTACAGTTTTTCCCTCATATTTAAATAATGTAATTTAATTGTTTTCGGTATTACATATTTTCTGATAAAAAATCTGAAGTTATTCTTGTCATTGTTCCTCTGGACATAATGTGTCTTTCTTCTCTGAACACATTTAAAATATTCTCATTAATGTTGGTTTTCAGTAATTTGATTATAATGTGCCTTCACATGTGTATTTCTTTGTGTTTTTCTGGCTTAAGATTTATTGAATTTCTTGGAACTTTGAGTTTATGATTTTCACCAAATTTTGAAAATTATTAAATTTTTTCTAGCCTCCTCTCTCTCTTCTCCTTCTGCAAATCCAATTACAGATATACCAAACTATTTGATATCATCCCAGGAATTACTGGTTCATGTTTTTTTTCAATCTTTTTAAATCTTTTTCCTTCAGTTTGAGTAGTTTTTATTGGCTTATCTTTAAATTCACTGAAATTATCTTTTGTGTCTGTTGAGTTGTTAATCCCATCCATGGAATTTTTCATTTCAGTTATGTTATTTTCCCATTTCTGGAAATTCCATGTGTGTTTTACATCTCCCATTTCTCTTATTATTATGTTAATATTTGTTAAATCCAAGAGAAAATTTATAATCACTTTTAAAAGTCCCTGTCATCTAATTATATCATTTTAAAAATTCCAGGGTCTATTTTATTGACTAATTTTTTCTCCTGGCATGGGTTACATAATTCTCCCCCTTTGCATATTTCCTTACTTTTAAAAATTTTATGCTGGATATTGTGGATTTTATTTTGTAGAATGTATAGATTTTGTTGCTTTCCTTTAAAGATTGCTATACTTTGTGCTGGGAGGCAGTTAAGTTACTTGCAAAACAGACTGATCAAGGCTTTTAAACTTTGATAGGGAAGATTTAGAATATCCTTTTCTCTAGGGCAAATTTACTGCTGCTAGGAAAGTAATGACTTTTCTGGGGTTCCAAGTGAATATTCCAAGTTTCCTAGAGTTTAGTAAGTTTCATGAATAGAAATGAATGTGCACGGGGCGCCTGGGTGGCTCAGTCGTTAAGCATCTGCCTTCGGCTCAGGTCATGATCCCAGGGTTCTGGGATCGAGCCCCACATCGGGCTCCCTGCTCGACGGGAAGCCTGCTTCTCCCTCTCCCACTCCCCCTGCTTGTGTTCCCTCTCTCGCTATGTCTCTCTCTGTCAAATAAATAAATAAAATCTTTTAAAAAAAAGAGTATAAAAAAGAAATGAATGTGCAAACATTATTAACTTTCCTACACTCTAAATGTAATGGGAAAAGACCCCTAATCACACTAAAAACAAACTATGGAATATGGAGAAATAATTTTAAAAAGAAATATTCAACATCACATGAAAAAAACTATAAAACTTTCCTGAAAACAATATCAAAGATTTGAATAAATAATCCAAGAAAAAATAATTAGAAAACTTGACATATATATTAATATTTAATTGATTTTTACCAACTGCTATAAAATATAAAACAGTATTATACTGTTGTGAGAATAGTCAGGTCAATAAATAAAACAGCCATTATACATATCTGACAAATGATATATACATAGCATCACATCTTAGACACTACCTGGAAATTAGAAGCCCAATGGGCAAAAGGCAGGAAGAGTTTTTTTTTTTATTAGTAAAATATATCTATCAAGATGAGGTTTTAGGGTGCCTGGGTGGCTATTGGCTAATAAGCATCTGCTCAGGTCATGATCCCAAGGTCCTGGGATTGAGCCCCATGTTGGGGTCCCCACTCAGCAGGAAATGTGCTTCTCCCTCTCCCTCTGCCACTCCCCCGCTAGTTCTTGCTCTCTCTCTCTCTCCCTCTCTCAAATAAATAAATAAAATCTTTTAAAAAAAAAGATAAGGTTTTAATTCTTTTAAATGATAACCATAACATCAAAACAAAATATTTCAAATGTAAGAACCCAATACACATACAACATATTTTAGGTTTGTACTCTTAAAGTATGATTTGCACTTTTTTAAATATAAATTAAACTTAGCACTGGATGTATATATTAGATTTGTTAAGATTCATCAGTATCATACATATTGATTTGCTTTTAAGTTTTTATTTAAATTTCAGTTGATTAACCTTCAGTATAATATTAATTTCAGATGTAAAATATAGTAATTCAACACTTCCATACAATACCCACTGCTCATCACAACTAAAGCTCACTACTTAATTCCTATCACTTATTTAACCCAGCACCCTCCCACCACCTACCTCCCGTCTGGTAACCATCAGCTTGTTCTCTAGAGTTGAGAATCTGTTTTATGGTCTGCCTCCCTCTTTTTTCCCCTTTGCTCATTTGTTACATTCCTTAAATTCCATATATTAGTGAAATCATAAGGTATTTGTCATTCTCTGTCTTATTTCACTTAGCGTAATACTCTCTAGCTCCATCCACATAATTGTGAATGGCAAGATTACATTCTTTTTTATGGCTGAGTAATATTCCATTGTGTGATATGTGTGTATATATATATATATATATCATATATTTTTTATCCATTCAGCAGTTAGTGGACATGGGCAGTTTTCCTAATTTGGCTATTATACATAATGCTGCTATAAACATTGGGGTGCATGTATCCTTTGAATTAATGTTTTTGTATTCTTTGGGTAAATATTTAGTATTGTAATTGCTGAATTCAGTAAAGTCACAGTATACAAAATCAATGTACAGAAATCTGTTACATTTCTATACACTAATAATGAAGCAGCAGAAAGAGAAATCAAGGAATCAATCCCGTTTACAACTGCATCAAAAACAATAAGATACCTAGGAATAAACCTAACCAAAGAGGTAAAAGACCTGTACTCTGAAAACTATAAAACACTGATGAAAGAAATTGAAGAAGACACAAAGAAATGGAAAAACATTCCATTTGGATTGGAAGAACAAATATTGCTAAAATGTCTATACAACCCAAAGCAATCTACACATTTAATGAAATCCTTATCAAAATACCAACAGCATTTTGGGGTACCTGGGTGTCAGTTAAGCATCTGACTCTTGATTTTGGCTCAGGTCATGATCTCAGGGTCATGGGATAGAGCCCCGCTTCCACCTCCACACTCAGTGCAGAGTCTGCTTGAGATTCTCTCTCCCCCTCTCCCTTTGCCCCTCCCCCTACTGACATGCACACTTTCTCTCTCTCTCTCAAATAAATAAATAAATCTTAAAAAAAAAATACTGCATTTTTCACAGAGCTAGAACAAACAATCCTAAAATTTGTATGGAACCAGAGAAGACCCCAAATAGCCAAAGCAACCTTGAAAAAGAAAAGCAAGATGTATCACAATTCTGGATTTCAAGTTATATTACAAAGCTGTAGTGATCAACACAGTATGGTCCTAGCAGAAAAACAGACACATAGATCAATGTGACAGAATAGAAAACTCAAAAGTAAAAGCACAACTATGTGGTCAATTAATTTTTGACAAAGCAGGAAAGAATATCCAATGGGAAAAAGACATTCTCTTCAACAAGTGGGAAAACTGGACAGCAACATACAAAAGAATGAAACAGGACCACTTTCTTAGACCATATCCACAAATAAATTCAAAATGGATTAAAGACCTAAATGTGAGACAGGAAACCATCAAAATCCTAGAGGAGAACACAGGCAGTGACCTCTCTGACATCAGGTGTAGCAACTTCCTTCTAGATTAATGTCTCCTGAAGCAAGGGAAACAAGCAAAAATAAACTATTGGGACTTTATCAAAATAAAAAGCCTCTGCACAGTATAGGAAATAATCAACAAAACTAGAAGTCAACCTATGGAATGGGTAGAGATATTTGCAAATGACATATCTGAAAAAGGGTAAGTACCCAAAATATATGAAGAACTTACAAACTCAACACCCAAAAAAATAATCCAATTTAAAAATGGGCAGAAGACTTGAATAGATATTTTTCCAAAGAAGACATCCAGGTGGCCAATGGACACATGAAAAGATGCTCAACATCACTTATCATCAGGGAAATACAAGTCAAAACTACAATGGGTTATCACCTCACACCTGTCAAAATGGCAAAAATCAACAGCACAAGAAATAATAGATGTTGGCAAGGATATGGAGAAAAAGGACCCCTCGTGCACTGTTGGTGGGAATGCAAAGTGGTGCAGCCACTCTGGAAAACAGTATGGAGGTTCCTCAAAAAGTTAAAAGTAGAACTACCCTACAATCTAGCAATTCCACTATTAAGAATGGTTTTCTGATCAACATGTGATTATTAAACATTTGAAGATATGTTCACTCTCACTATATGTTCAATGGTCAAAGTATATTAAATAAAACCATAGTAGGGAACTTTTTTTCATGTGTCAAATTGACAAATATTAAAAATAAAATAGTACTTAGATTTGAAAGGAAGAATTGAGAGAGACATGCTCATATGCTTATTACCATAGAATAAATTTATAAACTTTCTGGAAAGCACTTAAAAATTTTAGGTTAATACCTTAAAGGGGATTACCCTCTTACACTCTATAATCCACTTCTGGAAATTTGTCCCACAGAAATAACAATAATGCTTGCAAATGTTTATATACAAGTTTCTCATCCAAGCAAATTTCAATAATAATGAAGAATCAAACATCATATGATATTTAACATATGGGAATGGTTAAAATAAATAAAGTTATATAATATTATTTTCTATAATAATTTTTAGGCAATGTTTAAAACATGGAAAAATTCTTAGGAGTGAAAATGCTTTGGAGAGAAAAAGCATGCTGTTACCCTCTATACATAGTACCATGTTTTCTTAGCAGAATCAATGACTAAATGAATGAGGCTGTGCCCTCACACATAAACATATTTGGTGGATGGATGAATAAATTTATACATATTTATACATATACATATGTACACTTGCACATACATGAACAAAGAAAGCTTTCAGGAGAAGAGTTATGTCTGTATTATAAAAAATATGGTTAATTTTTTGCTTTCTATGTTAGATAAATTTCCCAAGTCTTTCATGATAAATAAGTAGTACTTTTATTATGAAGAAAGAAAATAATAAGTAATATCTAGGAATTTGAAGGAGTGAAAACTGGCATTGTTAGCAGGTCAACAATTGACCTATTAGACAAATTTAGCCTCCAAGTAAGTTTTCTTTGACATGCCCAGAGTTTTCATAATAATACTCATTGCTCAAGAGGATTGGGGAAAAGAGAGAGAGATGAGGGGGAAGAGGTAACTTTTTTACAGTGTAAGTAAAATTAAAAGTGTTTTGGCATTTGGGAAAAATAATTTGGCTTTAACAAATCTATAATTAAAATTTTAAGTATATATATATATATACTTCAACCAAGTAGTCACACTCCTGGTGATCTTCCCACAGCAATATAGGTACCAGCATGGAAGGATACTTATTAAATCTATATCTACTTACTTGGAAACATCTAAGTGAAGCATTGATGAATGTAAAAGTAAGATATGGAAAAGTGTGATACACCTATATGTATCTATCTAGCTAATCTCAATAGATAGATAGATGATAGATAGATAGATGATAGATAGATAGATAGATGATAGATAGATAGATAGATAGATAGATAGATAGATAGATAGATAGATAGATGATAGATAGATATACATTCAGCAAATATTTGAGTTCCTACAATATGCCAAGCAGAGTTCTGGGCTCTTGCTAACTAACACCAAAGAATACATGTCTATATGAATATAGCTCTGTGCATGATTAAATGAGTCTAGAATAAACAAAAGAGTAATGATACATGGTAGATTGATAACAAGAGAACAACACAAAAATTAATGTGATAACATTGGTATAATTATGTAATCCTATCAGTGAATATACATATATGCAAACACACATGTGCATGCACAGAGACATTCAAAAGAATAATATACAATAAAAAAATAACTAAGTAGGTGTGCCAATGGCAACACAACTATTAAATGTCTACAGTTGTATACCAAATTTGCCTTACTTGTTTATTTACTCCCTTGGCATATTTAAATTTGTGAACCCGGAAAGAAAGTTTTCAACAGACAATATTTTTTAATTTGGATAATGATTTACACTTGTATTAGAGTGTGAATTTTTTTTAACTTACTAAGTAAGCACTACAATCTATTTCTTCCTTATTATTCTAATATTTATTATTCTAATATTGTGTGATTTTGACTTTCTGCTAATTTTCTGAAAGGCAATCTACAGAAAGGCAATTTGTCTAGGCAAATTCACTCAATGTCAGTTTCCTTAACAGTCAATTCATCAAATAGTTACTTAGTATTTGGAATGCCAAATGATTAAATCTCAGTATTTATATAGAAATATGATTGGCTGGGTTGGCTGTCACTGCACTGGAAGATTTCTGTGAAGTTTTAGTACAGTAGTTTTCATTTTGTTTTCAGAAAAGCATTTTAATAAATTTTCCATTTATATATACCCAATTTATATCTCTCTAGCTATAGCAGCAGAGACCCACTACTCAAAATTTTTGTGAGAACAAGCATAGAACACCAGTTCCTGGTCTGGCATGTGAGGAGCTTGGGGGTCCACACAATCCTAATAAGTAAAAAGCTGAATAAACTGAAAATTAACAATTCTTATATCCATCAGAAAGGTGAGATCACAGGATAAACTATCACCTCCAAAACTGGAGACACAGGCAAATACACAAAATCACAATTTAACAAAACAGAAACCCACATGGGAATCAGTACCAGGGTAGGAAAAATTAAACTGTCATTGATGTACTACTTGGAGGTTCAATTAGAGTTGGAAACTTCGGGGGGAGGGTCTAGTTATTAGTGTGTCCCCACACTTTTGTGAGTTTTATATCCAGGAGCTCAACCAGATTATATATATAATATATAATACTATACTTATTATAAGATTACTTACACTACTCGTGATACAGTGTTATTTGAAACTGGACTTAGATTGGTTGTAAATGTATACTGTAAACAGTAGGGCAACTACTAAAAAAAGTAAACAATGAAATATAACTGATATGCTAAGAAAGGAGAGAAAACAGCATCATATAAAAGGCTGAACTAGAACCACAAAGACAGGAAAACAGTGGAAGACATAAATAGGAACAAAGAACAATAGTAATAAATAGAAAACACTAATAAATGCAGTAGACATTGATTAATATCTATTTTCCTCAAACTATTCCAAAATTACAAGAGGAAAGAAAGATTCCAAACACATTTAATGAGGCCAGCATTGCTTTGATAGATAGCAAAACCAGACACAGACACCACAAAAAAAGAAAGAAAGAAAAAGAAAGAAAGAAGAAAAAGAAGAAGAAAGAAAGAAAGAAAGAGAGAAAGAAAGAAAAGAAAAAAGAACCATAGGCCAATATCTCTCATGGACATAGATGCAAAAATTCTCAACAAAATATTAGCAAACAACATTCAACAACACACTTAAAAATTTATTCAGGATGGCCAAGTGGGATTTATTCTGGGGATGCAAGGATGGTTCAATATTCCCAAATTAATCAATGTGATAACACACTAGCAAAATGAAAGATTAAAATAATATGATCACCTCAATAAATGAAGAAAAAGCACTTAATATTCAACATCAGTTCATCAAAAAAACTCTCAACCCACAGTTAACATCATACTCAATATTGAAAAACCAAGAGCTTTCCCTCTAAGACCAAGAACAAGACAAGGATGTCCACTCCCACTACTTTTATTCAACATAGTACTGGAAATCTCAGTCACAGCAATCAGACAAGAAAAAAACAAGAAGGCACCAATATTGGTCACTATTTGCAGATAACAAAATACTATACATATAAAACCCTGAAGACTCCACCAAAAAACACTGAAGGAAAAAATGAATTCAGTAAAATTGTAAGATACAAAATTAATACCCAGAAATCAGTTGTTTCTATACTAATTACAAGGTAGCAGAAAGAGCAATTAAAAAAACAATCCCATGATAATTGCACCTCTTCCCCCAAAAAAATCTAGGAATAACCTCAACCAAGTTGGTGAGAGACCTATACTCTGTAAACGATAAAACGCTGATGAAAGAAATTGAAGACAACACAAATAAACAAATAAATAAATGAAGATATTCCATCACAGACAGGCAAGATGGCGGAGGAGTGGGGGACTCCATTTCAACCACTCCCCTGAATTTAGCTGGATATCTACCAAGCCATTCTGAACACCCATGAAATCAGCCTGAGATGTAAGATTATACGTCTGGATCTCTTCTGGGGGCAGAGGATGTTCAGTCAAGAAGTACAAAAGGTAGACTTGGGATTGTTCCAAAAGGTATCAGAGGATAAACAGAAGGGGGAGGGGCCCACCTGAAGCTACCCACTGGAAAGTAAAATAACACCCCAGTGCAAAAGCATCCTGAACCTGGGCACCAGCAACAGCTTGCAGAGTGGTGGTGGTGGGACGAGAAGCACCCAATAACAGCGCTCCAACAGAATCCAGGAGCTTAAGGGGCAAACGCCAGGACCAGGGTGGCTGCTTGTGCGGAACTGTGCTTGCAGACCTGGGGGCTGGTGGTGGCTGCAGCTGACGCTGACACCCACCCAGACGGGGATCAGTCAGGTTTTGGAGGCACAGGGGGTAGAGACAAAGGGGGGCCTGGGTTGACCAGAGGATCACTGGGGGTGTGCACCACCTGTGGGAAGTTGCGGTTTTCAGCTGGGCTCACAGATGGGGAGACCATGTGTACTGGAGGGTTCAGAGAGGAGCAGACTGTGGCTTTTCTCCTCTGGTGCAGACTTCTGGGTGCAGACATTTTCCTTTGCCCTGACCCTCCAAAAAGATATGAAAAGCCCTCACAGAACAAAAGCCCAAAAAACTGGTTTCCACAGAGCCCAGCCCCTTGATAGGGGGCAGGGCAACTCCACTGAAGCAGGAGTGCCTGAAAAACAATGTGGCAGGCCCCTCCCCCAGAAGACAAGCTGGAAGAACAAGAGGACGACAACCCAAGGGTTCTCATAAAACTGTAAAACCTGAACACCGGGGGGAAATAGTATACTGAACTCCTGGTATTGCCTCATGGCCTGTGTATTTCTTAGATACAACTTTTTTATTCTTTCTCATGTTTTTTTTTTTACCTACTTAGCATTTCAACTAGATGCTTAATACAACATATTTCATAGAAACTTTTTAACTTCTGTTTCACACATATACATTTTTTCTCTTTTTCTTTTTTCTATATAGATAGATAGATAGATATAATCTTAAAGGTGGTACTTTTTTTCCCTATTCAATACTACCTTTATATATATACCAGTTTTAATTTCCCTGTAATTCTGGGAAGTAGTGTTCTCTAACAAAGAGTACAAAATACACCCAGTTAGAACTGAAACACACTACCTCACCACATTAAGAGATTATAGCGCCCCCCTCCCCCCTTTTTCCTCTAACTTTATAAATCTTATTCTTGGGTTGCATTTTCGCTGGGTTTTCTTGGTGGTGGCTTCCGATCGCTCTGAACGTTCCCAGGGTGCACCTTGCCTGGACTGTGGTTGATATTTTAAACTCTGTACATTCATTCAACCACCCAACAACAGAATGACTAGGAGGAGGAACTCCCAACAAAGAAAAGAATCAGAGAAAATGGCCTCTCCTGCAGACCTAATGGATATGGATATAAGCAAGATGTCAGAAATAGATTCCAGGATAACAGTTTTGAAGACAATAGCTAGGCTGGAGAAACCCATTAACAGCAACATAGATTCTTTAAGGGCAGAAATGAGAGCTAATCAGGCCTAATTTAAAAATGCTATTAGTGAAATGCAATCTAAGCTAGATACTCTAACAGCTAGGGTAAACAAGGCAGAAGAACAAATTAGTGATCTAGAAGACAAACTGATAGAAAGGAAGCAACAGGAGGAGGCCTGGAACAAACACCTTAAAATCCATGAAAACAGAATTAGAGAAATAAACGATGCCATGAAACATTCCAATGTCAGAATTATTGGGATTCCTAAGTGGTGGAGAGAGAGAGAGGACGAGAAGATATATTTCAGCAAATCATAGCTGAGAACTTCCCTAATCTGAGGAATAAAACAAGTATTCGTGTCCCAGAGGCAGAGAGGACCCCTCCCAAGATCAAGGAGAACAGACCAACACCCCGGCATGTAATAGTAAAACTCACAAATCTTAGAACCAAGGAAACCATCTTAAGGGCAGTTAGGGGGAAGAGATTCCTTACGTACACAGGGAGGAACATCAGAATAACGTCAGACCTATCCACAGAGACCTGGCAAGCCAGAAAGGCCTGGCAAGACATATTCAGGGTACTAAATGAGAAGAACATGCAGCCAAGGATACTTTCTATGGCAAGGCTGTCATTTAGAATGGATAGAGAGATGCAGAGCTTCCAAGACCGGCAGAAACTGAAAGAATATGTGACCACTAAGCCAGCCCTGCAAGAAATATTAAGGGAGCTTCTATAAAAGGAGAAAGACCCCAAGAGTGATATAGAACAGAAATTTACAGAGACAATCTATAGAAACAAGGACTTCACAGGCAACATGATGACAATAAATTCATATCATTCAATAATCACTCTCAACACGAACTGCCTAAATGTTCCCATAAAATGGCACAGGGTTGCAGATTGGATAAAAAGACATGATCCAGATCCATCTTCCATGCCAACAGACCTCAAAAGAAAGCTGGGGTAGTAATTCTCATATCAGACAAATTAGATTTTAAGCTAAAGACTGTAGTTAGAGATACAGAAGAACACTATAACATTCCTTTTTTTTTTTTTTTAGGACACTATATCATTCTTAAAGGGTCTTTCCAACAAGAAGATCTAACAATTGTAAATATCTATGCCTCCAACATGGGAGCAACCAATTACATAAGCCAACTGTTAACCAAAATAAAGAAACATATTGATAATAATACGTTAATAGTAGGAGACCTCAATACTCCACTCTCAGCAATAGACAGATCATCTAAGCAGAAAGTGAACAAAGAAACAAGAGCTTTGAATGACACACTGGACCAGAGGGACCTCATAAATATATGCAGAACATCCCACCCTAAAACAACAGAATACTCATTCTTCTTGAGTGCACATGGAACTTTTTTCAGAATAGACCACATACTGGGTCAGAAATCAGGTCTCAACTGATACCAAAAGATTGAGATTATTCAGTGCATATTCTCAGACCATAATGCTTTAAAAATGGAACTCAATCACAAGAAAAAGTTTGGAAGAAATTCAAACACTTGAAAGCTAAAGACCATCATGCTTAAGAATGTTTGGGTCAACCAAGAAATCAAAGAAGAACTTAAACAATTCATTGAAACCAATGAGAACAAAAACACACTGGTCCAAAACCTATGGGATACTGCAAAGGCAGTCCTAAGGGGGAAATACATACCTATCCAAGCCTCACTCAAAAAGTTAGAAAAATCCTGAATATACAAACTATCTTTACACCTTAAAGAACTGGAGAATCAACAACAAATTAAGCCTAACCCACGCATGAGAAGGGAAATAATTAAAATTAGAGCAGAGATCAATGAATTAGAAACCAGAAATACAGTAGAACACATCAACGAAACTAGAAGTTTGTTCTTTGAAAGAATTAATAAGATCAATAAACCATTGGCCAGACTTATCCAAAAGAAAGAGAAAGGACCCAAATTAATAAATTATGAATGAAAGGGGAGAGATCATGACTAACACCAAGGAAATAGAAACAATTATCAGAAATTATTATCAACAACTATATGCCAATAAATTAAGCAACCTGGAAGAAATGGATGCCTTCCTAGAAACCTATAATCTACCAAGACTGAAACAGGAAGAAATTAACAACCTGAATAGACCAATAACCAGTAACGAGATTGAAGCACTGATCAAAAACCTCCCAAAAAACAAGAGTCCAGGGCCTGAGGATTCCCTGGGGAATTCTACCAAACATTCAAAGAAGACATAATACCTATTCTCCTGAAGCTGTTTCAGAAAATAGAAACAGAGGGAAAACTTCCATACTCATTCTATGAGGCTAGCATTACCTTGATTCCCCAAACCACGCAAAAACCTCGTCCAAAAGGAGAATTTCAGAACAATATCCCTGATGAATATGGATGCCAAAATTCTCAACAACATCCTAGCTAATAGGATCCAATGGTACATTAAAAGGATTATACATCAGCACCAGGTGGAATTTAATCCTGGGATGCAAGGGTGGTTCAACATTCGCAAATCAATCAGTGTGATAGCACACGTTAATAAGAGGAGAGAAGAGAAATATATGGTCCTCTCAATTGATGCAGAAAAAGCATTTGACAAAATAGAGCATCCTTTCCTGATTAAAAGTCTTCAGAGTATAGGGATGGGGGAACATTCCTTAATTTCATAAAAACCATCATGAAAAGCCTACAGTGAATATCATTCTCAATGGGTAAAAGCTGAGAGCCTTTCCCTTAAGATCAGGAACACAAGGATGCCCACTCTCATCACTATTATTCAACACAGTACTAGAAGCCCTAGCAACAGCAATCAGACACTAAAAAGAAATACAAGGTATTCAAATTGGCAAAGAAGACGTCAAAATCTCTCTCTTTGCAGATGACATGATACTTTATGTGGAAAATCCAAAAGACTCCATCCCCAAATTACTAGAACTAATACAGCAATTCAGTAATGTGGAAGGATACAAAATCAATGCACAGAAATCAGTTGCTTTCCTATACACTAACAGTGTAACTGTAGAAAGAGAAATTAGGGAATCGATTCCATTTACAATAGCACCAAAAACCATAAGGTACCTTGGAATAAACCTAACCAAAGAAGTAAAGGATCTACACTCTACAAACTACAGAACACTTATGTAAGAAATTGAAGAAGACATAAAAAGATGGAAAAATATTCCATGTTCATGGATCAGAAGAATAAACATTGTTAAAATGTCTATGCTGCCCAGAGTAATCTGTAATTTCAATGCCATCCCGATCAAAATATCAATGGCATTTTGCAAAGCGCTGGAACAAACAGTTCTAAAATCTGAACGAGAAAAGACCCCAAATTGCCAAGGAAATGTTGAAAAAGAAAAATGAAGCTGGGGGGCATCATGTTGCTTGATTTCAAGCTATATTACAAAACTGTGATCACCAAGACAGCATGGTATTGGCACAAAAACAGACACACAGATCAATGAACAGAATAGAGAGCCCAGATATGGACCTTCAACTCTATGGTTAACTAATCTTCGACAAAGCAGGAAAAAATATCCAATGGAAAAAAGCCTCTTCAATAAATGGTGCTGGGAAAATTGGACAGCTATATACAGAAGAATGAAACTCGACCATTCTCTTACACCAAACACAAAGACAGACTCTAAATGTGAGACAGGAATCCATCAAAGTCCTAGAGTAGAATATAGGCAGGAATCTCTTTGACATAGGCCACAGCAAATTCTTTCAAGACATGTTTCCAAAAACAAGGGAATCAAAAGCGAAAATGAACTTTTAGAACTTCATCAAGATAAAATCTTCTTCACAGCAAAGGAAACAGTCAACAAAACAAAGAGGCAACCCATGGAATGGGAGAAGATATTTGCAAATGACCCTACAGATAAAGGGCTGATTACCGGGGGAAGGAGCAAGATGGCAGAGGAATAGGAGACCTGGATTTCCTCTGGTCCCAGGAATTCAGCTGGATAGGGATCAAACCATTCTAAACACCTAGGAACTCAACAGGAGATTGAAAAAAAGAAGAGCAACAATTCTCTGAACAGAAAAGCGACCACTTTCTGGAAGGTAGGACGTGTGGAGAAGTGAATCTGAGGCGATATTTGGGAGGATAGATGGCGGGGGAAGGGGCCTCCAATGGCTGCTTCTGGCAAGTGATAGAGCTGCGGAGAACAAAACTGGAACTTTTAGAAGTCGGCTCCGCTGAGGGAGGTCACTCCAGTGGCTAAGCAGAGGGTGGAACCCTCGCTGGGACAGTGTGGTCTCAGGACCCTCGGGGTCACAGAAAGACCAGGGGTGCCTGAGTGTGGCAGAGCTCCCATTGGAACAGGGAAGCTGGCTGCAGAGACAGAGCCAAGGAGTGGGCTCTCTGCTCGGGGTTGCCATAAACTGTGATCCGTGGCACAGTCAGGCCACTGCTCCTCCAGCAGGGACCCAACAAGTGGCAGATCCAGGGAGACTCCCCTTCCTCCCCTGGGAGGAGTGGCATGGGAGTGCACTGCAGGGATCTGCTGGGTTTGGAGACTCCACACCAAGTCGGTGCCAGAGATAGAAATGCTCAGTCACAGGCAGGGTGAGCACGGAGTGCAGCCGGAGACCAGGGAGACAGAGTGACTGACTGCTTTTCTCTGGGGGCTCACTGAGGAGTAGGGCCCTGAGTTATCAGCTCCTCCAGCACAGAGATTGGGAGGCTGCCTTTTCACTCTCATCCATCAAAGCTGTACTGAAAGCTTGCAGGGAACAAAAGCTCCAGAAAGCAAACCCAAGCAGATTGCTTAGCATAGATGGCAAGGGCGGGGCAATTCCGCTTCCAGCAAAGACATTTGGGAACCACGGCACCAGGCCCTTCCCCCAGAAGATCAGCAAGAACAGCCAGCCAAGTCCAAGTTTACCAATCAATGAGAACGGCAGAACTCCAGCACTAGGGGAATACTGCACATAGAATTCATGGCTTTTTCCCCATGATTCTTTAGTCTTTCAAAGTTAATTTTTTTTAACTTTATTTTTCTTTTTTTTTTTAATTTTTCTTTTTCCCTTTCCCAATCCCTTTTTTACAAAATCTTTTTGATTTTTCATTTTTAGAGTCATATTCTATCACTTCATAGTAGTTAACCTTGTTTTTGATATATATACATAAGTTGTTCTCTCTTTAAAATTTTGGGATACAGTTTCTTCTAACAGATTAATACATACCCTAAATCTCTAGTGTATGGCATTGCCCTAGTCTCCTGCCTGATCACATTCTCTCCCTCTTTTTTTTAAATCCTCTCCTTTCTTTTTTCAACCAACTTCTTATCAATTCCATTTAAAATATCTTTTATGATTTTCATCTTTACAGTCATATTCCATCCCTTCATCGTACTACCCTTAATTTGTATATATATAAGTTTTTCTTTCTTTAAATTTTTGTGAGGCACTTTCTTCTAACAGACCAAAATACACCCAAACCTAGTGTGTGGCACTGACCTATGCACCAGCCTGATCATATTTGATCATATTCTGTTTTTTTGTTCATCTTGTTTTTGTTTGTTTTTATCTTTTCTTTTTCTTTTTTTTCTTTTTTCTTTCTTTCCCTTTCTTTTCCCCTGGTTTCAGGTCTTTTCTGATATATTTAGTGTATATTTTCTGGGGTTGTTACCCTGTTACCATTTTGTACTCTCATTTATCTATTCTCCTCTGGACAAAATGACAAGATGCAAAAAATCACCTCAAAAAAAAGAACAAGAGGCAGTACCGACTGCCAGGGACCTAATCAATATGTACATTGGTAAGATGTCAGAGCTAGAGTTCAGAATGATGATGTTAAAGATCGTAGCTGGGCTTGAAAAAAGCATGGAAGTTATTAGAGAAACCCTTTCTAGAGAAATAAAAGAACTAAAATCTAACAGAGTCAAAATCAAAAAGGCTATTAATGA
Organism: Mirounga leonina; assembly: GCF_011800145.1. Classification (NCBI taxonomy): domain Eukaryota; kingdom Metazoa; phylum Chordata; class Mammalia; order Carnivora; family Phocidae; genus Mirounga; species Mirounga leonina. The sequence goes on from NW_023270320.1 coordinate 5,390,008, forward strand.
GCTGCAATCAAAAACTGAGGCTCTAACTGCTAGGATAAATGAGGCAGAAGAGAGATTAGTGATATAGAAGACCAAATGATGGAAAATAAAGAAGCTGAGAAAAAGAGAGATAAACAACTACTGGATCATGAGGGCAGAATTCGAGAGATAGGTGATACCATAAGATGAAACAACATTAGAATAATTGGGATCCCAAAAGAAGAAGAAAGAGAGAGAAGGGCAGAAGGTATATCGGAGCAAATTATAGCAGAGAACTTCCCTAATTTGGGAAGGAAAGAGGCATCAAAATCCAGGAGGCACAGAGAACCCCCTCAAAATCAATAAAAATAGGTCAACACCCCGACATCTAATAGTAAAACTTACGAGTCTCAGAGACAAAGAGAAAATCCTGAAAGCAGCTTGGGACAAGAGATCTGTAACCTACAATGGTAGAAACATTAGATTGGCAACAGACCTATCCACAGAGACCTAGCAGGCCAGAAAGGACTGGCATGATATCTTCAGAGCACTAAACGAGAAAAATATGCAGCCAAGAATACTATATCCAGTTAGGCTGTCATTGAAAATAGAAGGAAAGATAAAAAGTTTCCAGGACAAACAAAACCTAAAGGAGTTTGCAAACACGAAACCAGACCTACAAGAAATATTGAAAGGGGTCCTCTAAGCAAAGAGAGACCCTAAAAGTAACACAGACCAAAAAGGAACACAAATACTAAACAGTAACAGTCACCTTACAGGCAATACAATGGCACTAAATTCATATCTTTCAATAGGTACCCTGAATGTAAATGTGCTAAATGCCCCAATCAAAAGACACAGAGTATAAGATTGGATAAAAAAACAAGACCCAATGATATGCTGTCTGCAAGAGACTCATTTTAGACCCAAAGACACCCCCAGATTGAAAGTGAGGGGGTGGAAAACCATTTACCATGCTAATGGACACCAAAAGAAAGCTGGGGTGGCAATCCTTATATCACACAAATTAGATTTTAAGCCAAAGACTATCATTAGAGATGAGGAAGGACACTATATCCTACTTAAAGGGTCTATCCAAAAAGAAGATCTAACAATTGTAAATATCTATGCCCCTAATATGGGAGCAGCCAATATATAACCCAATTAATAACAAAAGCAAAGAAACACATCAACAACAATACAATAATAGTGGGGACTTTAACATCCCCCTCACTGACATGGACAGATCATCTAAGCAAAAGATCAACAAGGAAATAAAGACTTTAAATGACACACTGGACCAAATGGACTTCACAGACATATTCAGAACATTTCATCCCAAAGCAACAGAATACACATTCTTCTCCAGTGCCCATGGAACATTCTCCAGAGTACATCATATCCTCGGTCACAAATCAGGTCTCAACCAGTACCAAAAGATTGGGATCATTCCCTGCATATTTTCAGACCACAGTGCTTTGAAACTAGAACTCAATCACAAGAGGAAAGTTGGAAAGAACTCAAATACGTGGAGGCTAAAGAGCATCCTACTAAAGAATGAATGGGTCAGCCAGGAAATTAAAGAATAATTTAAAAAATTCATGGAAACAAATGAAAATGAAAACACAACTGTTCAAAATCTCTGGGATGCAGCAAAGGCAGTCCTAAGAGGAAAGCATATAGCAACACAAGCCTTTCTCAAGAAACAAGAAAGGTCTCAAATACACAACCTAACCCTACACCTAAAGGAGCTGGAGAAAGAACAGCAAATAAAGCCTAAACCCAGCAGGAGAACAGAAATAATAAAGATCAGAGCAGAAATCAATGAAATAGAAACCAAAAGAACAGTAGAACAGATCAACGAAACTAGGAGCTGGTTCTTTGAAAGAATTAACAAGATTGATAAACCCCTGGCCAGACTTATCAAAAAGAAAAGAGAAATGATCCAAATCAACAAAATCATGAATGAAAGAGGAGAGATCACAACCAACACCAAAGAAATACAAACAATTATAAGAACATATTATGAGCATCTCTATGCCAGCAAATTAGATAACCTGGAAGAAATGGATGTATTCCTAGAGATGTATCGACTACCAAAACTGAACCTGGAAGAAATAGAAAACCTGAACAGACCTATAACCACTAAGGAAATTGAAGCAGTCATCAAAAATCTCCCAAAAAACAAGAGCCCAGGGCCAGATGGCTTCCCAAGGGAATTCCACCAAACATTTAAAGAAGAATTAATACCCCTTCTTCTGAAACTGTTCCAAAAAATAGAAATGGAAGGAAAACTTCCAAACTCGTTTTATGAGGCCACCATTACCTTGATCCCAAAACCAGACAAAGACCCCATCAAAAAGGAGAATTACAGACCAATATCCCTGATGAACATGGATGCAAAAATTCTCACCAAAATACTAGCCAATAGGATCCAACAGTACATTAAAAGGATTATTCACCACGACCAAGTGGAATTTATCCCTGGGCTGCAAGGTTGGTTCAACATCTGCAAATCAATCAATGTGATACAATACATGAATAAAAGAAAAACAAGAACCATATGATCCTCTCAATCGATTAGAAAAAGCATTTGACAAAGTACAGCATCCTTTCGTGATCAAAACTCTTCAGAATATAGCGATAGAGGGTATATACCTCAAGATCATAAAAGCCATCTATGAAAAACCCACAGCGAATATCATTCTCAATGGGGAAAAACTGAGAGCTTTGCGTCTAAGGTCAGGAACAGGGCAGGGATGTCCACTATCACCACTGCTATTCAACATAGTATTAGAAGTCCTAGCCACAGCAATCAGACAACAAAAAGAAATCAAAGGCATCCAAATTGGCAAAGAAGTCAAACTTTCACTCTTTACAAATGATATGATACTTTATGTGGAAAACCCAAAAGACTCCACCCCAAAACTGCTAGAACTCATACAGGAATTCAGTAAAGTGGCAGGATATAAAATCAATGCACAGAAATCAGGGGCATTCCTGTACACCAACAAGACAGAAGAAAGAGAAGACCCAGTAGTACAATTGTTGGATCGTATGGTAGCTCTATTTTCAACTTTTTGAGGAACCTCCATACTGTTTTCCAGACTGGCTGCACCAGCTTGCATTCCCACCAACAGTGCAGGAGGGTTCCCCTTTCTCTGCATCCCCACCAACATCTGTCGTTTCCTGACTTGTTAATTTTAGCCATTCTGACTGGTGTGAGGTGGTATCTCATTGAGGTTTTGATTTGGATTTCCCTGATGCCAAGCAATGTTGAGCACTTTTTCATGTGTCTGTTGGCCATTTGGATGTCTTCTTTGGAAAAATGTCTGTTCATGTCTTCTGCCCATTTCTTGATTGGAACATTTGTTCTTTGGGTGTTGAGTTTAATAAGTTCTTTATAGATTTTGGATATGGATAAAGAAGATGTGGTATAGATATACAATGGAATATTATGAATATGAATATTATGCAGCCATCAAAAGGAATGAAATCTTGCTATTTGCAGTGACGTGGATGGAACTGGAGGGTATTATGCTGCGTGAAATAAGTCAATCAGAGAAAGACATGTATCATATGACCTCACTGATATGAGGAATTCTTAATCTCTGGAAACAAACTGAGGGTTGCTATAGTGGTGGGGGGTGGGAGGGATGGGGTGGCTGGTTGATAGACATTGGGAAGCGTATGTGCTATGGTGAGCGCTGTGAATTGTGTAAGACTGTTGAATCACAGACCAGTACCTCTGAAACATATAATACATTATATGTTTTAAAAAAAAAGAAGAAGATAGTCGGAGGGGAAGAATGAAGGGGGGAATCAGAGGGGGAGACAAACCATGCGAGACTATGGACTCTGAGAAACAAACTGAGGTAGAACGTTCTAGAGGGGAGTGGGGTGGGGGGATGTGTTAGCCTGGTGATGGGTATTAAGGAGGGCACATTCTGCATGGAGCACTGGGTGTTATACGCAAACAATGAATCATGGAACACTACATCAAAAACTAATGATGTAATGTATGGTGATTAACATAACATAATAAAAAAAAGGCTGATTTCCAAGATCTATAAAGAACTTCTAAAACTCAACACTCCAAAAACAAATAATCAAGTCAAAAAATGGGCAGAAGACATGAACAGACACTTCTCCAAAGAAGTCATACAGATGGCTAACAGACACATGAAAAAATGTTCCTCATCATTAGGTATTGGGGAAATTCAAATCAAAACCACTTGAGATACCACCTTACACCAGTTAGAATGACGAAATTTGTCAAGGCAAGAAAGAACAATTGTTGGAGAGGTTGTGGAGAAAGGGGAACCCTCTTAAACTGTTGGTGGGAATGCGAGTTGGTACAGCCACTTTGGAAAACAATGTCAAGGTGCCTCAGAAAATTAAAAACAGAGCTACCCTATGACCCAGCAATTGCACTCCTGGGTATTTACCCTAAAGACACAGATGTAGTGAAAAGAAGGGCCATATGCACCCCAATGTTCATAAGCAGCAATGTCTGCAACAGCCAAACAGTGGAAAGAGCTGAGATGCCCTTCAACAGACGAGTGGATAAAGAAGATGTGGTCCATATATACAATAGAATATTACTCAGCCATCAGAAAGGATGAATACCCAACTTTTACATCAACATGGATGGGACTGGAGGAGATTATGCTAAGTGAAATAAGTCAAGCAGAGAAAGTCAATTATCTTATTGTTTCACTTATTTGTGGAACATAAGGAATAGCATGGAGGTCATTAGGAGAAGGAAGGGAAAACTGAAGGGGGGGAAATCGGAGGGGGAGATGAACCATGAGAGACTATGAACTACGGGAAACAAACTGAGGGTTTTAGAGGGGAGGGGTCCAGGGGATAGGTGAAGCCGGTGATAGGTATTATGGAGGGTACATATTGCATGGAGCACTGGGTGTTATATGAAAACAATGAATCCTGGATCACTACATCAAAAACTAATGATGTATGGTGACTAACATAACATAATAAAATGAAATTAAATTTTAAAAATGGATTAAAGGGGGCGCCTGAGTGGCTCAGTTATTAAGCATCTAATGATGTATTGTACGGTGACTAACATAACATAATAAAATTTTTAAATTAATTAATTAAGTAATTAATTAAAATTTAAATTTAAAAAAAATGGATTAAAGACCTAAATTTGGGACCTAAATCCATAAAAATCCTAGAAGAGAACATGGGCAATAATCTCTTTGACACTGGACAGAGCAACTTTTTCTACATGTCTCCTAAGGCAAGGAAAACAAAAGCAAAAATAAACTATTGAGACTACACCAAACTAAAAAGCTTAGGCACAGCAACAGAAATCATCAAAAAATCAAAAAGGCAACCTATGGAATGAGAGAAAATATTTGCAAATGGCATGTCTGATAAAGGGTTAATATCCAAAATATATAAAGAACTTATACAACTTATCATTAAAAAAAACCAAATCCAATTAAATGAGCAGAGGACATGAATGGACATTTTTCCAAAGACGACATACAGGTGGACAAAATACATGAAAATATGCTCAACATCATTAATCATCAGGGAAATGCAAATTAAAACCATCATTTTATACCTGTCAGAATGGCTAAAATCAAAAACACAAGAAATAACAAGTGTTGGTGATGATGTGGAGAAAAAGAACCCTGGTGCACTGTTAGTGGGAATGTAAATTGGTGCAGCCACTGTGGGGAACAGTATGGAGGTTCCTCAAAAGATTATAAATAGAGGGCCACCTGGGTGGCTCAGTCATTAAGCATCTGCCTTCGGCTCAGGTCATGATTCCAGTGTCCTGGGATTGAGCCCCGCATTGGGCTCCCTGCTCCGCGGGAAGCCTGCTTCTCCTTCTCCCACTCCCCCTGCTTGTGTTCCCTCTCTCGCTATGTCTCTCTCTGTCAAATAAATAAATAAAATCTTTAAAAAAAAGATTATAAATAGAAATACTATATGATCTGGTAATTCCATTGCTGGGTATTTACCCAAAGAAAACAAAAACACTAATTCAAAAACATATATGCACCCCTATCTATGTTTATTGCTGCATTATTTACAATAGCCAAGATATGGAAGCAACTCAAGTATCCATCAACAGATGAATGGATAAAGGACATTGTGTGTGTGTGTGTGTGTGTGTGTGTGTGAATATATATATAAAGGAAACTTATTCAGCCATAAAAAAAGAATGAGATCTTGTCATTTGCAATAACACAGACAGACCTTGGGGGTATAATGCTAAATGAAATAAGTCAGTCAGAGTAAGACAAATTCCATATGATTTTACTCATAAGTTGAATTTAAGAAACAAAATAAATGAACAAAGAAAAAAGACAAACAAAAAACAAACTCTTAGATAGAGAGAACAAACTGGTGGTTGTCAGAGGGGAGGTAAAATAGGTGAAGGGGATTAAAAGTGTATTTATTGTGATGAACACTGAGTAATACATAGAATTGTTGAATCATTATATTGTACACCTGAAACTAATATAATACTGTATGTTAATTATACTTGAAAAGAAATTTTAAAATAAAATAAGATAAAATTAAAAAGTTTAGATTGGTGACTGTTAAAAAAAAACTAGGCAATTTGAACGGGGTGTTCTGAAGTCATTAAAAAAAGAGAGATTAAATCAACAATTAATAACTTTCCAAAACAGAAAGCACAAGTCGAGTTGGGTTAACTAGTGAATTTTACCAAACATTTAAGGAAGAAATCATACCAATTCCCTATAATCTCTTTCAGAAATTAGAAGTAGAGTGAATACTTTTTGACATATTTATGAGGCCAGCGTTACCCTAATGCCAAAGACAAAGACATTATAAGAAAACTATAGATCAATACCTCTCATGAAAAATGATGTAAAAATCCTCAACAAAATATTAGCAAATTAATTCCATTAATGTATAGGAAGTATTATATACCATGAGCAAGTGAGTTTTATCTCAAGTATGCAAAGATGATTCAACATTTGAAAATCAATTAATGTAATCCATCATATATCAACAGCTAAAAAAGAAAAATCACATGACTATATCAATAACTGCAGAAAGTTATTTAACAAAATTGAACACCCAGTAATGATAAAAGACTATCAGAAAGCTATAAATAGAGGGAAACTTTCTCAAATTGATAAAGAATGTCTTTTTAAAAAACCTGACAGTACCTAATGGTAGATAAAGCTTTTCCATTAAGATCAGGAACAAGGCAAGAGAGTCCCTCTTTACAACATCATATTGACAAGATAAGAAAATAAAAGGTATAAGGATTGGGAAGGAAGAGATAAAACTGGCTTTGGGTTTGACAAAAGAATTATCGTGTCATAAGAACTCCTTCCTTTGGTCCCCCTTTATAAAAACAACTAAATTTCAGCATCCATCCATGAACAAAAGTACCTCTGTGAGAGTTGTGGAATCAAGCACTACACACCAAGAGACCTGGGAGGAGTCTTGCCCACTTGTGTATCAGGTAATAGGCAGACAGACTTCAGTATGGGCTGTGGAATCAGAAGGAGCCAGTGAAGAGGACTCAGCTCCTCTTATATGCAGTTGGGGAAAACATAGAGAATGCTAATGTGGGCAGAAACCCATTGAAAAGAGAGCCTTGCAGAAGTCTCCCCAGGAATAGTTTCCCAAAAATAGATTCCTGCATTCCTTTGAAGCACCCCCTCCCTAAATAAAATAAAATAAAATAAAATACAATAAAATAAAATAAAATAAAATAAAATAAAATAAAATAAAATAAAATGAAATGAAATAAAATAAAATAAGAGTTCAGATGCACTGAAGAGGGTAAGAGTAGTTGCCAGTGCCATCCCTCCCACAACGGCACATAGTCCGGGGCTGAACTAGCCAGCAGTGACCTCTCCGACAGAAAAAAAGAGAAGTGGTGAGGTGCAGGACACAGCTGGAGAAATCCATTTCTCTCCCAAAGCACCCAGAGTATTGAGGCAGGAATCTCCACAACTGAGGGGAAGGAAGAAATCAGGAAAGTGGTAGATAAGAAGATAAGACTATCAGAGGGCATTAAAAGGACACAGTTCCTGCTATATGCTTTCATTACTCCAGTAGGAAGCCTGCCCACAAGTTGCTGGGAAATCCTCACCCAAAGATCACCCCTTACCTGATCCAGGGGCACCCACAACACCCCAAGTGCTAAGCCCACAACTCTCCACAATCTGCAGCCTGTTCCTTGTGTTTGCTCCTGAGTTTGGCAGCAAAAAGCTCTGGTGGACAGGGAGTACCCTCAGAAAATCAGGCCAGGGTCCTTGAACAAGGGAGAAATCACAAACTTAAGCTGTAGCACACCTCCTAGAAAACAGAGTTTTCCAGCAGCTGGCTTGGTGCATCGTAAGAGACAGAGAACACATACCAGCTTAAGAATTCTGCCCCGAGAGGGTGCAAGAAATGTGGAGCAAGTATATCTATACAAGGTTGTAGAAAGACCTAGACATAAGTAAGACCAGCAAATATTATCTCCCACCCGCTGACAACTAGTAAAGATTTAAGAAGGTGACTACTTCAAATGTGAAAACAGCAACACAAAACTCCAAGGAACATGAAGAATCCTAGAAACATGTTACTACCAAAAAATAACAATAATACTCCAGTAACTGAACTCAAAACACAGAATTTGGCAATTTAGCTGAAAAAGAATTCAACAAAGCTGTTTTGAGGAATTTAACAAAGAGACAGAAATCATAAAAAAGAACCAAACAAATTCTGGAGATACAGAATGTAATAAATGACAAGAAAAATGCAATAGAGAGCATCTACAGCAGGATAGAACAAACAGAAGACAGAATTATTGATCTAGAGTATAGGAACTTTTAAATAATCCAGTCAGAGTATAACAAAGAAAAAAGAATGAAAAAGAGTGAAGAAAATAACACGTGATCTAATGGGAAACCATCAAACATATATATTAGAATAATTAGAGTTCCAGAAGAAAGTGAGGAAAAGGGACAGAAAGTGTCTATTTAAAGAAATAATAGAAGAGGTTCAGGGAAGATGGTAGAGTAGGAGGATCCTGAGCTCACTTCATCCCGTAGACACACTGAGATAACAGCTACATTTATGCAACTAACTCTGAAAATGACCTGAAAACTGGCAGAACAGATGTTCCACCATGGAGAGGAGACTACATTAAAAAGGGTAGGAGGGGTAGAGATGTCATTGGGAACCAAACCCCCAGTAAGACTAACCTCAAACAGGAGGAACACCCCAAGTACAAAGTGAGAGGATGAGACCCCAGCCTAGGCACCCCAGGCATCCCAGGCACCAGGGACCTGCATTGAGAAGACGAGTCCCGTAATATCTAGGTTTGAAAACTGGTGGGGCTTAACTTTAGGAGGTTTTAAAATCAGCAGGGTGTAACCTGGGAAAGCTAGAGGATGATAGGAAACTGAGTCCCCACCCTTAAAGAGTCAGCATAATAAATAGCTCGACCTGAGACAGCACAGAAGCAATAGTTTGAAAAGTGCGTGGGGTATACATGAAGAATGTTTATTTACTAATCTCGAAACGTACACTGTATCTTCAGTAGATATCTCCCGGAACAAAACTGCTGGTGGGCACCATTTCTCTTCCCCTCCCCCAGCTTAGATAGCTGACACTAGTGGGAGCCAGTGCTTTCTCCATCTATCTAGCTAGCACCCCAGGCCCTGTCTCCGCACTCTCCATCAGACCTGTCCCATCCAACCTGCATGCTGCAGCAAGCATCTCTCCAAAACAGCTCCTGCCCTGCCTCACCCTGCAAGCAGCCCCAGCAGGGATGAATGCCTCTCCAGAGTGACTTCTGCCCTGGGGAGAGGGGGAGATAACCACACACACCAGCATACAGCTTCAGCCAGGCCTCTTAGCTGACTGCACAGAGAGCAAGCTCTGCCATTTGGCATGCTTGCAACTGTGACAAAGAAGCCAACTGCAGACATCTAGTCAGCCTACCAGCCCCACCAACCAACAAAAGCCTCTCAGTTGGCCAGATAAGGAGCAAGCCCTGCCATTCAGTGCACCCACAGTTGTAACACAGAGGCTGACTGTAGGCACCTAGTCTGATTGCCAACCCTGTCCACCAGTGAAGCTTTGGTGACCTCAGACAGGTCTCTCAACAGCACAGGAACCAAACCCTGCTCAGTGAGCCAACAATATTCAAAGGAGGTCATTGCAGCTGGCTGGGCTAAGGCAAACATGGCTCAGCCACAATAGCAGGGTACATGCAGCCCACAGAGAAGACACATTTAGAGTGCTGGTTCTGGTGACCAGGGGGCATTGTGCTACAGGGCACCACAAAAACTCCTCTACACAAAGCTACTACTTTCAAGACCAGGAGATGTAGCTGACCTCCCTAATACATAAAAACAAACACAGAGAGTTAGACAAAATGAATAGAAGTGGAATACATCCCAAGTGAAAGAATAAGACAAAATCATAGCCAAAGACCTAAATGAAAAGGTCTTTTGACCTTTGTTCTTTTTTTTAAGATTTTATTTATTTATTTGAGAGAGAGAGCATGAGCGGGGAAGGGGGGAAGTGGGGCGGGGGGGAAGGTGGCAGAGGGAGAAGCAGACTCCCCGCTGAGCAGGGAGCCTGATGCAGGCCTCATCCAGGACCCTGAGATCATGACCTGAGCTGAAGGCAGATGCTTAACCGACTGAGCCATCCAGGTGCCCCCAGCAATTGCAGTCTTTAGAATTTACCCAAATGAGCTGAAAATTTATTCCCATATAAAAAACTGCACATGAATGTTTATAGCTGCTTTATTTATAACTCAAAATGTGAAACAACCAAGATATCTATCTTCAGTAGGTGAATGAATAAGCTATGCTACATCCAAACAACAGAATATTAGCACTAAAAAGAAATGAGCTATCAAGGCGGGGAAAGATATGAAGGAAATTTAAATGCATATTATTAAGTCTGAGGAACCAGTCTGATCCACACTATACGATTCCAACTATATGGCATTCTGGAAAAAGCAAAACTATGGAGATACTTAAAAGATTGATAGTTAACAGGAGTAGGAGGGATGGAGGGATGAGTAGGCAGAGCACAGATTTTTAGGGCTATGGAACTACTCTGTATGATACCATTAACAATGGATACCTGCCATTATAAATTTGTCCAAACGCATAGAACAAACAACACCAAGAGCACACCCTGTTTAAACTATGGACTTTGAGTGATAATGGTGTTTTTGTAGGTTTATGATTGTAACCAGTGTACCACTCTGGTGGAGAATGTTGATGGTGAGAGAGGCTGTATGTATTGGGGTTAGGAGGTATATCGAAATCTCTGTACTTTTTTCTCAATTTTGCTATGAACTTAAAACTGCTAAAAAAAAATAGTATATTTAAAAAGGAGGATAAAACCAATAGTTTTCCCTCACTGCATATATTCACAGACACACAAATTATGGCATAATTATCTTCCCTTAATGAACAGGTGAATGTATTGAAAAGTAGCTGTCTATAAGAATAAATCTGTTAAGGTCAACAACAATTTAATTCTATACAATGTTCTCTAATACTACTTTTGGTTACCACATTGAAGCGAGATACAATACAGACTCTCAAATAAAAGAAACATGATAAATGTTGAGTAAATTAAATGATGCTGTAAAGTGTCCAAGATAGATGTGATTTGGGGAAACATAAATTTTGTGCTTACTTACTCCATGTCCTCTGCACTGCTGTGAACAAAGGTTTGAATAACCCATAAGGATCCTTGATTCTACACATTCACCATTTATACATACCTAAAAAAAGAAAAAATACAAAAAACTTTCCACGTTACAGGAATCCAACTGTCTTAACATTACAATCAGTAACTTTATACCATAAGACCATAACCATTCATTGTAATACATTTCCATCTAAGTACTGCTTTTGCTATAACCTGTAAATTTTTATATATTGTATTCTTATTTTCATTTAGTTCAAAATATTTTTCAATTTCTCTTAAAAGGTCTCCTTTAGCACATGTGTTATTCAAAAATGTTTGTTTAATCTCCAAGTATTTGGGGATTTTTCAGATAAGTCTCATGTAAAATATGGATGGGATGATGATGTGTCAATGTAGGTTCATCAGTTGTAACAAATGTCCCACTCTGGTGGGGGATTGTTGATAATGGGGGAGATTATGCTTGTGTGGGAGCAAGGGAGTGTATGGGAATTCTGTACCTTCCTCTCAGTTTTGCTGTGAACCTAAAAAATAGTCATAAAAAAATAATTCAGTGTAGGGAAATGGGAGATACAAATAAAACAAGACCAACAAAAATATCATATCCATATAACCACTTTTTATTATAATATCCTGAAATCTAACAAAACTATCCCTAAGAGCACAGTAATCTTTCGATTTGTATTTGTTTTTGTTCCATATATCAAAAGTTTGATTGAAAGAAAAAAAAAAAAACAGAAAGAAAATCAGTTCAATATAATCAAGACATATATTAAGTTTTAATCAAATTTGAGCTATTATTAGAGTCCCCTAATAAAGATAATAGGAATCTTATTAAAATATGCCATACATATCTAACATTCTATTATGTAATGTATGAAACATCCAGATATAACCCCTTTGTGTTTGAAGTGTAATAATCAGAGGATTAAGGATATATTCCCAACTCCAATATTTACAGCAATATCAGCTTTTCTAAGTTGCAGTTCTCTTACATGAGTACCATCATACTTTTTCTAAAGAATTTGAGATTTGTTTTGAGGTTAAAATGAAATATTGTATGTGAAAATGATTTTCTTTTAAACATTATAGCACAGCACAACTCTCTTCAAAGAAATGGCCTCACAAACCCCTTTCTAAATCAAACTAAACCTTTTAAACCTTTACTGTGTGTGTTGAGTTTTCTCATTAGTTCTTGGCCATGGTGGTGTGTCTAACAACTCCTTTTCGAAGTAGTCTTTATTGTCTGGTTGCCTTAGTTGAAACTGAAATGAAGAGTCCTGTTATATAAGGATGCTACTGACAAAAAAAAAAAGTTGCCAAGAATGTTTTATCGTATGTGACTTGCAATATAATATCATTAAAAACTACCTCGTAAAATGGGTTCTCTTGCTTATCACTGAGGATTGTCCATGTTATAAAAAGAATTCTATTCTTACTAAATTATCAACTGAATATCAAATCATCTGTTGACTAGTTTCCATTTTTTAGTTGTTTTGGCTTCCTGGCCTAAATATATCTACTGAACTCCTTGGTGTATACCCCCATTAAGGAGGCATTTATGACTCCGAGGCATGAAGAGAACATCAATATTGAGAAGACGACATACTGTGCTCACTCCAGCAGCACATATCCTAAGACTATATACTGTACCTGCAGTAAACTTCATTAAATTATAAAACAACCACAAGTGGCATTAACATATACATTTCACATATTAATCTGTTCAAAATCATCTATTAAGTGGAAACATCAGAACATAGGTGCATGCACATCTTAATCTTTAATGCCTACAGCGTATACTATATTATGGTTCCTCATAAGCAAAGATCTGGTCAGGAATTAAATGACATTTTGAAGTAAATTTACTCCTTCTATGTTTTCTCCAGATTTGGGTTAGCCTCAGAGATAATGAATTATAATAATCAGTAATAATAGCCTATCTATATTTAGCTCTCACCATGTGCCAGGTATCATACTAAGCACTTTACAGTTACTTCATTTAAACTTTGCAATAACCCCATTGAGTAAATGCTATTATTATCCCCACTCTACATACAGTTGTAGTATCTCAGACTGGTTATGTAACTTACAAAATGTAAAAAAAAAAAAATCAGTTTTGAAGATTTGATTCTAAGAAGCCTGATCTAAGTTGTGCTCTTATCTACTGGACTACAAAGAGACATATATTACTAAGCGGGATTTCTTCTTTCTTCTCTAAGGAGAAAAGTGAATTTCCATGCTATGGAGTACTTAATACATTCCCAAGATCTCTCCCCTCCACACTCCAGCCCCAAAATGCTTGGAATATCCTTGGTCATAATACTGAAATTCTGAAGAAGATCAAACATTCCTACTGCCCTCAATGTGTGGAGACAAAATGAAGCTTATTCATTTTCTTCTTATCTAAATATTTAAAGTTACATAGCACTAGAAATGAACTGAAATTTGATACTTAAATGAAAATATTAAGAAATGAATAAAACTAGATTTAAAAAAAAAACAGATTTTAAATCATTTACCCTCCCTATGTCACAAGGAGAGCCACTTAAGACTACCATTGGATCTTCTCGTGATTGAGCCGATTTGTAGAATACAGATACACATAAATCATTTCGTACAAAAGCATAAATCACAGCACCATTTTCTCTGTAAAAAGGAATTCGAGTAGGATAAGTACAAACTAATCTTCCACATTGAAGATTCCTGCAAACATAATAAAATTATGATTATTACACATTAGGCATTTATTAGGAATGCTTCAGATTTGCTTTCTTTGACAAAAAAAAAAAAGAACGATTCTTCATTTATGTCAAATGTTACTAGGGAAATGTAATATTTTAACACTAACATTTAAAGTAAATGTTCTTGTAAGCTTATAAGCTTATCTTTCAATGGCTCTAGTGGTCTTTTATTCCCTGTGCAGATTTATATACTTATTTTCAAATAATCAATTCACTCAAGTATTCCACATCCCTCTGTAGAGGGATAGAAAGATAAATAAGTTGTGACCCCTACCCTCGCGGGCATTACAATTTAATATTAAATGTAATATAAATCCCATTAAAAGTGCTACAAATAAAATAATTCTTACAGAGATTTAAGATGAGGACACATTTTAACTTAACAATTAGGGGAAACTTCATGGAAAAGATTCTGCCATCTGAGTCAAAGCTTACTAATTAGTAGAATTTCAATAGGCAGAGAGTAAGGTATTACCAAACAAAGTAACAGCATAACAAACCAAGGAAACAAAACTACATGGCGTGTTCAAATTCCATTAAGTACAAAGGCCATGAATGCTTTCATAACAAGTAGCTAGCCCAGTGTCCAGCACAGAGTAGATTCTTAATAAATGTTTGTTAAAATAAATTCATGACCAAAATATCAAAGAGCTTGCTCTTCAGATGCAGGAGAAATTTAATTTCATTTTATAGACACTGGGCAGTCTTCAGCTTGGGCAAGCAATGAAGTGAATGGGGATAGTATTTTTATAAGGAAGAATGTGCAGGTTCAAATAGGAAAGGCATAATGGATATTATTACTTTCAATCTTGGATTGAATTTAATGATCAGTCACATACAAACGTATAAAAAGTAGACAGAAATTTAAGCCTGTAGCACAAGAAAGATGTCAGGGCTACAGAATTTGATTTAAGATTCACTCCCATACACATGTGATACTTGAAACCACTGGAATGAATGACATATATAAAGAAAAACTAAAAATAGAATCTTATAGAACATAAGAAAAGTATCTTTAATATTTGCATAGCATACCTCCATAGACAGTATTGATAACTGCCTCTTTTATGACCACAGTTCCCAAACCTATCACCTTGAGAGTGTACTTCTTCATAGCAGGCAAATGGTGCATTTTTTGAACCTGCCAACATTAGAAATATATTTGGATTAAAACTCCCTTCCTTTTTCGTCTTAGTCCATTCCCTCATATATTTTATGTTTGCTTTGCCTTCTCTACTAGTATCTAATTCAGAAATTTTCCTAGTGAGATTTTAAGAAAAGAGAATTAAAGTGATAAGCAGTACTCATGGTTATAAATCTTTTTGTTTCATTTTCGGTCATTTCCATCACAAAAGATATCACGAGGGGTAAGGAGGGTTATAGAAGCATAAACCGTGAGAGTGCTCTGTGAAACAAGGCAATAGAGAGAGAATCCAAGAAAACTATACTTGCTTTCCTAGATTACAAGTAGGAATTCATAAAAAAAAAAAACAGGTCTATAACAAAATCTCATTGAAGAAACCTAATTGTATCTTCAGGATGTCTAAAATGAAGGGAGCAAAACTGCCAAGCTATTAACTATTTTTTCCTTCATTACTATATTTGGTTTTCATCACTGTGTAAAAAATTACCAAAATCTTGGGAACTTAAAACAACACCCATTTATAATATCACACAAGTGAGTTCTCTTTTTGCTCAAGAGACTCATAAGACCAAATAAAGTTATTGGCTGGGGCTGCACTCCCATCAGAGGCGAAAGTCCTCTTGTGAGCTCATTGGTTGTTGGTAGAATTCAAGTTTTTTTTATAGCCATACATTCCTTTTCTTATTATCTGCCAGGGGTTGCTCTTGGCTCCTAGGAATTCCCCTCACATCCTAATCACATGGCCCTCTCACAACATGACAGTTTATTTCTTCCAAGCCAACAAGAGAATCTCTCTGACATCTCCCATCTTTTAAAGGACTCACATGATTAGGTCAGGCGCACTCAGAATGATCTCCCTTTTGATTAACTCAAAGTTCACTAATTATGGACCTTAAATTCATCTTCAAAATTCCTTTATCTTTACTATATACTATAATCACAGGAATGATATTCCATCACATATTCACTGGTTCTGCTCCAACTCAAAGGGAGGGGATTATCCAAGGCCTGTACACTAGGAGAATCCTGAATTTGCATGGAACCACAAAAGACCCCAAATAGCCAAAGCAATCTTGAAAAAGAAAGCAAAGCTGGAGACATCACAATTCTGGACTTCAAGTTATATTACAAAACTGTAGTGATCAAAACAGTATGGTAAAACTGGCACAAAAATATATACATAGATCAATGGAACAGAATAGAAAACCCAGAAATGGGTTTTCTATTAATCTTTTCAATTAATTAATCTTTGACAAATCAGGAAAGAATATCCACAGGAAAAAGACATTCTCTTCAACAAATGGTGTTAGGAAAACTGGATAGCAACGTGGAAAGAATGAAACTAGACTACTTTCTTACACCATACACAAAAATAAATTCAAAATGGATGAAAGATCTAAAGGTGAGACATGGAATCATGAAAATCCTAGGGGAGAATACAGTCAGTAATCTCTTTGACATCAGCTGTAGCAATTTCTTTCTAGATATGTCCCCTGAAGGAAGGGGAACAAAGGCAAAAATAAACTATTGGGGCTACATCAAAATAAAAAGCTTCTGCACAGTGAAGGAAACAATCAATAAAACTAAAAGGCAACCTATGGAATGGGAGAAAATATTTGCAAATGGCATATGTGATAAAGGGGTAGTATCCAAAATAGATAAAGAACTTGTCACACTCAACACCCAAAATAATCCAATTAAAATGGGCAGAAGACATGAACAGACATTTTTCCAAAAAAGACATACAGATGGCCAACGGACACATGAAAATATGCTCAACATCACTCATCATCAGTGAAATACAAATCAAAACTGAAATGGGATATCACCTCTCACCTGTCAGAATGGCTAAAATTAATAACAGGAAATAACAAATGTTGGCAAGGATGTGGAGAAAGGGGAACCCTCTTGCACTGTTGGTGGGAATACAAACTGGTGCAGCCATTCTGGAAAACAGTATGGAGGTTCCTAAAAATGTTAAAAATAGAACAATCCTAGGATCCAGCAATTACACTACTAGGTATTTACCCAAAAGCTACAAAAATACTGATTCAAAGGGACACATGCACCCTGATGTTTATAGCAGCATTATCTATAACAGCCAAATTATGGAAAAAGCCCAAATGTCCACTGACTGATGAAAGGATAAAGAAGATGTGGTATACATATACAATGGAATATTACTCAGCCATAAAAAAGAATGAGATCTTGGGGCACCTGGGTGGTTCAGTCTTTAAGCGTTTGCTTTCAGCTCAGGTCATGATCCCAGGGTCCTGTGATCGAGCCCCTCACCAGGCTCCTTGCTTCTCCCTCTCCCTCTACCTCTGCCCTTCTCCCTGCTTGTGTGCTCTCTCTCTCAAATAAATAAATTAATTAATAAAGAATGAGATCTTGTCATCTGTAATGACATGGATAGAGCTAGAGAATATTATGCTAAGCAAAATCAGTCAGAGAAAGATTAATACCATGTGATTTCACTCATATGTGGAATTTAAGAAACAAAATAAATGAGCAAAGGTGGAAAGAGAGACAAACCAAGAAATGGATCCTTAACTATAGAAAACAAACCAATGGTTACCAGAAAGGAGGTGAGTGGAAGCATGAGTTAAATAGGTGATGGAGATTAAGGAGTGCACTTGTGATGAGCATTGTGTGTTGTATGGAAGTGCTGAAATCACTATAATGTACACCTGAAGCTAATATTACATGGTATGTTACCTAAATGTAATTTAAATAAAAACTTAAAGAAAAAAAGAATTCTGCCTAGCAGTTACCTTCTGTAAAATGAAACTTCCTAAATACAGCTGCCTCATCTATAAAAGAAACAATATCTGCCTCAATGGATTGTAAGGAGAATTAAGATGATGTTTATTTAGCCACTGTGAATTCCCATCTAATCCTTCCCCATTTTCTTTTATGATCAAGGGGGTGTTTCTTGTTTACCTGCTCCTTTCATTAATTACATTTCCCCCCACATTCTTTTTCTTCCTTTACCATTTCCTAATTCTCTTTCCACCATTTTTAAACATTGGTCCATCAAAGGTGACTGTATAGATACCATTAGGAATGGTGATGTTATTTCTAAGTATTCACAATGTTTAATCAGTTCACTTGTAAATCTGAGATACCAGGTTAGGAATGCCAATTCAGGGCTTGTTAAACACCAAGATATTATTCAAGAAAAGTCAGAAATTGGATAATTCAGTCCCATTTGGAGAGATAATATAAAAATTGTATTTAGTCATAGACTAACTTACAATGGTTCAACTTAACAATTTTTCAAATTTATGATGGTGTAAAAGCAATATATATTCAGTAGAAACTATAGTCACTTATGATGCTGGGCAGCAGCTGCAAGCCACAGTTCCCAGTCAGCCATACAATCTTAAGTGTAAACAACCAATACACTTACAACCATTCTGTAGCCATATAACAATTCTATTTTTATAGTATTCAAAAAATTACATGAGATATTCAACACTTTATTGCAAAATAGGCTTTGTGTTAGGTGATTTTGCCCTATTATAGGCTAATTAAGTGTTCTTTCTGAGCATCTCTAAGGGAGGGTAGGCTAAGTTATGATGTTCAGTAGGCTAAGTGTATTAAATGCATGGTTTATCAAGATACAACCCCATCATAAGTTGAGGAATATCTGTAGTCAGGTGAATTCTGTTGAAAGTGATGTTCTTCATCTAGCCTATTTTTTTATTAGTCCATCTATTGCATCTAAAGGTACCAATGAACTTTATTATTAATTTCTCTCTTGAATACCCTCTTTCATTAGTGTTAGGGACTTTCCCTCAGATCAGTGTGGGTTTTCCAGGGTGAGATGGAAATACTAAAAGGGCAACACTTTGCAAATGTGAAGTCACATGTCAAAATGTTCCCTTGTATCCAGTATACTGACCAAATCTACTAAGAGAATCTGTCCTTCCATAGTCCAAATAGTGTACTTAGGTTCCCTGTATCCTATTATCAAACACCATGAGGTACAATTAAATAATGAATGCACTGGCATAGATACTTGTGCATGGCTGGTACTAGGGCAGTAAATGTGAATGTTGGAAAATTATTGTAAATAATTTAGGCAATCTTCATAAATAGCATTGAGCATTAGGAATTTTGAGGCTATACTCCTTGACAACTATTAGAGACTACTAGCTTATGTTTCCATTTGAATGGCCACCCATCTCAACTAGAATAAACAGAGCCACTGAAATGTTAGCTAAAATTTTAGCTTTCATAACCTGATATCTGACTCAACTTCATCTTGTGACTAACAGGCATTTACAGTTTAACATACCCTAAAACCAAATTCTGATTTACCCCTAGACTTCCTTATTTCAGTTTTTAGGACGATTAGTCAACCAGATGTTCAGGCCAAAGCAGAAATCATCCTTGATTTCTTTCTTCTCCTCACTACCTGCCTCTACCACCTAATCCAACTCTTACTGACACTATTTCCTAAATATAGCCAGAGTATGATCACTTCTTACCTTCTCAATGGCTACAAGTCTAGGCTGAGCTTTCATCAATTTCTCTTCTAATATTCTATAAAAGTCTTCTAATTGACTCCCTACTTCCGTTCTCCACTCCCTATAGTACATTCTGCATACCATAAATCAGAGTGATTTTTTTAAATATAAAAATCATGTATCAGTCTCTGACTTAAATATCTCAAATGGCTTCCTATTTACACCAAGGATAAAATCTAATTTTCTTACCATGATCTTTACTCAGCTTGGTTCATCACAACTCAGCAACACTGTCCTTCTTTTTATGTTTACTACCTGAACCCTTCTCTGGACTATAACCTCCATAACAACAGAAATCTTTTTTTGTCTTGTACATCACTGAGTTTCCAGTGCTAGAAGAGTAGTGCCATGCCCAATTAAGGTGTTAGATAAATATTTATTGAGTGAATGAAAAAATCAACACCTTGAGTAACTATATCCCATAATCTTTCTTCCTTATGGAGTTTGACATCCAAAACCAAGGTCTCCAACATGAATTACACTTATTCTATTTGAGGCAATAGAGATTTTTAAAGATTAATATTTGAAACAAACTTCTTAGTGATTATCTTCTAAATTATGTTCCCAATGTCAACTCACTAATTTCATTGTATTTTCTGTTTTGTGGTCCCCCAAATATTTTTATTGAAAGAGGGAATATAAATCCTACATTTTTCAAAGAATTTTCAGATCAAACCAATTTAAATTTTCCACAAATGAATGATGAGAGGAGAGAGTAGAAATCTTTTCCTCATGGCTTCTAAAACAGTCTTAAAGAGGCATTGAAGATAAGCATAAACTTACTAAATCTGAAGCCCCTGGACCTGTAATTCTTTTCCACCTCCAATAAACTATAGATTACTACTGTACACCAGCTGAAATGATGGAGAAATATCATTTCTAATAAGTCCAAAAAATTCATAAAAAATTATGAGACTAAGAACAGACAGACTAATGAAACATAATTTATTACACTGGTATTGAAGGAAGAAATACAGGTATTTTTTCTTTCTCTTGTTTTCATTTATGTTTACACTCCAGCTTCATTTTTCTATTTCATTAGGCCAACCTTCCTCCACATGGTCAAAAGCATAGCTCCTAAAAACTCTAGGGCTTTACATATGATAGTTTTGAGTCCTTAGAGGGAAATTTCTCTTGGTTCAACTGTCTAGAAATTCCAGAAAAGAGATTCAGAACTTCTCCAACTCCCTTAACATGAGTCAGATGCTCACTTAACATGGACCAACTGTATCAAGATTGGAGAGTACGGCAATTGGACCAGGCCTGGGTAGGTACCCACTACAGTACAATCAAATATGAATAAAGGTATTATAAGACCATACTGTACTAATAGGATATTTCCCACAGTAACCATGTGGATACTGGACAGTTCCTGGAAAGTGGTACTAGGAAAATCCTATCTGAGATCTCTACAGAAAAAGATGAATCTAGAAGCTTACTGGGAAATCTTGCTTATCATCAATAAAACAGTTTGTGACACTTTGATCCATACTGATCTCTGCCTTCTCTATATAAACTTTGGCACTCCAGACAAACATGACTAGTAGGAAGAGTATCCTGCTACCAACACCTCTAATGACTAACGCTGAGCTAAAGAGAGAGGAAAGATAACACAGAAACTGGCAATTGTTCCCCATATCCACTCCTTTTTTTTTTCCATTTAGTAATAGAAGTTTCTTATTATTAGCAGGGCAACAAACCCCAAGCTAAAAAAAAAAAAACATTTCTCAGACTCTCTTGCAACCAGATGCGGTTATGTGACTAGGTTCTGGTCATTGGAAAATCAGCAGACATTATATGTCCAAATCATCAAGTTAATGGCAGTAAATAAAAGGTAGTTACAGTTTCATTTCCTCTTTCCTCGATTCCATAGGCTGGTATAAAGATTTTGTGCTGGGAAACTATCTTTTTTTTTATTATTATTATTGTTATGTTAATCACCATACATTACATCATTAGTTTTTGATGTAGTGTTCCATGATTCATTGTTTGTGTATAACACCCAGTGCTCCATGCAGAACGTGCCCTCTTTAATACCCATCACCAGGCTAACCCATCCTCCCAACCCCCCCTCCCCTCTAGAACCCTCAGTTTGTTTTTCAGCGTCCATCGTCTCTCATGGTTTGTCTCCCCCTCTGATTTTCTCCCCTTCATTCTTCCCCTCCAGCTATCTTCTTCTTCTTTTTTTTTTCCTTAACATATATTGCATTATTTTGGGAAACTATCTTCTACCAGAGACATAAGGTATGGCTGAGCAAGAAGAAAGACCACAGATTCTTAGAAAATGTCATAGAGCGAAGTTGCTGAGATGTCTTTAACAACATGCCTACCTCTGGAATATTATATGAGAAAGAAAAAACTTTTGAACCACTGTATTTGTAGAGTAACAATTTACTTTATTCTTTAACCCATAAAGGGAATTGCCACTGTGGTAAACCAAAACACCTTAGGGAATGTGTGTCCTATACAAAATATATTATACCAGATGCCACAGTTTACTAGTAACAGGAAGATCAGATTGATCCATACAGAGCTCCAAACTGAGCCAGTATTTGAGGACAGTGGGAGCTCAGGTAGCCAGCTCAACCTATGTAAATATATTTTAGGAATTGGAGAGTTTGGAATATTGAGTTAAGTGAGATCAGCTATTAACATAAGCAGTCTTACAAACACTTTATAAGCAATCCATTACCATTCATGAGATCACACACTAAGCTCAGTTGAATGACCGCTTGAATACTTGTTTTCCATTATGTAATTCCTGAAACTTCCTATTGATCTTATTCTCACCTTTATAAATTCTACCATTTCTGTTTCTAAGATAACTTCATTTTACCTCAGATAAATGCACAAGTACTATCACAAGTACTATCAGTAGCCACAGTCCCTGTCTTCCTTGTATTGGTTATACCAACAAGTGTACTTACAAAGAAGTTTTCTAGGGCCCAAAGACAGTGGGGCATCATCTATACTGGAACTGAAAATGTATGACAGTCTGGGAGTTTGGAGCCAAATATTAATTAAATAAGTTGACTCCCTCTTAATATTAACATTTAGAAAGTACTTTATGGTAAGGAATTTCTGAGGCCTTGACTTCTTATTAAGATTATCCTATATATTTTATAAAGAAATGAACTAGGAAGATCTAGTAAGCTAAGGACACACACTTACCTTTCTTTCATTTAAAAAATTGTACTGAGGAAGAATAAGATCAGCCAGATGGCAAAGTAGGGGATGCCAGCCTTCATCCCCTCACAAAAAAAAAAAAACAAGAAGACCACTATCTACAAATGAAAATAGCACTGGAAAGGCTCAAGAGTATCATTTAAGAACTTACAGCTATGTGATGAGCCCAAAAAAAAAAAAAAAAGGAGAAGACACCTGGAAACAATTAGAACAAAGATGGGTGGGAGCTCTCAGTAACATGCAGCAGGTGCCACCATAGTACCCAGTGGCCTGCTCTGCAGAAGACACTGGCAGACTTTGCCACTGGGGACCTCAACAATCCCCATGACAGCCGTAGACTTCCCATAGCTTTCACAGTAGAAAATCCCAGTGTTCACCTGGAGCTCCAGAAAGACACTAGTAGTTTTTGCCACTGAGGTAATCAACAGCCATCCCCACTGCTGACCCTCCAGATAAGAGACGTTGCTATGCCCCACTCAGAAAGAGTTGATGTTCTGCTCTCTCAGAACCAGGGCTGCCACCCCTCTTTCCAAATACTGCAGGTGCCGCAGACACCAGAGCTATAGCTGCTCCACATGCACCCACATTTTAGGCACAAGAGCCACTGCCCCTTTGTGCTACTCAAATAGATGCTGGATCCACTGTTGCTCAGTGAGCACATGCTTCCCAGTCCCTACCTCCAGGAATCCTCCAAGAACACCTGTGCCTAAGGCAGCAGAGCCACTGACACTCTGGGCTAGCCATGGCCCCAGACCTTGGCATGCTTTCACTCTATAAGTGCTCCAACCTCAGCCCTATCACTACAACAGAGGCACTGTGCATCAGACACCATTGCCACTGCCACTGCCACCACCTCCACCACCTCCACCACCACCACCACCATCACCACCACCACCACCATCACCACCATCACCTTGAAGTGAAGAACCCAACACTGAAGAACCCAACAACCTTGCCACAGCTTTGGTCATTTGAGGACCCCTGCAATCTTCACTGGCACTGACCTCAGCTGAAGAAGCTGCATAGAGACTGTGCCACAGGGCCTTCCCTGGAGCTGTAATCTCTATACTTCACTGAGAGAATGCCTCCCAACACACTCACCCACAGGTAAAGGTATTTCCCCATCAAAACCAGTCCATAAACTCTGGAAGAGGATACTACTCCATCAAATATGCAAAAAATGCAGAGACAAAAGAAACAAAAAATCCAGGAATTTGTTTAAATTTTCACCATTAAACTATCTTATAGTTTGTAAAGTGCTTTTTCTGCATCTAATGAGTCATATGATTTTTACCCATTATTTCTTTATTTATTTTTATTTTTTTTTAATTTTATTATGTTATGTTAGCCTGGTGACAGGTATTAAAGAGGGCACGTACTGAATGGAGCACTGGGTGTTATATGCAAATGAATCATGGAACACTACATCAAAAACTAATGATGTAATGTATGGTGATTAACATAACATAATAATTTAAAAATTTTTTTAAAAAGAATTTTTATGAAAAATCACAAATTCACAAAGGAAGGCAGGAAGAGAGGAAGAAACAAAGAAACTATGAAACAGCAAAATAACAATCAACAAGTTGGAATTAGTAAGTCCTTGCCTATCCATAAACACTCTAAATGCAAATGAATTGAATTTTCTAATCAAACGACATAGAGTTGCTTCATGAATGGGTAGAAAAACAAGACCCAAGTATATGCTGCTCACAAGAGAATCACTTCAGCTATAAGGACACACATAAGCAAATGTAGAGGAATGGAAAAAGATTTTCCATGCAAGTGGAAAACAAGCAAGCAGGGATAGCTATATGTCAGACAAAATGGGACTGTAAGCCAAAATGGCAACAAGAAGGGGAAAAAGATCATTATACAATAAGGCAGTCAATTCTTCAAGATATGACAATCATAAATATATATGCACCCAACATTGTAGTACCTAAATATCATATGCAAGTACTAAGAAAACTGAAGGGAGAAACTTGACAACAATACAATAATACTACAGGAATTAAAGATTCCACTTTCTACAATGGATAGATATCCAGACAGAAAACCAACAAGGAAAAGCTGGACTAAGACCAGACCTTGGACCAAATGGATATAACAGACACATACAGAATATTCCATTTAGCAGCAGCAGAATACACATTCTTCGCAAGTGTGCATGGAACATTCTCCAGGACAGATCATATGGTAAGTCATAAAACAAGTCTTAGCAAATTTAAGACTGAAATCATACAAAGTAACTTTTCCAACAACAATGATATGGAACTGAAAATTAACAATAGAAAGAAATCTGGAAAACACCAATATGTGGAAATTAGAGAACATGCTCTGAAACGACTGGTGGGTCAAAGAAGAAATCAAACATGAAATCAAAAAATATACTGAAACAAATGAAAATGGAAGAACAACATATCAAAATCTATAGGATTCTGCAAAGCAGTTCTAAGAGGGAAGTTTATAGCAACAAAAGCCTCCATATAAGTAAAAAAAAAGGTCTCAAATAAACAACCTAACTCTATACCTCAAGGAAAAAGAAAAAAGAACAAACAAGCCGCCAGATGAGCAGATGGAAAGAAATACAAAATAAGAGTTGGTTTCTTGAAAAGACACACAAAATTGACAAATATCCAACTAGACGAAGAAAAGAAGACTCAAATAAATAACCATAAATTAAAGAAGAAACAGTATAACTGATAACATAAACACGCAAAGGATCATCAGCAACTATTATGAATAATTATATGCTGACAAATTGGATAACCTAGAAAAAGTAGATAAACTCCTAGAAACATAACCAACCAATACTAAATCATGAAAAAATAGAAAATCAGAACAGACCAATAGTGAGTAATGAGATAGAATCAGTAATCGAAAACCTCCCAACACAGAAAAGGCCAAGCCAGATAGTCTCCCTGGTGAATTATACCAAACACTTAAAGAAGAGTTAATGCCAATCATTCTCAAACTCTTCCAGAAAACTGAAGAGGAGAGACTATTTCCAAATTCATCCTATGAGGTCAGCTTTATATTGATACCAAAGTCAAATAAGAACACTATAAGAAAACTATAGACCAACATCTCTAATGAATACAGATGTAAAAATTCTCAACAAAATATTGCTAAACTAAATTCAACAGAACATTAAAAGAACCAAACACCATTATCAAATGGTATTTATCTCTGGAATGCAAGGATAGTACAACATATGCAAATCAATAACTGTGATATACCACATTAATAGAATGAAAGATAAAAGATCATAAGATCCTCTCATTAAAAACAGAAAAAGCATTTGACAAAATACAACATCCTTTCATGATAAAAATAATCAGCAAATTGAGTACAGAAGGAACGTACCTTAACAAAATAAAGGCCACATATAATAAACCCACAGCCACATCATACTCAATTGTGAAAAGCTGAAAGCTTTTTCTGTAAGATGAGGAATAAGACAAATGTGCTCATTCACACCACTCATATTCAACACAGCACAGGAAGTTGTAATGAGAGCTGTCAGGGAGGAAAAATAATAAAAGGCACCCAAATTGGAAAGAAAGAAGTAAAACTGTCTTGCAGAAAATATAATCTTATATAGAGATAGTCCTAAAGACCCAACCAAAAAGGTGTGTTAGAACTATTAAATTCAGTAACTCTGTAGGGTACAAAATCAACATACAGAAATCATTTGAATTTCTATACACTAACAACAAAACAGCTTAAAAAGAAATAAAGATAATACCTTTCTCACTAGCATCAAAATCAATAAAATACTTCAGAATAAATTTAATCAAATAAGTGAGAGATCTGTACCCTGAAAATTACAAGACTTTCATGAAAAAAATCTAAGATACAAAAGGAAAGCTATCCTGTGTTCCTGGATCAGAAGAATTAATAGTCATTACTACCCAATACCATCTGCAGTTTCAATGCAATCTATATCAAAATTCCAATGGCATTTTTCAGAAATAGAAAAAAATTCCTAAAATTTGTATGGGACCACAAAAACTTTGAAAAGCCAAAGCAATCCTGAGAAAAAAAAACAAAACTAGAGGTACACAATTCCTGATTTCAATTACACAGTATGATACTGTTACAAGAAGAGCAAACCAATGGAACAGAATGGAGAGCCCAGAACAAAACCCCATGTATATGCTCAACAAATAATCTGATGAGGGAGCTAAAAATACTCAACAAGGAAAGGAGAATCTATTCTATAAATGACATTGGGAAAATAGGATGTTCACATGCAAAAGAATAAAAGTAAACCCCTGGTTTACACAATTCATAAAAATTAACTTGAAATAGATTAAAGACTTAAATGTAAGAATGAACACCATAAAAATCCTAGAAGATGACATAGGGAAAAAGCATTGACATTGACATTGTTGTTGGCAATGACTTTTTAGATATGACACCAAAGCACATGCAGCAAAAACAAGAAATAATAAATGGGACTTCATCAAACTAAAAGGCTCCTGCATAGCAAAAGAAACAATCAAAAAATGAAAACGATCTATGGAATGGGAGAGAATATCTGCAAATCATGTATTTGGTAAGGAAAATGTCCAAAATATATAAAGAACTTGTAAAACTCAATAGCAAAAACCCAAACAATCTGATTTAGGTATGAGCAAAGGAATAGAATAGACTATTTTCAAAGACATAAAAATAGCCAAAGGTACATGAAAATATGCGCAATATATCACTAATATCAGAGAAATGCAAACCAAAACCACAATGAGATAACTCCTTACATTTATTAGAATGGCTCTCATCAAAAACTCAAGAAATAACAAACGGCGAAAATATGGGGAAAATGAAACACTTACGCACTGTTGGTGGAAACGTAAACTGGTATAGCCATATGAATAGCAGTATGGTGGCTTCTCAAAAAGTTAAAAGTAGAACTACCATATGATCCAGCAATCCCATTTCTAATCCACTTCGTATCCATGGGAAATGAAAACAGGATCTTGAACAGAAATCTGCATCCTCATGTTTGTATCAGCATTATTCACAATAGGCAAGATATGGAAACAGTGTCTGTCAATGGATGGATCAATAAAGAAAATGTAGTATTTATATAAAATAACATTTTATTCAGTCATGAGGAAGAAGGAAATCCTTCCATTTGTGCCAACATGGATAAACTTGTGGACATTATGCCAAGTGAAATAAGTTAGACAAGGAAAGACAAACGCTCTATAATATTGCTTATATGTGAAATCACTAAAAAACAAAAAACTGACCTCAAAGAAACAAAGCATACATAGCCTGTGATTACCATAGGCTGGTAGGTGGGGGAAAGGGAGAGATGTTTGTCAAAGGGTACCAATTTCTAGTTATAAGATGAATTAAGTTCTGGGTTTCTAATGTACAACATGATGATTATACTTAATACTACTGTATAACATACTTGAAAGTTACTAGGAGAAAAGATTTTAAATGTTCTCACCACAGAAACAAATGGTAATTATAGGACATGATAGAGGTGTTAGCTAACAATATAGTGGTAATCATTTTGTAATATATAAGCATACCAAATCAACATGTTATATACCTTAAAATGACACAATGTTATAGGTCAATTACATCTCAATAAAGCTGCAGAAGGCGGTAAGGGTCAGGATAGGTTTAAACTTAAGACCTGAAACTGTAAACTACAAGAAGAAAACAGGAGAAAGCTCTTGAACATTGGTCTGGGAAATAATATTTAGATATGACATAAGAGCACAGACAACAAAAACAAAAATAGACAAGTGGAACTGCATCAAACTAAAAAACTTCTTTTTTTACAAAAATTATTTATTTATTTTTAGAGAGAGCAAGAAAGGGAGGAGGGGCAGAAGGACAGAATCTTTCAAGCAGACTCCCCACTGAGCAGGGAGCCCGATGTGGGGCTGGACCCAAGACCCATGAGATCATGACCTAAGCTGAAATCAAGAGTCAGACACTCAACTGACTGAGCCACCCAGGCGCCCAAACTAAAAAACTTCTTAATAAAGGAAACAATCAACAGAATGAAAATGAGACCTGTAGGAGAAATATTGGCAAACCACGTATCTGATAATGGGTTAATCTACAAAATATGTAATAACTCATACAACTCAAGAGCAAAAACAAATAATGAGATTTGAAAATAGCAAAAGACCTGCACAGACATTTCTCAAAAGAAGACATACAAATGACCACCAGCTTTATGAAAATGTGCTCAGCATCACTAATCATCAGAAAAATGTAACTCAAAACCACAACTTACACCTTTTAGGATAGCTATTATCAAAAAGATAAAAAATAAAAAGTGCTAGCAAGGATGTGGAGAAAGGGGAACCTTTATACACTGTTGTTGGGAATGAAGTTGGCACAGCCATTATGGAAAACTATATATAGACTCCTCAAAAATTAAAAATGAACATTATGATCAAGCAATTTCATTTATTGGTATATATATATAACTAATATTTTAAGTACCTTGATTGTGGCAATTATTTCACAAAACATCAAAACATTAATTCATATACCTTAAATATGTATCTTTCTTTATCAGTTATACCTTAATAAAGTTTGAAAAAATAAAAATATAGATGCTCAATAGAATAAAGAATTTAAATATATAGATAAAATTTAAATTATACATACATACATATGTATATAATTATGCATATAATTATATATGTGTACATATGCACATTATAATTATATTTATAAATGTAATATGCATATATATATACACATATATAATTATATATATAATTAATTGCCACTTGTCTTGGTGATGTAAATAAAAATATGAAGTACCAACTATGTAGATTTTACAAAACAACATTACCTTTTCCAAATGTGATCTCACAACGTGCATCTGGATCCTGGCAGCCTCCATCATAACACATATATTTTTCTTTACATACATGTCCATTCTGTATAGTTACATCATATGGACACTGCGGTGAGCTTCCATCACAAAATTCAGCAATATCACATTCATGATGTTTTGCTCCCCTACACTGAACACCTGCTCTTTCAATCTAATAGAAATTAAAATATAAAAAATAAAGCACTACATTTAAGAGTGTTGTGTTTCTCAGTATTTATTTCAAAACTGTTCTATTTCAAAATTAATTCTATTTATAGTTTAATGATCTATTTATTCATTAATGTCTATTAGTACCTTCTTTGTATAAAGCATTATGTTTATCATATTGAAAAAAATTGAATGTTATTAACTACAACAGGAAATAAGCATATGCACATGAAAAGTATAACACAAATATGATGTGATGATAGCCAAAGTTCTGTCTGTGTTTCAGTACAAGGGAAGAAAAATCACTTTTAGCTTGAAATAATTATTTCTTGGGTGAAAACAGTGTAATTCAGACAATTTCCAAACAAAATACACTTATTCAAAGTATAGTTTGTAAGTATGGAATATTTATAATTCTATGACAAATATGATACATAAATAACCGAGAATTAACAGAGGAAAACCAAAGGGTAGTTAAAGAGGTGGTTCTTAGAGAAGAAACTCAATCATAATTGTTCTCCTGAATTATCCTGTAGTTAATTAACACTTTCATATACAGAATCTGAAAATGTATATAAACAATCTTAAAGGGGCGTCTATCTCATACTTCTTAATTGATGATTTCCAGTTGACAACAAAAAGATCACAGAGGTAAGAATGTAACCACATGATAAGATTCTAGAAAAAAATAACAAAACTGCATTAGTCGAGGATAGTCAAGAACACAGAACCTATGTTAGGTAGTTCAATAGAGGGACTGTCATATGACAAATCTGTTACAAATGTATTGCAGGAGCTGAAAAGGAAAACGGGACAAGAGTCAACATCTTCAACATATAAACTAATATGTGATCTTTCAATTAAATGATCTTTGAATAAATAATAAATTTATAGTTTAAACTGTGTGCTAACATAGCATTTAGAAAGTGCTATTCTACGTGCTATGGTGAGCACTGTGAATTGTGTAAGACTGTTGAATCACAGACCTGTACCTCTGAAACAAATAATACATTACATGTTAAAAAAAAAAAAAGAAGATAGCAGGAAGGGAAAAATGAAGGGGGGAAATCGGAGGGGGAGACGAACCATGAGAGACTATGGACTCTGAGAACAAACTGAGGGTTCTAGAGGGGAGGGGGGTGGGGGGATAGGTTAGCCTGATGATGGGTATTAAAGAGGGCACATACTGAATGGAGCACTGGGTGTTATATGCAAACAATGAATCATGGAACACTACATCAAAAACTAATGATGTAATGTATGGTGATTAACATAACAATAAAATAAAAAAAGTGTTATTCTAGTAAGTTTCATTATTTATACATTTATGGGAAACTGCTGTGTCTTTCAATTACATACCTACAGATACCTATCACAACCAGTAACAATATTATTTCTAAAAATATAAATAATGAATAGAGTAAATAAAAAGTCCCTTTTTTTTAAAGATTCTATTTATTTATTTCAGAGAGAGAGAATGAGAGAGAGCACATGAGAGGGGGGAGGGGCAGAGGGAGAAGCAGACTCCCTGCCGAGCAGGGAGCCCGATGCGGACTCAATCCTGGAACTCCAGGATCATGACCTGAGCCGAAGGCAGTCGCTTAACCAACTGAGCCACCCAGGCGCCCAATAAAAAGTCCCTTTTAAGGGAGATCTTCTGTATTGAAAATTGTATGATAGCTCTCAATCAAGGCTTAAGAACAACAGGATCAAGTCAGGCAGAATAATGGCATAAGAAGAAAACCTGAACATCCAATTAAGGTTCACAAAATCAAAAATCTGATTCTGACTTTAGTATATTTTTCTTTATTTGAAAGTTCACTTATTTTTTTAAGTTTTAATTTAAATTCCAGTTAGTTAACATACAGTATATTAGTTTCAAAAAATTCATTTATTTTTATTTACAGCTATAGGTCTAAGTGATTTAAAGTATCTAAGACATGATTCATTATATACTTAGAAGATATTAATAAACTTAAATCTTACTTGACAGTCCCTGCAGCATAATCCTGCATCACACTGTGATCCTGGTTTCAGTGTACAAGTACGAAAATTACAACAGGGAGCAGCTCCACATTGCTATGAATTAATGGAATGTACAAGTAAAAAGACATCATGATAATAATATAAACTTTGGCAGGAACTATACTTACTGGGCTTATTTTTTGAGTTTTGGGGAAGAATATGAATGCTGTCAACATTTATAGTTCTGCATCTCTAAACAATTAAAATACTAAATTAAGACGTTCACTTCAGGTCAAAACAGAGTAACTGGTACCAAGAAACTCTTACCCAACTAGAAAACTAGGAAAAATATATGAAACAACTTTTTTCAGAAAATAGAGAATAGTAAGAGAGAGCAGAACGGTGGGTAATAGTGTCTGGAGGGTGAGGGAAAAGGGGAGATACTGTTCAAAAGGTACAAATTTTCATTTAAGAATGAATTAGTTTTCAGGATCCACTGTACAACATGATGTACTATAGTTAACAATACTGTATCGTATATTTTGCTAAGAGGATAGATAAAGTGTCCTCACCACATACAAAAAAAAAAAAAATGGTAACTATGTGAAGTGAAGGTTAGGTTAATTAGTTTGATTGTAGTAATCATTTCAGAAGGTATATGTATATCAAAACATCATGTTGAACACCTTAAAAACATAATTTTTACTTGTCAGTCATACTTCAATAATGTTGGGGGGGTAAGGATGTGTAGAGTTTATGCCCACTGCAGTTAGAACACCCCCAAAACTTCCCTCACTACTTACACCAAACACAAGTTCAATGGATTTCCAAAACCACTCTCAGGTTTGGTAATTTACTAGAAGGACTCACAGAACTCATTGAAAGCTTTTATATTCACAGTTATGGTTTATTATATGGAAAGTACGCAAATTAAAATTAGCCAAGAGAAGAAGCAACTAGGACAGAACCCAGGAAAAGTTCATACTGCCTTCACCCCAGGGAATTACAGACACAATACTCTCCCAAAATTGATGTGTGAAATTCCTGACTTATGCTATGAGGCCAGTGTAACTCTAATACCAAACCCAGAAACATTACAAAAAAGGAAAATTACAGATCAGTATCTCTCATAATCATTCACACATCAATCACTTCATCATACTGACAGGCTGAAGAAGAAAAACCATATGACCATAACAATTGATGTAGAAAAAGCATTTGACAAAATCCAATACTCACTTAATGAATTATACAAAATATTAGCAAACTAGGAATAGAGAGAAACTTCCTAAATTTGATAGTGAACATACAGAGAAAACCTACAGCTAATATCTTATATATGTTGAGAAACTATAAGCTTTCCCCCTGAGATCAGGAACAAGACAAGGATGGTCGTCACCACTCCTTTCAACATCTTGTTGTAAGTTCTAGCTAATTCAGTAAGAAAAGAAAATGAAATGAAAAATATACAGGTTGAGAAGAAAAAAAAACTGTTTCTTCCATAGATTCTGTGATTGACTATGTAAAGAAAATCCCAAATGATTGACCAAAAAGCAAAAAAAAAAAAAAAATTAAAATCTCCTGGACTACTAATTAATTACAACAAGATTGCTGGATACAAAGTTAATATACAAAAGTCAATTGTTGGGGTTCCTGAGTGG
The DNA here is from genome assembly GCF_011800145.1 of Mirounga leonina. NCBI lineage: Eukaryota > Metazoa > Chordata > Mammalia > Carnivora > Phocidae > Mirounga > Mirounga leonina. Next base: position 5,423,928 of record NW_023270320.1, read on the forward strand.
CTCAGTTGGTTAAGTGTCTGCTTTCAGCTCAGGTCATGATGCCGGGTTCTAGGATGGAGCCCCGCATCGGGCTCCCTGCTCATCAGGGAGTCTGCTTCTCCCTCTCCCTCTGCAGCTCCCCCTGCTTATGCTCGTGCTCACTCTCTCTCTCTCTGTCAAATAAATAAAATCTTTAAAAAAAAGGCAATTGTTTTCCTGTATACCAAGAATGAAAAATGGGAATTTGAATAAAAAACATGATGCCATTTATATTAGCACCAAAATAATGAAGTATCTGGGAATAGTTCTAACAAACTATTATAGAATCTGTATGAGAAAAACTACAAAACTCTAATGAGAGAAATCAAAGAAGGCATAAATAAATGGAGAGATATTCCATGTTCATAGATAGGAAGACTCAATATTGTTAAGATGCCACTTCTTGGGACGCCTGGGTGGCTCAGTCAGTTAAGCGTCTGCCTTCAGCTCAGGTCATGATCCCAGGGTCCTGGGATCAAGTCCCGCATCGGGCTCCTTGCTCAGCAGGGAGCCTGCTTTTCCCCCCTGCCTGTGCTCTCTCTCCGTCTTTCTCTCTCTCTGACAAGTAAATAAATAAAATCTTAAAAAAAGAAAAGATGTCACTTTTTCCCAATTTTATCTAGAGATTTAATGCAATTTCAATAAAAATTCCAGCAAGTTATTTTGTAGATATTGACAAATTGATTCTAAAGTTTATATGGAGATGCAAAAAAATGCAGTATAGTCACATAATGCTGAAGAGAAGGAAAAGAAAGAAGAAGAAGAAAAAGGAGGAGGAGGAGAAGAAAAAAAAAATGAGGAAGAAAACTGAAGAACTGACAACACCCAACTTCAAAACTTACTATAAACTATAATGACAGTATGGTATTCACAAAAGAATAAACAAAGAGATCACTGGAACAAAATAAAAACCCCAGAAACAGACCAACACAGATAATAAATCTTTAACAATGGAGTACATGCAGCTCAAAGGAGAATGGATAGTCTTTCCAACAAATGGTGCTGGAAAAACTGGACATTCACATGGGAAATAATGACTAGACACTGACTCTACCTTTCACAAAAAATAACTCAAAATGGATCATAAATTAAATGTAAAATGTAAAGCTATAAAATCTCTAGGAGGGTAGATTTAAGATAGTAGATCTTATGTGAAGTGCTCTTCCACAATAAAGATAATAAATAAATAGGAATAATACCAATCATGAATAAATTCTTTCAGAAAGTACTGAGTTCAGAATTGCTTTGATGCTTAAACCAGAAAATATTACAAGAAAAGAAAAAACTGCACAATACAATCCCCTTGTGAAGATAAGTGCTGTCATCCCAAACAAAATATCAGCAAATTAAATCTAGCACTATATATACAGAAAAATGCAAGTGAAGCTAATGTCAGAATGCATGGTTGGGTTAGCATTCAAAAACCAATCAATGAAATGCACCATATTAATTAATTAATTAATTTTTAAAAGGAGAAAACTCATTTGAATCAGCTCGATAGACACAAAAATAAGACATTGGACAAAATTCAACACCAATTCTTGATTTAAGAATTGGTTAACTAACTAGAAATAGAACTCTCAACTAACTAGAAATAGAAAGGAACTTCCTCAACATGCTAAGGGTATATGTTTACCAAAAAAACTTTTACCTAACATCATATTTAGTGCTGAAACTCAGAAAGCTCCCTCCCCCCCAATAAAAACAAAGCAAAGACCATTCTCAACATTTCTAATTAACACTAGATCCAAGGTGAATTCACAAAAGTCAATTGTATTTTCTATACTAGCAATGGATAATTGTTAAATAAAATTTTAAAACAATGCTATAGAAACAACCATAGAAAAACTAAATGAATGAAAGAAGAGCTAAATAAGTGGAGATATACACCATGTACATTGATTTGCAGACAATTTTAATTAAAAAAAAAGTAATTCTCCAAAAATGGATGTATGAATACCACACAATTCCAATAAAGTCCCTATATTCACATGCTGATTCTCCAATTTATATGGAAATACAAAGGTCTCACAATAATAAAACTATCCTGGAAAAAAGGAACAAAGTTGGATGATTTACATTACCTGTTTTCAAAATTTACTGTGAAAACACATTAATTAAAATAGTGTAGAATTGGCATAAGTATGGTTACATAAATAAACAGAAAAGAATACAGGGATAGATACACATGTATAGTAATTTACTTTCATAAGAATGCTAAGGTAATACAATGGTGAAAAGATAGTCATTTTAACAAATACTACTAGAAAAATTTGATATTCAAACGGAGCATAATTAACGTCAAAAAAAATCTCCCCAAACACAAAACACACCCAAAATGGATCAAAGACTAAATGTGAGTGATAATTGTAAAACTTCTCATAGAAAACATAAGAGAAAATATTCATGAGCTTGAGTAGGCAAAGATTTCTTAGGGTACAAAAAGCATGACCACAGAAGAAAAAAAATGATAAATTGGTCTTCATAAAAAATAAAAAATGCCTGCTATTCAAAGATGTTGTTAAGCAACCAAAAAGGTAATACATGGATTGGAAACAAATATTTGTAATATACATGTTTGACAAAGGACTAGTATACAGCCTATAGGGAAAAAAACTCTTACAAATCAGTAATAAAAAAAACCAAACAACTTAATGGTTAATAAGGACATGAAAACAGGCTCAACATCATTATACTCAAAGAAAATACAAACGCAAACCATTGTAATGGCTAAAATTTAAAAGGCTGCAACATCACATTTTGGTGATGATGTGGAGGAAATTAAGTTTCATGTGTTGCTGATAAGAGTGTAAAATAATACAACACTTTGGAAAATAGTTTGCCAATTTCTCATGAACGTATACACTTATATGATCCAGCAGTTCTACTTTTAGGAATTTGAAATAATGGCCCACTACTCTTAACTCAAATATCCATTAGCAAGTAAATGAAAAAACAGATTGTGCTATATTTAAACAACAAAGTATTACACATAATAAAAAGGAAGAAACTATTGTGACATAAAACAACACTGAATGAATCTCAAAACACAGTATTGAAAGGAGCACCTGGCTGGCTCAATCAGAAGAGGATGTGACTCTTCATCTCAGGGTCATGAATTCGAGCCCCACACTGGGTATAGAAATGACTTAAATAAATAAATAAACTGTAAGAAAGGAAGGAAGGAAGGAAGGAAGGAAGGAAGGAAGGAAGGAAGGAAGGAAGGAAGGAAGGAAGGAAGGAAGGAAGGAA
>NW_023270320.1:5427207-5464511 GCF_011800145.1 Mirounga leonina
GAAGGAAGGAAGGAAGGAAGGAAGGAAGGAAGGAAGGAAGGAAGGAAATGTGCTGCATCATTCTATTCACATGACTTTCTAGATCAGACAAAACTGACAATCAGATGTTTCCTGAACAGGTATCACAATCTCAGATTTCAAGATATAGTACAAAGTACTATATAGTAATCAAAGCAGTATGGTACTGACACAAAAACAGACACTTAGATCAATGAAACAGAATACCGAGTTCAGAACTAAAGCTCCGCTTATATGGGCCATTGATCTACAACAAAGGAGGCAAGAATATACAATGTGGAAAAGACAGTCTCTTCAACATACAATGTCAGGAAAATTGGAGAGCTACATGCAAAAGAACTGGACAACTTTCTTACACCATACACAAAAATAATCTCAAAGTAGATTAAGAAACTACATGTGAGACCAACCTGAAACCATAAAATTCCTAGAAGAAAACATAGGCAGTAATTTCTTTGATATATCTTTGACATAATATTTTTCCATTTATGTCTCCTCTACAAGGGAAACAAAAGCAAAATTAAACTACTGGGACTGCACCAAAATAAAAAGCTTCTGTGTAACTAAGGAAACCATCAATGAAACAAAAGAGCAACCTACTGAATAGGAAAAGATATTTGCAAAATTATATATCCAATAAGGGGTTAATATCCAAAATATATAAAGAACTTATACAACTCAACACCAAAAAAAAAAAAAAAAAAAAATCCAATTAAAAAATGGGCAGAGGACCTGAATAGACATTTCTCCAATGAAGACATACCGATGGCCAACAGACACATGAAGAGATACTGAACATCACTCATCCTCAGGGAAATGCGAATCAAAACCATAATGAGATATCACTTTACACCTGTCAGAATGGCTAAAATCAAAAACACAAGATAACATGACTTGGTGAAAATGTGAGAAAAAATAACATGCAATGTTTAGGAATGCGAATTGTTGTAGCCATTATAGAACACAGTATGGAGGCTCCTCAAGAAATTAAAAATAGAAATATCAAACAAACCCATAATTCCACTATAGGGTACTTACTCAAAGAAAACAAAAACACTAATTCAAAAAGATATTTGTACCACTATGTTTATAGGTGAATTATTTATAATAGTTAAGATATGGAAGCAACTCAAGTATCCTATGATAGATGGACAAAGAAGATGTGGGAGATTTATCTATATCTGTATCTATATCTATAGATATAATGGAATATAGATAGATGATAGATGATAGATAGGTATAATGGAATATTACTCAGCCATAAAGAAAAGAATAAAATCCCTCCATTTGTGACAACATGGGTAGACCTAGAGGATATAATGCTAAATGAAATGAGTCAGTCAGAGAAAGACAAATACCATATGATTTCACTCAAATGTGGAATTTAAGAAACAAATCAACAACAACAATAAAAAGACAAAAAAATAGAGAAAAAAATGGTGGTTGCTAGAGGGGAGTGGGCAGGGGAATGGAGAAAACAGATAAAGAGAATTAAGAGAACACTTATTATGATGAGCACCAAGAAATGCATAGAATTGTTGAATCATTATACTGTGCACCTGAAACTACCATAGCACTGTATGTTAATTATATTTTAAAAGAAAGAAATTACAAGAAAAAGAAATTAAGAAATTAAAGAAAGAAAGAGAGAGAGAAAGAGGAAGGAAGGAAGGAAAGAGGGAAGGAAGGAAGGAAGGCAGGCAGGCAAGCAGAATTAAGAGGGAGGACTTGTTCTATCAAATAGCAAAACATATTAGAAAGGCACAGTAATTAAAACAGTGTGGTATGGATACAAGTATATTCAGACCCATATATGTATCACACCCTAATATCACTTCCATCTATCTTGTAATCATGGAAATGTACAATATCTGCAGTATGGCTGCAAATACTGAATTATCTAAAAGTACTACAACCTGGACCTTTTGCATTCACTATATTTTCAGAGCTTCCCTACTAAGTGAATAATTAAAATCACCCTATGTTCAGACTGTAATATTAATAGCCTTACCTTACCATATTACTGATTCCATTGTGAAATAATACCCTAAAAGATACTTGATGGTCGGCTGACACATTAATCTTCAATAAAACATTTATAAAATATCCAGAGGTTAAGTACAGGTTTGGAAAGATCTTATATATTTAGTTTAGAATACAAAAGCTCATCTAGACTCCTATTTTTCCCATCAGCAATAATTTTTAGGAGTACATTTTTATAGTTGTTCAAAATCCTTCAGCCTACATCTATATGGTATATTCTTGTATATATTTCAAACTTGATTTCACTTACTGTAAATATTCGTCATGGTACTCAGTCATATTTGAGATACACAGATATATATATACATATTTGACAAAGAGATGAGCTAAAACAATAAATTTATTAATTAACTTTCCTATTTATCAGACTTACTTCCTCAGTACCACAGTCACACGCTTCACCTAGCTCCACTTTGCCATTGCCACAGATTGCTACCATGGTTCTTCGCATTTGTGGCTTATTCTGAAGACATCTGGCACCCATATTTGAAATGAAATTTTCAAAGTCACTCAAACTGCAACTGCTAAACGTCTTCATACCACTTGATCGCCTAGAGGTGAATCCATACAATGTCATTGGCAATACACTTCTGAAAACACAACTCTATATAATATAAATTAATTTTAAAATGTTAAATTTAATAGGTAATGATAAATGTTTATAACAAGTGCTTAGAGGTCAAAATTATTCCTGGGTAGGTCCTGTGATTTTATTCACTGGGATACATGTCCTTATTCAAATAAAATTAAGTACAACTTAATAGTAAAACTCAAACAGGCCAATTAGAAAATGGACACAGACTTGAATAGATTATTCAAAGAATACATATAAATGGCCAACAGGAAAATGAAAAGGTGCTCAATATCAGTAATCATCAGGGAATTGCAAATCAAAACCACAATAAGATATCACCACACACCTGTTAAGATGGCTATTATCATTAAAAAGATCATATTTGGCAAGGATATGGAGAAATTGGAATCCTTGGTATACTGTTTGTGGGAATGTAAACTGGGGCAGTCACTGTGGAAAACAGTAGAGAAGTTCTTCACAAAATTAAAATAGAACTACCATATGATCCCACAATCCCACTTCTGGGTATATATCCAAAATAACTGAAACCAGGATCTCAATGGGATATCTACACCCTCATGTTCACTGCAGCATTATTCACAATAGCAACGATAGGGAAGCAACCTAAATTTCCATTGACAGATGAATAGATAAAAAAAAAAAAGTGGAATATATATGCAATGGAATATTTTGCAGCCTTAAGAAAAGAAGGTAATCCTGCCATATGCAACAACATGGATGAACCACGAGGACATTATGCTAAGTGAAATAAGCCAGTAACAGAAGACAAATACTGCATGATCTCACATATATATCTCAAATAGTCAAACTCATGGATGCAGAGTTTGTACCATGTATAATGGTGGTTGTTGGGCTAGGAGGAGGTGGAAACAGGGAGTTATTCAATGGGTATAAAGTTTCAGTTATTCAATATGAGTACATTTTAGAAACCTGTTGCACAACAAGTACCTATAGTTAACAATATTGTATTGCACATTTAAAATTTTAAGAGAACTCCTGGTAAGTGTTCCTCCACAATAAAAAAAATTAAGAATAGATTAACTTTATTTTTATATACATTATAAACTACATGTACCTAAGAGAAAATTTTGAGTTTCTGGGCATGACTGTATATAAATTCTTGTATATAGAAAAAAAATATTTATACATGTATATGATGTCTCTTGCCTAGGAATGGAGAAAACCCTGTATCCATTTATGTCAATTCCCAGATATATATCAACAATTCTTCAAACTTCTCTTCTACTCCCTCAGTCTTTCCCCTGACCATTATACAATTATGAAGGTATAAAATTATCTTTGAAAGTTTGAATCGTTTCTATTTCAATGTTTTTTTTCATTTTTATTCACAGGTTTGTAGTACATATGTAATATGACAGATGATTCATTAAGCAGTAAGTTGTCTGAGGCAGGAACTTTATCATCTTTATTACTGGTATTACTTATCACAAGTACAGTACTTAGCAAACACAGAATCAATTGTCTATTGGTTTTTCATAATAACAAAAAACTTTTATTAAACATACTGTGCTTAGTTCTGAGCTTTCTCACAGATCTCAGAGAAACTGTTTATTAATCAAAATTTTATATCATTATGTCCACATATCACTAATAAAGATAACTTCAGAGAATATTTCCATAAGATGAGTCACTTTCAATGTGTAGTAAAAATCTATCAGACAAGGAGAAAACTGACATTTATTAAGTACCTATTATTAGTTGGATATTTTAGATACTTGAATATTTAATCCTCACTACAAATCAGGGAGATTGGTATTGTCACCAGCATTCTATAGAAATTGAACTAAAGTTCAGAAAAGCTAAAAACCTCACAAAACTCAGTTTGTAAATTAGCAGGATCAGCATTCACACACAGTCGTTTAAGACTTCAAATTCACGTATTTTTTTACCCCCAAATTAATCTTTGAACATTACATAATAAAATATTTACTATTAAATATTAATAAATTTTTTACTGTAAACCATAAGTTTTGATAATACTATCACCAGAATTGAAAAGTGAGGAAAATTTTAATTGAAAACTATATGATATTTTGGCTCTGGAAACTATTTTTAGTCAACTATATGTCATCCCAAGTTATTCACCTTTTTGCTCCCCAAAACAGCAGTTCTTAAGAACAAGTGTTCCCAAGATTACTTGTAATCAGTTATACAGAATTTTTTCCATTTATTTTGTTGAGATTTTATACTTTGAATTCTAATGCAATGTTAGCTTTGTTCCCAAATTATTTTATAAATGCTTACTGAAACTATGATATAACTAGCCTAAGTTCTAGGTTCAGAGACAGAGAAATTAAGTGATAGAAAAAAGTAATGGTACTTTCCCACTGGAAATGGGAAATGCTCTCTACCATTTTTTTGAGGTTAAGGCTAGCACTTGACAGCATTTGGAAAAAAGAAAAAAGAACTTTCACTTCACTTTTGTGTCTGCGAGATTCATTCTTCGACTCCCTGAGACAAGAACCTTGCAATCCTGCAACACCTTCTCACAAATAAAAAAAATGTAGAACACTATATAAACCTGCGGGCAGGAGTTAAGATGGCAAGAGTAGTAGGGGGGCCCTAAGCTTGCCTCGTCCCTCGAATACAGTTAGATAATTATCAAATTCTTAACACCAAGAAATCAATCTGAGGTCGAGAGAAAACTGCAAGTCTACTAGTAGAAAAGCAACGCCGTTTGGAAGACAGGCGGCGCGGAGAGCTGATCTGGGAGAGAGAGAACTGTGGGTAACGCGCAGGAGAGTCCTGCTTAGGGACACTACCGCAAGGCGGTATAAGCCGAGGAGCACAAAATCTGAAATCTTAGACATCCGCCCCTGCCCGCGTTGTGCCTGGCTTAAAGGTGCTCAGGGGGCAAAGAGGGTTAGAAGCCCAGGAGCGGACAGGGTGGTCTGAGGATTTCCTGGGTCACAAGAACAAGCGGCGCAGATGTGCTGCTCTGTTTTCAGGATAGGAGTGGAGACTCCGGCTGAGGGCAGCGAGTGTGCTGCCGGCTCTCTGCTCGGCGCCGCCGTGAACTCCGAACTGCTGCGCCGTGGTGTGGCTGCACCCTGGCACAGGCCGGCCACAGGCAAACGTGCAGTGAGACCCTCCCCCACGGGAGCGCGGCAGGTCCGCACCAGGGGAGTCCCTAAAATTTGGAGTTCTGAAACCCAGTCACATTCCAGAGATGAAACAGTTCAGACACAGGCAAGGAGAAGGCAGGGATCTGAGGGCAGCTGGGGACACAAGATTGATTGTTCTTCTTGTGACGGCTTCCTAAAGAGTTGGGGGCATAAACTCTCAGCACTAGGGCTAGAGGGCGGGTGGCAGAGGCGGGGGCTGCCATTTTCGTCCAGCCCATCAGCACTGAAAGCCTTCAGGGAGCAAAACCGAGCCACCTAGTGGAGGCCAGAGCCCCCTGCACCCTAGAGAGACATCCCCACCAGGGCAAGTCCACCTGAGAATCAGGGCAACAAGGCCCCTCCCCAGAAGACCAGCACAAACATCTTGCACACACCAAGTCTACTGATCTTAGAGTGCTACAGAGCTTCAGCTCTAAGGGAAATAGGATCTAACTTCCTTTTTGTTTTTTTTATTATTACTTTTTCACTTTTTAATTTTTTTAATTCCTTTTTTATTTGTTTTTGTTTTTTAATTTTTATTTACATATATTTTATATTTTTATTTGTTTGCTTGTTTGTTTATTTATTTATTTTTGGATGGACCTTCTTTTAACAAGCAGACTATAAAATACACCCAGGATCTAGTTTTGTTGTTGTTTTCTTTTTCTATTTTTCTTTTCTGGACAAAATGACAAGATGGAGAATTCATCTCAAAAGAAACAACAGGAAATAGCACTCATGGCCAGATATATCAATCCAGATATAAGTAAAATGTCTGAACTAGAAAGTGGCAAGATATATTCAATGTGCTGAATGGGAAAAATATACAGCCAAGAAAACTTTATCCAGCAAGGCTGTCATTCAGAATAGGAGAGATAAAGAGTTTCTCAGACAAACAAAAACTAAAGGAGTTCACAACCACTAAACCAGCCCTGCAAGAAATATTAAGGGGACCCTTGGAGTAGGGGGGGGGGAGACCAAAATCAACAAAGACTAGAAAGGACCAGAGAACATTACCAGAAACACCAACTCTATAGGTAACACAGTGACACTAAATTCACATCTCTCAATAATCACTCTGAATGCAAATGTAATAAATGCTCCAGTCAAAAGACATAGGGTATCAGAATGGATTTAAAAAAAAAAAAAAAAAACAAGATCCATCTATACGCTGCCTGCAAGAGACTCGTTTTAGACCTAAAGACACCAGCAGATTGAAAATGGGAGATGGAGAACCATCTATCATGCTAATGGACATCAAAAGAAAGCCAGGAGGAGTTAAGATGGTAGAGAAATAGGGGGACCCTGGGCCTTCCTTGTCCCTTAAGCAGAGCTGTATTGAGGTCAGATCACTTGGAACACCCCAGAAATTAATCTGAGGATTGGAAGAAGGGTCTCAACAGCTGAAGGGAGATAGCATGGCAGCTGTGAGGCATGTGGAAGTGAATTGGGGGAGAGAAAAACTGCTGTGCTGAGGAGGGTAGGAAACCCTTTCCATGGGGAGAGAAAGGTTGAGAAGGCTTAAGAGAGTGCGGCCTTGGGTTTGCACGAGAAAACTTCTACGGACCACAGGCTAAGGAGCCAGGGGAATTGAGTGTGGCAGGTGTTTTTGCAAACAGTGTGGAGCTCAGTCTCAGGTTTTGGAAGTGCGAGACTTTTGCCAGAGGAGAACTGTGGCATGTGCTTCTGGGGAGAAGGAGGACGGTGGCCAGAGAGCACACAAAGTGGTGTAGGGATCTCCTGCAATGCACTGAGAGAAACTGTTCCCCTTCCTGAAGTCCATTTGGAAAAGGGTGTATTGCCTCTCCAAGGACAAAAGACCCTCTGGGCGCCGGCAAAGGGCCTTTCACTGGCAGGGGACAAAGGAGCATGCAGAGGATGGAGAACCTGGTCTCTGCTTTTCCTGGTGCCACACCATATATTCTGCACACCACGCAGATGTGGGACTTTTTTCTGGGACAAAGGGCACTAGTCAGAGCACAGTGAGGCTCTAATCTGAAGAAGGGAGTGGATCCCTGTGGCGCTGGGTCCCTTAAGTTTTGGAATTTTGAATCCCAGCTGCATGCCAAAATAAAACACAGGAAAGCTGTGGTGCCAGGGTGCTGACGGCCCTTGCTTTTCTGTGAGGGCTTCCTGAACAGCATAAAATGTGAGATATCCTGTCCAGGTATGAGAGAGTGGCGTGGCACCATTTCACCCTCACCACCAACACGGTCGGACTTCAGAGAGCAACACAGCAGCCCCAGCGGAGGAAGAAGCCGTTGACATCAAAACCTGCCCCCTGCGATTGGCAAATGCATTTTCAATGGGACAGGACTGACTCTGAGCCAGTGCAGCGGGCCTCTGCCCCAGAAGAGCCACACAGGCTGGACACCGCAGGCACCAAGTCTACTGATCTACAGAGCTTCAATGCGTCCCCTTCAATTCTTCAGTTCCGGTGCAAATAGGACCAGGCTGTGGGGTGTTTTTTTGTTTAATCTTTTCTTCTTTTATCTTTTCCTTATTCTTTTTTTTCCCTCTTCTTTCTTTTCTTTCTTGGAATCAGGCTTATAGTATTTTGTTTGTTAGACTGTTTTTACATTTCCTTTCCTTTCTTTTTTTTCTTTTCTTTTTTTGGGGGGGGATCAGGCCTCTTTTTCCTTGTAATCAGACTAATAGTTTTTGATTACCCATTTGGTTTTTTTCATTCCTTTTCCTTTTCTCTTATTTTTTTGGATCAGGCTTTTTTTGGATCAAGTTTTTTGGGTTTTGGGGGTGTTTTTCTTTTTTTTTCTTTTTTTGTCCAGGCTTACTTTAACAAACAAATCAAAGCACACCTAGATAAAGTTCCAAACACTCCTCATTGCAAGCAAAGAGGAACTCTGCAGAGGACTGACCTATGGGAAAGGGCAGCCAAAACACAACAGCAGAGTGCACACAGCACACACCAAAAACACTTTCTGAAGTGCCAGCCCCTGGACAGTGTATGACTTCTTTTTAATATAGCATTAATCTGAGGTGCAGGAAACATAACAAGCTTTTATAACACAGAAAAAGATAGAAACTTAGCCAAAATGAGAAGATGGAGGAATTCTCCCCAAAAGAAAGGTCAGGAAGATATCCCAGCCAGGGACTTGCTCAAAGCAGATATAAACAATATATCTGAACAAGAATTTAGAACAACAGTCATAGGACTACTAGCTGGACTTGAAAAAACCATAGAAGACACCAGAGAAACTCTTGCTGCAGAGATAAAAGACCTAAAAACTAGTCAGGCTGAAATTAAAAGAAAAAAATGCTATAACTGAAATGCAAACTAACTGGATATAATCACAATGAGGACTTAAGAGGCAGAGGAGAGAATAGGTGATATAGAAGATAAAATTATGGAAAATAATGAAGCTGAAAAGAAGACAGAAAGAAAACTATTAGATCAGGAAGGCAGACTTAGGGAAATCAGCAAACCATAAAGCAAAATAATATCCATATCATAGGATTCCCAGAAGAAGATGAGCAAGAAAAAGGGGCAGAAGGCTTTATTTGAACAAATTATACCTGAGAACTTCCCTAAACTGGGGAAGGAAAGAGGCACTCAACTCCAAGAGGCACAGAGAACTCCCCTCAAAACTAACAAAAACAAGTCAACAATACATACCATAGTGAAACTTGCAAAATACAAAGATAAAGAGAGAATTCACAGTGCAGCTAGGGACAAAAGGTTCTTAACCTACAAGGGTGAACAACATAAGGTGAGCAGCAGACCTGTTCACAGAGATCTGGAAGGCCAGAAAGGACTGGCATGATATATTCAACATGTTAAATGGGAAAAATATGCAGCCAAGAATACCTTATCCAACAAGGCTATCATTCAGAATAGAAGTAGAGATAGAGTTTCCAAGACAAACAAAAACTAAATGAGTTCACAACCACTAAACCAGATCTCCAAGAAATATTAAAGGGGACCTGTTGAGAGGGGAGGAGAGACCAAACGTAACAAATACAAGAAGGAACAGAGACAGTCTACAGGAATAGTGACTTTACAGGTAATACAATGGCACTAAATTCTATCTTTTAGTAATTACTCTGAATGTAAATGGACTAAATGCTCTAATAAAAGACATAGGGTATCAGAATGGATTTTTTTAAAAGCCCCATTGATATCCTGCTTACAAAAGATTCATTTTAGACTCAAAGACAGCTCCAGATTGAAAGTGAGGGGGTTGAAAACCATTTACCATGCTAATGGACATCAAAAGAAAGCTGGGGTGGCAATCCTTATATTAGACAAACTAGATTTTAAGCCAAAGACTGTAATAAGAGATGAAGAAGGACACTATATCATAATAAAAGGCTCTACCCAACAAGATCTAACAACTGTAAATATTTATGCCCCCAACTTGGGAGCAGCCAGCTATATAAATCAACTAATAACAAACTTAAAGTCATTGATAATAATACTCACAGCAATGGACAGATCAACAACTGGAAACAAGGGCTTTACAAACTATGGAAAGAGCCTAGATGTCCATCAACAGATGAATGGATAAAGAAGATGTGGTATATATATATATATACAATGGAATATTAGGCAGCCATCAAAAAAAAAATGAAATCTTGCCATTTGCAACAATGTGGATAGAACTATAGGGTATTTTGCTAAGCAAAATAAGTCAATCAGAGAAAGACAAGTATCATATGATCTCACTGATATGAGGAATTTCAGAAACAAGATAGAGGATCATAGGGGAAGGGAGGGAAAAATGAAACAAGATGAAACCAGAGAGGAAGACAAACCATAAGAGGCTCTTAATCTCAGGAAACAAACTGAGGGTTGCTGGAGTGGAGGGGGGGTGGGAGGGATGGGGTGGCTGGTGATGGACATTGGGGAGGGTAGGTACCTATGGTGAGCGCTGCGAATTGTGTAAGACTGATGAATCACAGACCTGTACCCCTGAAACAAATAATACATTATATGTTAATAAAAAAATTAAGAAAAAGCAAGGAGCATTATTTAAAAAAAAAAAGGAAACAAGGGCTTTAAATGACTCACTGAACCAGATGGACTTAACAGATATATTCAGAGCATTTCATCCTAAAGCAGCAGAATACATTCTTTTTGAGGGCACATGGAACATTCTCCAGAATAGATTACACACTGGGTCACAAATCAGCCCTCAACAAGTACAAAAAGATTGAGGGATGCCTGGGTGGCTCAGTCGGTTAAACGTCTGCCTTTGGCTCGGGTCACAATCCCGGGGTCCTGGGATCGAGCCCCACATCGGGCTCCTTGCTTGGCGGGGAGTCTGCTTCTCCCTCTCCCTCTGTCTGCTGCTCCCCCTGCTTGTGCTTTCTCTCTCTCTCTCTGACAAATAAATAAATAAAATCTTTTTTAAAAAAGTACAAAAAGATTGAGATCTTAGCATGCATATTTTCAGACCACAGTGCTATGAAACTTGAAGTCAACCACAAGAAAAAATGTAGAAGGACCACAAATACATGGAGGTTAAAGAACATCCTATTAAAGAATAAATGGGTCAACCAGGAAATTAAAGAAGTACTTTAAAAATACATGAAAGCAAATGGAAATGAAAACATGACAGTCTAAAACCTTTGGGATGTACCAAAGGTGGTCCTAAGAGGGAAGTATATAGTAATGCAGGCCTTCCTCAAGATGCAAGAGAAGTCTCAAACACACAACCTAAATTTACACCTACAAGAGCTAGAAAAGAAAGAGAAAATAAAGCCTAAATCCAGCAGGAGAGGGGAAATAATAAAGATTAGAGCAGAAATCAATGATATAGAACACACAAAAACAGTAGAACAGTAGATCAACAAAACCAGGAGCTGGTTCTTTGAAAGAATTAACAAGATTGTTAAACCCCCAGCCAGACTTATCAAACAGAAAAAGAGAAAGGACCCAAATAAATAAAATCATGAATGAAAGAGGAAGGATCACAACCAAAACTGCAGAGATAAAAACAATCGTAAGAGAATACCATAAAAAATTATATGCCAACAAATTGGGCAACCTGGAAGCAATGGACAAATTCACAGAAACTTACAAACTCCCAAAACTGAAACAGGAAGAAATAAAAAATTTGAAGAGACCCAAAACCAGCAAATAAACTGAACCAGTAATCAAAAATCTGCCAACAAACAAAAGTCCTGCCCAGATGGCTTCCCAAGGGAATTCTACCAGACATGTGAAGAGTTAATACCTACCTTTCTGAAACTGTTCCAAAAAATAGAAGTGGAAGGAAGACTTCCAAACTCATTCTACAAAGCCTGCATTACCTGGATTCCAAAACTAGACAAAGATCCTACTAAAAAGGAGAATTACAGGCCAATAACCTTGATGAATATAGATGCAAAAGTTCTCAATAAAATACTAGCAAATCAAATTCGACATTACATGAAAAGGATTATTCACCATGACCAAGTGGGATTTTTTTTCCTGGGCTGCAGGGGTGGTTTAACATCCACAAATCAATCAATGTGACACACCACATTAATAAAAGAAAGGATAAGAACCATATGATGCTCTCAATAGATGCAGAAAAAGCATTTGAAAAAATGCAGCATCCTTTCATGATAAAAACCCTCAACAAAGTAGGGATAGATGGAACGTACCTCAACATCATAAATGCACTATATGAAAAACCAACAGTTAATATTATCCTCAACGGGGAAAAACTGAGAGCCTTTCCCCTACAGTCAGGAACAAGACAATGATGTTCACTTTTACCATTACTATTTAACATAGTACTGAAAATCTTAGCCACAGCAATCATACAACAAAAAGAAAAAAAGGCGTCCAAATTGGCAAGGAAGAAGTCAAACTTTCACTACTCACAGATGACATGGTACTTTATGTAGAAAACACTAAAGATGCCACCAAAAAATTACTAGAACCCATACATGAATTCAGCAAAATCACAGGATATAAAATCAATGTGCAGAAATCTGTTACATTTCTATACACCAATAATGAAGCAGCAGGAAGAGAAATCAAGGAATCCATCCCATTTGCTGTTACACCAAAAACAATAAGACACCTAGGAATAAATCTAACTAAAGAAGTAAAATACCTAGGGGTA
Source organism: Mirounga leonina (assembly GCF_011800145.1). Classification (NCBI taxonomy): domain Eukaryota; kingdom Metazoa; phylum Chordata; class Mammalia; order Carnivora; family Phocidae; genus Mirounga; species Mirounga leonina. The sequence continues at coordinate 5,440,065 of NW_023270320.1, forward strand.
CCTGGGTGGCTCAGTTGGTTAAGCATCCGACTCTTGGTTTTGGCTCAAGTCATGATCTTATGGGTTGTTAGATCCAGCCCCACATCAGGCTCTGTGCTCCTCGGGGAGTCTGCTTGAAGATTCTCTCCCTCTACATCTCCCCCCAAATGTGATCTCTCTCTTTCTCTCTCAAATAAATAAATAAATAAATAAATAAATAAATAAATAAATAAACCTTTAAAAAAAAAAAAGAAGTAAAAGATCTCTACTCTCAAAACTATAGAACACTTATGAAAGAAATTGAGGAAGACACAAAGAAATGGAAAAACATTCAATGCCCATGGATTAGAAGAAAACATTGTTAAAATGTCTATACTACCCAAAGCAATCTACGTATTTAATGCAATCACTATCAAAATACCACCAGCACTTTTCACAGAAATAGAACAATCTTGAAATTTGTCTGGAACTACAAAAGACCCCAAATAGCCAAAGCAATTCTGAAAAAGAAAACAAAACTGGAGGCATCATGATTTCAGATTTCAAGCTATATTATAAAGCTATAGTCATCAGGACATTATGGTACTGGCATAAAAACAGACACACAGATGAATGGAACAGAATAGAGAACCCAGAAATGGACCAAAAACTATATGGTCAACTAATATTCAACAAAGCAGGAAAGAACATCCAGTAGAAAAAAGACAGTCTCTTCAACAAATGGTGTTGGGAAAACTGGACAGCAACATGCAGAAGAATGAAACTGGACCACTTTCTTACACCATACACAAAAATAAATTCAAAATGGATGAAAGACCTTAATGTGAGACTGGAAACCATAATGAAAATCCTAGAGGAGAACATAGGCAGAAATGTCTTTGTCTTAGGCCATAGCAACTTCTTACTAGACACTCACCACAGGCAAAGGAAACAAAACCAAAAATGAACTATTGGGACTTCATCAAGATAAAAACCTTCTGCACAGCAAAGCAAACAATCAACAAAACTAAAAGTCAGCATATGGAATGGGAGAAGATATCTGCAAATGACATATCTGATAAAGGGTTAGTATCCAAAATCTACAAAGACTTTACTTATCAAAGTCAACACCTAAAAAATAAATAACCCAATTAAGAAATGGACAGAAGACATGAACAGACACTGTTCCAAAAAAGACATCCAGATGGCTAACAGATGAAAAAATGCTCAACACCACTCATCATTTTGGAAATACAAATCAAAACCATGATGTGATACTATCTCAAACCTGTCAGGATGGCTAAAACCACAAGTGTTGGCCAGATGCAGAGAAAGGGGAACCCTCTTACACTTCTGGTGGGAATGCAAACTGGTGCAGCCACTCTGGAAAACAGTATGGAGGTTCCTCAAAAAGTTGAAAATAGAGCTACCCTATGACCCAGCAATTGTACTTCTAGGTATTTATCCAAATGATACAAAAATAGTGATTCAAAGGGATACATGCACACCAAAATTTATAGCAGCATTATCAACAATAGCCAAATTATGGAGAAAGCCCAAATGTCCATCAACTGATGAATGGATAAAGATGTGGTGTATATATATATATAATGGAATATTACTCAGCCATTAAAAAGAATATAATCTTGCCATTTGCAATGACTTGGATGGAGCTGGAGTGTATTATGCTAAGTGAAATAAGTCAGCCAGAGAAAAACAAATACCCTATGACCTCACACATATGTTGAATTTACAAAGAAAACAGATGAACATATGGGAAGGGGGAAAAGAAAAAAAGGAGAGAGGGAAACAAGCTGTAAGAGACTCTAAACAATAGAGAACAAACTGAGGGGTGATGGAGGGAGGTGGGTGGGGGATGGGTTAGATAGGTGATTGGTATTAAGGAGAACACTTGTTATGATGAGCATTGGGTATTGTATGTAAGTGATGAATCACTGAATTCTACTCCAGAAACCAATATTGCAGTGTATGTTAACTACCTAAAATGTTAAAAAAAAAAAAAAAATGCAACAAAAAAAAGAATCAAAATCAAAATAATATTAAAAACAAATTATTTGTAATGAAGCAAAGTTCTGACATTTCCTGTAATAAATACTTTTGTTGCCTTAAAAAAAGTAAAGTCTATTTTGTCTGATACAGCTATTGCTACTCCAGATTCTTTTTGCTTCCACTTGCATGTAATATCTTTCTCCAAACCTTCACTTTCAGTTTGTGTTTTTCTGTTGTAGGCAGCATACAGATGGGTCTTGTTCTTTTATCCATCCTGCCACTCTATTCTGACATATTTTTAACAATCCTCACTATGAGATTTCACAAAATACAGTCTCATTCCCTTGCTAATATATCTTTGAAATTAGATTTGTTATCTTTGTTCTTAATGGTACATCTCTTTCCAACTCTCTTACACTTAAAATTTCAGGTTTATATTTTGTAGTACTTGGTCCATTTATAGCTAATTGGTACTATAAGTTAACACTAAATTTTGCACTTCAAATATTTAAAACAAAATAAACATAACCAATAAATCTTACTTTTAAATAAACTTACATAGCTTCTGGATTCATTATACAAATGGCTCCTGAACAGCGACATTTCGTTGTGTCATCATAGGATATTCCCAGACTGAGTCCGAGCATCTGCGTAACAATAATGGAAAATGCCTCCAAAGTTATCTCCTTGGGGTACTACATTAACAAAAACAAAAATTCAAATGAAAGACAAGTCATTGAAAGGTGATAAAAAGTAATAATTTTCTAATTTTGAACATATTTATTATTTTATCAAATACTTAAGAATAGAAAATACAGCTCCTTGGACAGGTGAAAAGCTAAAGTTCTTATGAAATTTTATTGAGATATAAGCAAATTGAATCTATGCCAATCTCTATCATGATTTAACAACAGAATACCTAATATAATTCTTAAGTAGCTATCATAACTATATAAAAGGGCTGTTTTTCATTATATTTTTTGGCTATATAGAACATGATCTTCAATTTACATAATTTCTTATGATAGCTCTTGTATTCATTTAGAATAGTCCACATGATATTCTGCTTCCCAGCACAGAAAGTGGCCATGTAACCAATTACTCCATTTAAGTGTGCTATCAGCTTCCTAACAGGATTCTCCATGACTCAGTAACTCATATCAGGAGAAACAACAGAAAGACATCCAAGGTAGCATTCTTGTATAATGCCGCTCACATATTTAACAAGTGCAGAGATAACTTCCTTGCCAAGGAGAGATGTGACACTGGTAATTCATGATATGCAATAACATCATGATTTCTCCAGTTACTACCACGTCTGGCATTGAATAAGGTACAGGTGAGGGCAGGTTGTGAGGAAGATCAAGGCACTTCACTGTTCTAATGACAAGCTCTAATAAAAACTTAGGGTTCAACTGGATTGTTATGATAGCACTAGAGGATACATATTATGAGAAATATAAAGGGAAAGCTATGACTGAGCAACTGAGAATGCAAATAGGCATTTAGTAAGCCTCTGCAGCAGCACTGTAGTAACTCCTCATCTCCTATAGTGGTTGGATTGACATGGCTGAGGATCATGCACCAAGCATAAGGACTGCAGGGCTACAGCACTAACTTAATTCCCAAATCTACCAGATCTGATAGGGAAGGAGTTAGAATCTGAACCTTGGGAAGGGAACAATTGGGAGTGACATGGACAAATATACTTGGATTTCCCTTTCCAGGATAGGAAGCCTCCCTCTAAACAATATGACAGAGCCCCATCAAAAACAACTTTTGATGACAATACCTAGGTCATTTGTCTCACCAACCGTCATGGCCTCCAGGTCCATATTAAGAATTAAATCAGGGGGGAGGAGCAAGATGGCGGAGGAGAAGGAGACCTGGATTTCGTCTGATCCCAGGAATTCAGCTGGATAGGGATCAAACCATTCTAAACACCTATGAACTCAACAGGAGATCAAAGAAAAGAATAGCAACAACTCTCTGAACAGAAAAGCGACCACTTTCTGGAAGGTAGGACATGCAGAGAAGTGAATCCGAGGAGATATTCGGGAGGATAGACAGCAGGGGAAGGGGGCCTCAGTCAGCCGCTACCAGCAAGTGATAGAGCAACAGAGCACAAAATCGAAACTTTTAGAAGTCGGCTCCACTGAGGGACATCGCTCCAGTGACTAGGCGGGGGGTGGAACCCTCGCTGGGACAGTGTGGTCTCAGGACCGCCGGTGTCACAGAAAGACTGGGGGTGCCTGAGTGTGGCAGAACTCCCAGATATTGGAACGGGGAAGCTGGCTGCAAAGACAGAGCTGAGGAGTGGGCTCTCAGCTTGGGTTTGCAATAAACCGTGATGGGCAGCAGAGTCGGGCCACTGCTATTCTAGCAGGGACCCAACAAGCGGCAGATCCAGGGAGACTCCCCTACCTCCCCGGGGGAGAAAGGGTGGGAGGAGGGGCGTGGGAGCACATAGCACCGATCTACTGGGTTTGGAGACTCCACATGCGGTCATGTGCCAGAGATAGAAATGCTCGGTCACAGGCCGGGTGAGCACGGAGTGCGACCAGAGACCAGGGAGACGGGAGTGATTGACTGCTTTTCTCTGGGGGCACACTGAGGAGTGGGGCCCCGAGTTCTCGGCTCCTCCAGGTCGAAGATTGGGAGGCCGCCATTTTCACTCTTGTCCTCCAAAGCTATATGGAAAGCTTGCAGGGAACAAAAGCTCCAGAGAGCAAACCCGAGTGGATTACTTAGACCAGCCCCCAGCAAGGGCAGGGCAATTCCACCTCCGGCAAAGACATTTGAGTACCATGGCAACAGGCCCCTCCCCAAGAAGATCGGCAAGAACAGCGAGCCAAAACCAAGTTTACCCATCAATGAGAATGGCAGAACTCCAGCACTAGGGTAATACTGCACATGGAATTAATGCCTTGAAAAAAAAGAATTCATGGCTTTTTTCCAATGACTCTTTAGTCTTTCAAAGTTAATTTTTTTAATTTTCTTTTTTCCTTTTTCTTTTTTTTTAATTTTTCTTTTTCCCTTTTTCAACCAACATGTTATCAATCCCTTTTTTAAAAAATCTTTTTTATTTTTCATTTTTAGAGTCATATTCCATCCTTTCATAGTAGTTAACCTTATTTTTGGTATATATATATAAGTTGTTCTCTTTTTAAAATTTTGGGATACAGTTTCTTCTAACAGACCAAAATATACCCTAAATCTCTATATATGGCTTTGTTCTAGTCTCCTGCCTGATCACATTCTCTCCCTTTTCTTTTTTTTTTTTAAATCCTCTTCTTTCGTTTTCAACCAACTTCTTATTATATCAATTCCTTTTAAAAATCTTTTAAATTTTCATCTTTACAGTCATATTCCATCCCTTCATCATATATACCCTTATTTTTGTACATATATAAATTTTTCTTTCATTAAAATTTTGGGAGGCACTTTCTTCTAACAGACCAAAATATGCCCAAAATCTAGTGTGTGGCACTGATCTATGCACAAGCCAGATCATATTTGATCATATTCTGGTTGGGGGGGGGTTAATCTTTTTCTTTTTTTTTTTTCTTTTTTCTTTCTTTCCCTTTCTTTTTCCCTGGTTTTGGGTCTCTTCTGATTTGTTTACTGTCTATTTTTCTGGGGTCGTTGTTACCCTGTTAGCATTTTGTTCTATCATTCATCTATTCTCCTCTAGACAAAATGACAAGACAGAAAAAAATCACCTCAAAAAAAAGAACAAGAGGCAGTACCAACTGCCAGGGACCTAATCAATACTGACATTGGTAAGATGTCGGAACTAGAGTTCAGAAGGACGATTAAAAGATAGTAGCTGGGCTTGAAAAAAGCATGGAAGATATTAGAGAAACCCTTTCTGGAGAAATAAAAGAACTAAAATCTAAACAAGTCAAAATCAAAAAGGATATTAATGAGGTGCAATCAAAAATGGAGGCTCTAACTGCTAGGATAAATGAAGGAGAAGAGAGAATGAGTGATATAGAAGACCAAATGGTAGAAAATAAAGAAGCTGAGAAAAAGAGATAAACAACTACTGGATCACAAGGGCAGAATTTGAGGGATAAGTGATACCACAAGACAAAACAATATTAGAATAATTGGGATCCCAAAAGAAGAAAGAGAGAGAGGGGCAGAAGGTATATTGGAGCAAATTATACCAGAGAACTTCCCTAATTTGGGGAAGGAACCAGGCATCAAAATCCAGGAGGCACAGAGACCATCGATAGCTGTCTGCAAGAGACTCATTTTAGACCCAAAGACACCCCCAGATTGAAAGTGAGGGGGTGAAAAACAATTTACCATGCTAATGGACACCAAAAGAAAGCTGGGGTGGCAATCCTTATATCACACAAATTAGATTTTAAACCAAAGACTGTAATAAGAGATGAGGAAGGACACTATATCCTACTTAAAGGGGCTATCCAACAAGATGATCTAACAATTGTAAATATCTATGCCCCTAATATGGGAGCAGCCAATTACATAAAGCAATTAATAACAAAAGCAAAGAAACACATCGAAAGCAATTCAATACTAGTTGGAGACTTTAACACCCCCCTCACTGAATGGACAGATCATCTAAGCAAAAGATCAACAAGGAAATAAAGACTTTAAATGACACACTGGACCAAATGGACTTCACCGATATATTCAGAACATTCAATCCCAAAGCAACAGAATACACATTCTTCCCTAGTGCCCATAGAACATTCTCCACAATAGATCACATCCTAGGTCATAAATCAGGTCTCAATGGGTACCAAAAGATTGGGATCATTCCCTGCATATTTTCAGACCACAATGCTTTGAAACTAGAACTCAATCACAAGAGGAAAGTCAGAAAGAACTCAAATACATGGAGGCTGAAGAGCATCCTACTAAAGAACGAATGGGTGATCCAGGAAATTAAAGAGGGATTAAAAAAATTCATGGAAACAAATGAAAATGAAAACACAACTGTTCAAAATCTTTGGGATGCAGCAAAGGCAGTCCTAAAAAGAAAGTATAGAGCAATACAAGCCTGTCTCAAGAAACAAGAAAGGTCTCAAATACACAACCTAACCCTACACCTAAAGGAGCTGGAGAAAGAATAGCAAATAAAGCCTAAACCCAGCAGGAGAAGAGAAATAATAAAGATCAGAGCAGAAATTAATGAAATAGAAACCAAAAGAACAGATCAATGAAACTAGGAGCTGATTCTTTGAAAGAATTAACAAGATGGATAAACCCCTGTTCAGACTTATCAAAAAGAAAAGAGAAATGACCCAAATCCACAAAATCATGAATGAAAGAGGAGAGATCACAACCAACACCAAAGAAATACAAACAATTATAAGAACATATCATGAGCAACTCTATGCCAGCAAATTAGATAACCTGGAAGAAATGCATGCATTCCTAGAGATGTATCAACTACCAAAACTGAACCAGGAAGAAAGAGAACACCTAAACAGACCTATAACCACTAAGGAAATTGAAGCAGTCATCAAAAATCTCCCAAAAAACAAAAGCCCAGGGCCAGATGGCTTCCCAGGGGAATTCTACCAAACCTTTAAAGAATTAATACCTATTCTTCTGAAACTGTTCCAAAAAATAGAAACGGAAGGAAAACTTCCAAACTCGTTTTATGAGGCCACCATTACCTTGATCCCAAAACCAGACAAAGACCCCATCAAAAAGGAGAATTACAGACCAATTTCCTTGATGAACATGGATGCAAAAATTCTCACCAAAATACTAGCCAATAGGATCCAACACCACATTAAAAGGATTATTCAGCATGACCAAGTGGGATTTATCCCTGGGCTGCAAGGTTGGTTCAACATCTGCAAATCAATCAATGTGATATAATACATTAATAAAAGAAAGAAAAAGAACCATACAATCCTCTCAATAGATGCAGAAAAAGCATTTGATAAAGTACAGCATCCTTTCTTGACGAAAACTCTTGAGTATAGGGATAGGGGGTATATACCTCAATATCATAAAAGCCATCTATGAAAAACTCACAGCAATTATCATTCTCAATGGGGAAAAACTGAGAGCTTTGCCCCTAAGGTCAGGAACACTGCAGGGATGTCCACTATCACCACTGCTATTCAACATAGTATTAGAAGTCCTAGCCACAGCAATCAGACAACAAAAAGAAATAAAAGGCATCCAAATCGGCAAAGAGGAAGTCAAACTCTCACTCTTTGCAGATGATATGATACTTTATGTGAAAAACCCAAAAGACTCCATCCCCAAACTGCTAGAACTCATACAGGAATTCAGTAAAGTGGTAGGATAGTTCATCAATGCTCAGAAATCAGTGGCATTCCTATACACCAACAACAAGACAGAAGAAAGAGAAATTAAGGAGTCGATCCCATTTACAATTGCACCCAAAACCACAAGATACCTAGGAATAAATCTAACCAAAGAGGCAAAGGATCTGTACTCAGAAAACTATAAAATACTCATGAAAGAAATTGAGGAAGACACAAAGAAATGGAAAAACGTTCCATGCTCATGGATTGGAAGAACAAATAATGTGAACAGGTCAATGCTACCTAGAGCAGTCTACACATTCAATGCAATCCCTATCAAAACACCATCAACTTTTTTCAAGAAATGGAACAAAAATCCTAAAATTTGTATGGAACCAGAAAAGACCCCGCATAGCCAGAGGAATGTTGAAAAAGAAAAGCAAAGCTGGTGGCATCACAATTCCAGACTTCAAGCTCTATTACAAAGCTGTCATCATCAAGACAGTATGGTACTGGCACAAAAACAGACACATAGATCAATGGAACAGAAGAGAGAGCCCAGAAATGGACCCTCAACTCTATGGTCAACTCATCTTTAACAAAGCAGGAAAGAATGTCCAATGGGAAAAAGACAGTCTCTTCAACAAATGGTGTTGGGAAAATTGGATAGCCACATGCAGAAGAATGAAACTGGACCATTTCCTTACACCACACACAAAAATAGACTCCAAATGGTTGAAAGACCTCAATGTGAGACTGGAGTCCATCAAAATCCTAAAGGAGAACACAGGCAGCAACCTCCTCAACCTCTTCGAAACATCACCAAAGGCAAGGGAAGCAAGGGCTTATGAACTATTGGGACTTCATCAAGATAAGAAGCTTTTACACCGCAAAAGAAACAGTCAACTAAACCAAAAGACAACTGACAGAATGGGAGAAGATATTTGCAAATGACAGATCAGATAAAGGGCTAGTATCCAAAATCTATAAAGAACTTATGAAACTCAATACCCAAAGAACAAATGATCCAATCAAGAAATGCGCAGAAGACATGAACAGACATTTTTCCAAAGAAGACATCCAAATGGCCAACAGACACATGAAAAAGTGCTCAACATCGCTCGGCATCAGGGAAATCCAAACGAAAACCTCAATGACATACCATCTCACACCAGTCAGAATGGCTAAAATTAACAAGTCAGGAAACGAAAGATATTGGTGGGGATGCGGAGAAAGGGGAACCCCTTATACTGTTGGTAGGAATGCAAGCTGGTGCAGCCACTCTGGAAAACAGTAAGAAGGTTCCTCAAAAGGTTGAAAATAGAGCTACCCTACGACCCAGCAATTGCACTACGGGGTATTTAACCCAAAGATACAAATGTAGGGATCCGAAGAGGTACACGCACCCCAATGTTATACCAGCAATGTTCACAATAACCAAACTATGGAAAGAACCAAGATGTCCATCGACAGATGACTAGATAAAGAAGATGTGGTGTATATATATACAATGGAATATTATGCAGCCTTCAAACAGAATGAAATCTTGCCATTTGCAATGACGTGGATGGAACTGGAGGGTATTATGCTGAGCGAAATAAGTCAATCAGAGAAAGACATGTATCATATGATCTTCCTGATATGAGGAATTCTTAATCTCAGCAAACAAACTGAGGGTTGCTGGAGTGGTGGGGGGTGGGAGGGATGGGTGGCTGGGTGATAGACATTGGGGAGAGTATATGCTATGGTGAGCGCTGTGAATTGTGTAAGACTGTTGAATCACAGAACGGTACCTCTGAAACAAATAATACATTATATGTTAAAAAAAAAGAAGAAGAAGAAGAAAATAGCAGGAAGGGGAAAATGAAGGGGGGGAACTCGGAGGGGGAGACAAACCATGAGAGACTGTGGACTCTGAGAAACAAACTGAGGGTTCTAGAGGGGAGGGGGGGTGGGGGGATGGGTTAGCCTGGTGATGGGTATTAAAGAGGGCATGTGCTGCATGGAGCACTGGGTGTTATATGCAAACAATGAATCATGGAATACTACATCAAAAACTAATGATGTAATGTATGGTGATTAACATAACATAATAAAAAATTAGCATAGAAAAAAAGAATTAAATCACAACAGTAGTGATGTTACCAAGACATCGTCATAGGTCATGTAGGTCAGACTAAAGCACTCCCTGCACTACAGAAAACAAAACAGACCACATTAGAAAGGTAAAAGGAGGAGCTACACACTGACCGCTTTGCCCTTCCCCAAGGCTGGTGTAGTGCCATACTAGGAGATCTTCCCAGAGTCTACAGTACCTCAAGTGGGAAATGAGAGCCCAGGGTGGACATCCAGCTCCCCCAGCATTTAAGGTGACTTCTTAGAGGAGTCCCCAGTCTGATCTTCCCTCACAAGGAGCACAGAGGATGCTACATGGTTTGACCATGGGAAATCTGTGACAGAGAGGGGTGGAGGGACTTGCAACCCTCTTGGCAGACCAAGTTCTCACCCACAGCACCCAAAAGTAGTCCCAACCGGAAGTTTTGCCCATCTGTAGAGCTAAGTCAGTGATGCAGTCTGACCAGGGAACCCAATGAACAGCCGGTCTTCCTGATTCAGGTCATCAAAGATCCTTACCATTGAAGCCTGGTCTGTGCCCCAAACCCACTCAGGCAGGGAGCTGAGTCAAAACCCTCCCAATGCTGAGTGCAGCTTCTAGCCCCACCTGACCAGAGGTCAGGTCATAACACCTAGAAGCTGCATAACCCAGTAATATTCAAGTGGAGAGTATGGTAGGCATGGCTATTGTCCACAGAGCAAAACCAGTGGCACCTTTCGGCCAGGGAACTCGGGGTGCATGTCAGCTTAAGGCCACAGAGAGCCTTCCTGGGCTTAAAGTAAGTTCTGCCCAGACAGGGAAGCTGATTCATACCCTATCCATGGCTGCATGCAGCTCCTGGCCCTGCCCAACCAGACAGCTTAACTGCAAATATCTAAGAAATATCTAGAAATGGCTCTCCTGCTCTGCCCAAGAATGGGATTTAATTCTCAGCCCTACTGACCGCTGAGTGTAGCTCCTGGCCCTAACTGAACAGAAAACCTAGCTGGTACCTCTGAAAGCTGTGTAGCCCAGCATCTCTTGAACAGAGAGAATGGCAGGCAGAGGTGATCATCCACAGAGCAAAGTCAATGGCACCATTTGACCATGGAACTTAGGGTACAAGTCAGCTTAAGCAAGCCTACAAATCCAGCTGATTCTCATTCTCCACGTTTGCAGGGAAACTAACTTGTAGTCCTGCCCATTGCTAAATACAGACTTCAGCCAGCCTAGACCAGGGAATCTAACCAGTGTACATGGGAAACTGCATAGCCCACTTAGAGTGACACTTGAATAGAGAGCACAGCCCATGGCTTTCCCCATCTTCAGAGCAAAACCACTGCCCTATTTAGCCAAGAATTCAGTGTATGGTATTGCCTGTTTTGGGTCCCCAAACAATGGGCCATACAGGACTTGGGGTACATTCTGCTACCGAGCCATGGCAGGGAATCTAAATCATAGCCCATCTCCTGCTGAGTAAAGTACCTGTCCTACCTATCTAGGAAGCCTGATGAATGAACCCAGGCAAGTGCAGAGCATCTCCCACACCCTCGCTTGGGCAGGGAACCAAGCCAGCAGGCCTATCCAACTGTTACCAGCTAGCAGCAATTCCATCCCCAAACCCAGAGCTCAGGCAGTAGCCTCACCCAAAAATAGACCCTGAGAGCAAGCTTCACCAGCCCCAGAGCATTACCAGTGGACATGTCTAGGAACCCAAACTGAGCTGACAGATAATGAACTGTCTCTGCCGAGACCACTTACTCAAATGCACATATACCAACAGAGGCTCCCAGATGGCAACCTAGGAGGACCCTTAACTCATCTTTTCCAAAGACAAACCCAATCTCTGCCTACCTATAAGGCAATTCTTCCTGGAAAAGAACGAAGGGCACACTGAACAGCGTCTGGACAACATAAGATAGAGGAACAACATAGAGAAGGGCAGGAGAGATGGAGACATAAAAATGACAGAAACACCACCCCAATGCTGTAGGCTACAGTGTGGGAAGATAGCACTGAGGGACTGTGAGCAGATTCATTTTTAAAAGCCAGAATTTACTGTTTCCTTTGCTGTGCAGAAGCTTTTTATCTTAATGAAGTCCCAAAAGTTCATTTTTGCTTTTGTTTCACTACCTTTTGGAGATGTATCTTGAAAGAAGTTGCTGTGGCCGATGTCAAAGAGGTTACTGCCTATGTTCTCCTCTAGGATTTTGATGGATTCCTGTCTCACATTGAGGTCTTTCATTCATTTTGAGTTTATCTTTGTGTAGGGTGTTAGAGAATGGTAGAGTCTCATTCTCCTACATGTGGCTGTCCAATTTTCCCAGCACCATTTATTGAAGAGACTGTCTTTTTTTCCATTGCATATTTTTTCCTGCTTTGTCGAAGATTATTTGATCATAGAGGTGAGGGTCCATATCTGGGTTCTCTATTCTGTTCCATTGGTCTATATGTCTGTTTTTGTGCCAGTACCATGCTGTCTTGGTGATCACACCTTTGTAATATAGCTTGAAATCGGGCAACATGATGCCTCCAGCTTTGTTTTTCTCTTTCAACATTTCCTTGGCAATTTGGGGTCTTTTCTGCTTCCATACAAATTTTAGGAGGCAATCCACAGAATGGGAGAAGATATTTGAAAATGACCCTACAGATAAAGGGGCTGGTATCCAAGAGCTATAAAGAACTTCTCAAACTCAACACCCAAAAAACAAATAATCAAGTCAAAAAATGGGCAGAAGACATGAACAGACACTTCTCTGAAGAAGACAAACAAATGGCTAACAGTCACATGAAAAAATGTTCATCATTATTAGCCATCAGGGAAATTCAAATCAAAACCACATTGAGATACGACCTTACACCAGTTAGAATGGCAAAAATTGACAAGGCAAGAAACAACAAATGTTGGAGAGGTTGTGGAGAAAGGGGAACCTTCTTACACTGTTGGTGGGAATGCAAGTGGTACAGCCACTTTGGAAAACAGTGTGGAGGTGCCTCAGAAAATTAAAAATAGAGCTACCCTATGACCCAGCAATTGCACTACTGGGCATTTACCCCAAAGACACAGAGGTAGTGAAAAGAAGGGCCATATGCACACCAATGTTTATAGCAGCAATGTCCACAATAGCCAAACTGTGGAAAGAGCCCAGATGTCCTTCAACAGATGAATGGATAAAGAAGATATGGTCCATATATACAATGGAATATTACTCAGCCATCAGAAAGGATGAATACCCAACTTTTACATCAACATGGATGGGACTGGAGGAGATTATGCTAAGTGAAGTAAGTCAAGCAGAGAAAGTCAATTATCATATGGTTTCACTTATTTGTGAAACATATGGAATAGCATGGAAGACTAAGGAGAAGGAAGGGAAAAATGAAGGGGGGTTATCAGAGGGAGAGATGAACCATGAGAGACTATAGACTCTGAGAAACAAACTGAGGGTTTTAGAGGGGAGGGGGCTGGGGGAATGGGTTAGCCCGGTGATGGGTATTAAAGAGGGCACGTACTGAATGGAGCACTGGGTGTTATACGAAAACAATGAATCGTGGATCACTACATCAAAAACTAATGATGTATGGTGACTAACATAACATAATAAAATAAAATTTAAAAAATAAATTAAAAATAAATAAAATAAATAAATAAGTAAAAAATAAAAGCCAGAATTTAAAAGGGAAACTAGAATATAAAGGAACTAACCCTCCACCAAGTGGTGGGGAATCAGAGAGGCTGGCACCAGTGTTTACATTATCCTGTTAATTTGATAGCACAGATGGGAGCAAAATTCAGGCACCCTAGCCAGCCCACCACCTTAGCCAACCCTGGGCCCCTAGCCAACACCAGCCCTGGACACTCTGGAATACAGGGGGGAAAAGTGCCACAGTTTAAAGAGCAACTAGAATATAAAGGAACCAGCCCTAGAATTCTATCAAGTGGCCAGGGAGCTCTGGAACCTCTCTAGGGCCAGAGGGGTAGGAGAGTACCATTGCTTACATTCCTCCTCCACCATGATAGCACAGACGAAAGCAGGGTCAGGGCACCCTAGCCAGCCTAGTGCCTCAGTAAGCCCTGGGATCCTGGCCCACACCAGACCCAGTGGTCCCCCCAAAAAAGCCTCACAAGGTGGCCCCAATGTGGCACACACAGGGATATCCTTGGACAGTGTCGACAATAGCACCAGCCATCTCACCAAGGTGACATATGTGCAAAGTATCCTGAGGTACTCCAGGCCAAAACCCACTATACAGAGAGCCCCAGAACCCCCTGGCGAGTGCCCACTTCAGCTCCACCCATCCCACCAGGGCAGTATGAGATGTCCCAGGACTTCCAGCCCACACGCATTACAGATCCAGCAAGGCAACCAAAGCCATCAGGTACACACAGTCCATAAGGGATGTTCTTATAAAAGGTAATTTCTTCAAGTCTATGATAAGTAGCTGTTCTACTTAATTCATAGAAACAAATGCAAAAAGAAAAACAAAATGAGGCAACAGAGAAATATGCTCCAAACTAAAGAACAAGACAAAAACCTCAGAAAAAGAGCTGAACAAAACAGAGGTAAGCAACCTACCTGATAAAGAGATAAAAGTAATGGTCAAAAACATGCTCACTGGAGGGACGCCTGGGTGGCTCAGTCAAGTGTCTACCTTCGGCTCAGGCCACGATCCCAGGGTCCTGGGATCAAGTTCCGCATTGGGGTCCCTGCTCAGGGAGGAGTTAGTTTCTCCCTCTCCCTCTGCCCCTCTCCCCCACACCTGCTCATGCTCTCTCTCTCTAACAAATAAATAAAATCTTTAAAAAGAAAAACATGCTCACTGGACTGGAAAGAAGAGAGGATGAACTCATGGGAACTTCAACAAAGAGACAGAAAATCTTTTTTAAAAAAACAATCAGACTTGGGGGTGCCTGGGTGGCTCAGTCGTTAAGCATCTGCCTTTGGTTCAGGTCATGATCCCAGGGTCCTGGGATCGAGCCCCGCATCAGGCTCCCTGCTCCGTGGGAAGTCTGCTTCTTCCTTTCCCACTCCCCCTGCTCGTGTTCCCTCTCTCACTGTGTCTCTCTCTGTCAAATAAATTAATAAAATATTAAAAAATAAAAAATAAAAAACAATCAGACTTGAAGAATAGAATAAATGAAATGAAAATACACTAGAGAGAATCAACAACAGATTAGAGAAAGCAGAAGATGAATTAATGATTGGGAAGACAGGGTAAATAGAAAGTGCCCAAGCTGAACAGCAAAAAAGTTAAAAAAAAATTTTTTAAATGAGGATATGTTAAAGGATCTCTGGTACAACATCAAGCATACTAATACTCTCATTATAGAGATCCCAAAAGTAAAAGAGAAATGAGCAGAAAACTTATTTGGAGAAATAATGGCTGCAAACTTCACTAACCTGGGGAAAGAAACAGACATCCAGGTCCAGGAAGCACAGACAGCCACAAAGAAAATAAACCGTAGGAAGCACACACCACAACACATAATAATTAAAATGGCAAAGATTAAGATAAAGAGAGAATCTTAAAAGTACCAAGAGAAAAACAACTAGTTATATATAAGAAAACCCTATAATAATGCTATTCAGCTGATTTTTCAGCAGAAACCTTGCAGGCCAAAAGGTAGTAGCATGACATATTCAAAATGCTGATAGGAGAAAACTACAAACAATAATACTCTCCCTGATGCTATCATTCAGAATTCAAGGAGACAAAGAGTTTCTCAAACAAAAGTTAAAAGAATTTATCACCACTAAACTGACTTTACAAGATATGTTAAAGGGACTTCTTTAAGTAAAAAAGACAAGACAATAATTAGAAGAAAATTATAAAAGGGAAAATTTCAAGAGTAAAAGAAACAAAACAAACAAGCAGGGGGAGGAAAGGGGGGCACAAATCAAGAAACAGACTCTCAACTGCAGAGAACAAACTGATGGTTACCAGAGGGAAGGTGAGTTGGGGGAATGGGTAAAATAGGTGATGGGATTAAGGAGCGCACTTGTGATGAGCACCAGGTGTTGCATGGAAGTGTAGAATCACTATAAATTGTATACTGAAACTAATATTACACGGTATGTTAACTAACTGGAATTCAAATAAAAACTTAAAAAAAAAGAATGAAATCATGCCATTTGCAACAACATGGATGGATGGATCTAGAAGTTATAATGCTGAGTGAAATAAATCAGTCAGAAAAAAAAAACATATGATTTCACTCAAACGTGGAATTTAAGAAACAAAACAAATGAAGGGGAAGAAAAGAAGCAAACCAAAAACCAGACTTCTAACTATAAAGAACAAACTGATGGTTACCAAAGGGGAGGTGGTGGGGGGGAAGGGGCCATGGGTGAAACCAGTGAAGGGGATTGAGTACACTTATCTTGATGAGCACTGAGTAATATATAGAATTATTGAATCACTATATTATACCCCTGAAATGAATATAACACTGTATGTTAACTATACTGGAAATAAAATTTTCAAAAAGACCTATATGAAAAGATAAAAATATTTTAGATTCCTATATTCCTTCCTCAATCCTTATGTTGAGTGGTAAAGTAGTTCTAAAATAGTCTCCCTAGCTTTCCAGAAAAATAAAGACAAATCTAGACCTGTGGCACTAGTAGACCTAGCCCATTTTGAACTGTAATCAAGTGTAATAAATGTTCCTCAATCATATCTGGCCCACACCTGTCTCGTGTCTCCACTGCCCCAAAAGCAAACAGAAAAGCTACAGGTGAGAGATGGACAGTCATAGCTGGAAGTTCCCTCTTGTCTTCCTGCTAGGGTGGGAGCAGGCAACGAGTTTCCTTGAGAAGGGGCCTCCTGCCTAAAAAGTCTTGCACCCAGAACACTGGACAAAGAATCTGGCCAAAAACAAAAGAAAATGATTTCTTGTAATTAAAGGAATGTAAAGAATAATTTTAAAAGTAATTTAACACCTAATAGATTTAGGATATAGCCCCTAGAATGCCAGAGAAAGGAAGTGACACTGAAAGAAAAGTCTGGTCTACAAATAAATTCTAAACTGGCCCACATTCAGCCCTATGAAGACATAAACTTTTCTTTATCTTGAACTCAATATATAATCCCCAATTCAAATAGAAAAATAATAATACTTTAAACAATAAAATAAACTGGAAACCAAACAAAAAACTCAAGAGTTACTCCAAAAAAATAGAAAAGGATTCTAAGGAAGATGAGATTTAATTTTTTATGGGAGCGCCTGGGTGCCTCAGTTGGTTAAGCGACTGCCTTCGGCTCAGGTCATGATCCTGGAGTCCCAGGATCAAGTCCCGCATCAGGCTTCCTGCTCGGCAGGGAGTCTGCTTCTCCCTCTGACCCTCCTCCTTCTCATGCTCTCTGTCTCTCATTCTCTCTCTCTCTCAAATAAATAAATAAAATCTTAAAAAAAAAAATGATTTTAATTTTTTATGGTAGTTGGTTTCACTCATAGAAGTTAAAGAAATGAGAAAATAATTAAGCATCTCCATTAGACCCTGATGCCTAAAAGGTCCTCCTTTGACCATCAAAGCTTTACTAGCATAACAATATATTTCTTTACCCAAGAGTTAATATTATTTATACAGTCACAATATTATAAAATACTATTTATTATTTCAATTTTTAAGTTAACCTGTAGACAAAGTATAAAAGTTTTTATAGAATAAATTATAAATTTTATGAATCTTGACAATGGATATAAGAAGTGTTCAACTATTCTAATTTCTTATTTTTCATAGCAAGTAATCAATGGGCATTGCCTAAGGTAAGTCAATATAATATAAAAAGATATGAATAAAAATATAAATATTATTAAGATGATAAGATCATGTGATACTATGTATTATGTATATATTATATATGCATAACTATGAAGTACATGGCATATAATGTGTAATGATATATAATTATTATATATTTCAATAACATATGTAGTATATTGTTTGGTAACATTTCAATAATATATCTTTTATAATATTATATACCATATACATGTATGCTATATATTTCATACTATATATAAATATATATTATATATATATTAAAAGTAGTAAGAATATATTTTAATAATAATGTGAATGTTGTTAAAATAATAAAAATATAAGAATATATACATGACAAACAGAGAGAATGGACTAAATATATCATAGATAATATTAACCAACATTGCCTAAAGTTTATAAATCAAAACGGGGGGAAGAGCATATTTACTTTAAATAATAAATTTAGCTACAAGAAGAGTTTAAACAAGACATTCTAAAGTCTTCAGTAGGACTCCTTGAAGAAGATAAGGAAGAATTACTATCAATTTTTGCTTTTTATACTTATAATTAAAATAATTTTGCCATGTAAATGCATAAATTTTGTAACAAAAATTATAAGAGTATCAGAAATAAAAATATGTGCTGCAAAATCCCATTTTTGCAAAAATATATAGAGAGGGAGCCACAGTAACAGATAAAGATACAATGTAGAAGATACATATTAATCAAAATGTTAATAGTGGTTATCACTTCCTGAGAGAGGAGATGCCATAAATTTACATAAATTTCCTTATATGTTCCTATTTAACTTTTAAAAGGGACAGAACATTAATTATTTTGTAATTTAAAAAGTTTTTAGTACTTAAATTTGTTTCTTAAAAAAATAAATGATGGGAAAATTGCTCAACCAATTACTTTACCTTTCAATGATGCATCTAATTGTATCAATAATTTATTTCTAATATATATAAAATATTTATAAATATTATAAATTTTTAAAACAGACATAGAAGTTTCTTTTAAATACTCTTTTAGAGGTTTGAAACATTTTAGCTACCCTACAACCCAGCAATTGCACTACTAGGTCTATACCCCAAAGATACAAATGTAGTGACCCGAAGGGGCACCTGCACCCCAATGTTTATAGCAGCAATGTCCACAATAGCCAAACTATGGAAAGAGCCCAGATGTCCATCAACAGATGAATGGATAAAGAAGATATGGTATGTATATACAATAGAATACAACCCAGCCATCAAAAAGAATGAAATCTTGCCATTTGCAATGATGTAGATGGAACTAGAGGGTATTATGCTAAGTGAAATAAGTCAATCAGAGAAAGACAATTATCATATGATCTCACTCATATGTGGAATTTAAGAAACAAAACACAGGATCATAGGGGAAGAGAGGGAAAAATTAAACAAGATGAAACCAGAGAGGGAGACAAACCATAAGAGACTCTTAATCATAGGAAACAAACTGAGGGTGCTGGATGGGAGTAGGGTGGGAGGATGGGGTAAGTGGGTGATGGACATTAAGGAGGGCATGTGATGTAATGAGCACTGGGTGTTATATAGGACCAATGAATCACTGACCTCTACCTCTGAAACTAATAATACACTATATGTTAACTGAATTTAAATAAAAAAATAAAATCAGGAAGATGACCAAAAAAAGGAGAAAAAAAAGAAATAGTTAACTAACTGGATAAGGCAATGAGAAAGAGAAAGGAGTATTCTAGGCAATAGGGACACCACAGGCAAAGACTGTGAAGGAAAAAAGAACTGATAAAGTACCAAGACCCCAGGAACAAAAAGAAAAAGTCAGGTTGCCTCGATCTTCTTTCTCTGTATGGTATGTCTCCAGACATATGTAATGTGAACTTGGCCAGTCTTATATCAACACAGGGAATATGAGAGGGCCTTGCATACTGACTGGCATTTGAGAAAAATATGCTTCCTTATCCCTATTTCCACTGTTTCTTCCCTAAAGTCTTCATTACCTTTTTTCCTAGATCATGATAAACATCTTCATAAGGATATGAGACTGCCCCTAGTTTTGCCCAGTCCCATCTGTCCAACATAGAGGTGCTACCTTGTTCCTCCCAAAGTATGCCTTAGATCAATCATATCAGTCTGCTGTTACTCTTCCGTGGTTCCTGATTGCCCACAGAAGAAAAGACATTCTCTGATCTAAACCGTACTTATAAAACTGTATTTTCCTCTGCTCCTTTCCAAGTAATCAAATGACATTAAGTGAGCATGCTTTATAAACTATGAAGGCTTATTTCAGAGGTGCAGGTGGAATTTATACATATTAATGGCCTGTATAAACCAGGTGCCACTCCATGAGGCCCTGCATAGTTAATGGTAAGAAACTAGTGAGAGAATTATTTCTCATTCAAAACCAGAAAACTCAGAGATTTGGCAAAATATTCAGTTACATAGCTAACAAGCCAAAGAGCTGGAATTCACTGACATTAAGATACACACTACGATATCTCAAAGTGAAAGCTGTTTCTGCAAGTGTTGGCCTTGAGAGGAAGCCTAATGTGGGAAAGAGAGCACTGGACTTAGCAGCTGAGAGGGTTTGGGTCTCTTGTGTGAACTTGGGCAATGTACTTGTTTTCAAAGCTTCTTTGTGACATAGGGATAGAATATCTCACATGGTTGTAGTGAAGACTAAATGGTATGATGACACACAGTGTCACACATAACAATGTATTTAGTATTTGTATTTGTGTTATGCTTTTTTAAGAGCAGTCATTAACGTCCTAGTTATGAACTATAAAGTAATGAAAATAATTTTCAATAAATCTGCAATGTTATCACCCAACTTGCGAAGAGGATTTTATTGTTTTCAAATTTTATATACGTATGTCATCATCCTGTTTTATTATCAAATAAATGAATATGAAAAAAATCAGTCTTATGAAAAAATGGTTTATATTTTACTTTGGTTGGGTTTAAGGAAAGTTTCATTTAGCTGAAGGAATACATCTTCATGAAGTTCAACTTCATTGGCTGTTCTCAATACATGTTAATAGTCCTATTTGGTGGACATACGCTGGAACTATCTCCTCAGAATGCAATGTGCTAATTCATACATGTAAAAATGAGGTGACCAGTAAGTATCAGGTAGGCCCTCACTAAATGCAAAGGAGAACTGAAGACTTGAATATGTCATGAGCTTTAATATATAAGATACATTTTGGACTAAAAAGAAAAGCCTGTTGTTACTTCTATGATTTTCTTTTGAACAATATAAAGGGTTTAGGTTTTCTCTTTAACGCTGTTTGTTCCTAAGTATTTCACTGTCCTCAGACAGGCCCCATGAAACCAACTGCAAATTGACCATTCCAAATCAATATACAGAAGTGTATTAAAATGTAATAAAAATAACCTGCTTTACACACACACAAAAATGAATAGGGTGGGAAAATTGCTCAACCAATTACTTTATCATTCAATGACACATCTAATTGTACCAATAATTTATATGTATATATAAAATATTTATAAATATTTAAATTTTTAAAATAGACAAAAGTTTCTTTTTTATACTCTTTTGGAAGCGTGAAACATTTGAAAGAATTTTTATCATACTTTTTGTTTAATCACTGTTTTAATTTTGAAGCTATTTTATTGGTAAGACTATTTCTCCAATTTTATGTCTACAAGTGAAAATCTATTTGGGTTATAAAACTTTTTTTACAGATAATTTTTCATGATGCACTATTCTATATATTAAGGAATGCATGTGTATTTATGATATTTTTATTCTACTTCCACTTCCAAAATAACTGCAACAGATGTCTGTTCTACAAAATACTCTTCCTTCTATATACTTCAAATTTTTAACAGTAGAAAGTGTAATCTCTAAATGCAAATATAAATGTAAACTGTATAAAATTTTTGTTATAACACTGAATGATTTTTAAATGTATAAATCTTGTTAAATAATAAGATTAAATAATTACATACCAAAGCAATTCCAGCAGAATAATGGGTAACACACATCTTTCCAGGAACTGTGGCTCCCACATAATCTGGATGATCGCTATAGCTAAATAAATAAGTATATATTTATAATTAATTTTGACAAACATTTCAAAGATGAGAATTCCTGCTAATAATTTGTCTATGGTCCATAAAATCCTAGACTAAAGCAAATTGAGGTACAATCTCTCCATACATCCTTATTGTTTCAAATTAGGAAGACATTCTTAATTAAATGAGATTAAGCATGCTATATATTTTTTTTTATTTTATTTATTTATAGAGAGAGGGAGACAGAGAGACAGAGCTCCAGCAGCGGGCAGAGCAGCAGGCCGAGAGAGAATCAGCCTCCCTGCTGAGCAAGGGACTCAATCCCAGAACCCTGGGATCATGACCTGAGCTAAAGACAGATGCTTAACTGACTGAGCCACCCAGGCATCCCAAAGCATACTACATTTCTAAAATATATCCAATGGACCCAAGTTTTTTATGGCATTACTGTTATATTTAGTTAGGATTACTAAAGCCTTTGATCAAAAACATTTTAATCAAAAGCATTTTGTTGAGTGACAGTGAAAAACAGTTTTAATATATGGATTAAAAATTTTCATTCTGATGTAGAAAAGCTTACCAATTTCTCATAGAAATGACTTCATTTTTCTATAACTTAACTTTATTATTTCTTCATTGAGTAAGGGCCCATATAAATTGTCATATAATAATAGCACTATTCCCAGAGATTTTTCATAAAAATTATTCCATTTAATTCTCAAATCAAGCCAATGAAATAGATATTATTATCCCCATTGAACAAATCATACATCATCAGATGGAAAGTATAAGTAACTTTCTCAAGGTAACACAATAAGTGCTAGTGAAGGATATGAATTTAGGCAATCTGAATCCAGAGCCATACTCTCAACCATAAGCTATAGACACTCCAAACATGTTCTGCCATCTTTAGAGCCCCCATCAAAACAAACATTCCAAAATGTATATAAAGAAACTTGTTTCAATTATCAATTGAAGCATCTCCTCAGTTTCAACTACTTCACTTCACATTGCACTGTCTCCCTACTTCTGCCTTTATTCTGTCTCTCTGATACTTTTTATACCTAACCCTCCCAGCACTTGTTAACAAGTATTCACTATTAACATGAAACTTTGGCTTTCTTCCCCCAATGTTTTAAGTACCGTTTACACTTGTTCTTAATCCAAGATAGTGCTACCAATAGATTGTGAAAATGCAAGGATGTTTGCTCTCACCACTGGTATTCAGCATCATACTAGGGGTCCTAGCCTGTTAAATAAGGCAAAAATAAAATAAAATGAAATAAAAGGTATATGGATTGGAAAGGAAGGAATACAGTTTTCTCTGTTTATGGATAATGTGACTGTCTACCTAGGAAATCGCATAGTATATAAAAAAGCTATTAGCACTAAGTATGTTCAGAAGGTTTGCATGTTTCAAAGTCGATGTACAAAAGTCAATCTGATTCTTATATACTAGCAATAAAATATTTGAAACTAAAGTAAATTGAAACATTTACAATAGCGTTAATATTATTTAAGGGTAGGGCGCCTGGGTGGCTCAGATGGTTAAGCGTCTGCCTTCGGCTCAGGTCATGGTCCCGGAGTCCTGGGATCGAGTCCTGCATCGGGCTCCCCGCTCTGCAGGAAGTCTGCTTCTCCCTCTGCCTCTCTCTCTCTCACTCTCATGAATAAATAAATAAAATCTTTAAAAAAATATATTATTTAAGGGTACAAACATGCAATGAGTAGTCAATAAGACCTAGAGATCTAATACAAGTATAGTAGATATAAATAACAATGCTGTATTACAACCTTTAAATCTGCTAAGAGCCTAGAACTTTATTATTTCAAGCACTAAAAATAAATAATTACATAACATGATAGATGTGCTTATTACCACTACAATGGCAATCATAAATATATAAATGTATTTATTAACATGTTGTATACCTTAAATTTACAATGTTATGTAACATTCAAATACATTTGAATAAAAAATTTAAAGATAAATAAGTAAATTAATTTTTTTTCCATTTTGTGTTCAAAAAAAAAGAAAAAATAGCACTAAAGACATGATATTATACTAGGATTTAAAGCTAACATAAATGTGAGAAAGATCTGCATCCTGATAGGACACTGATATATCTGTATACTGATAGAACTGTATACTACAGAACACTGATGAAAGAAATTTAAAAAGATCTAAGTAAATGGAAGAAAATACCAAGTTCGGGGGGGCGGAGCAAGATGGCGGAGGAGTAGGAGACCTGGATTTTGTCTCCTCTCAGGAATTCAGCTGGATAGGGATCAAACCATTC